>NC_057388.1:70433867-70797249 GCF_019320065.1 Cervus canadensis | reverse complement strand
TGGGCAGCAGACTTCTGGGTGGCAGAGGGAAGGCTGGCTCCTCTCTGGCCCATTCTCCCCTCTCAGGCCTCCCCTTCTCCACCCATCACCAGGCCACCTGGGCACAAGAGAGCCTGAGGGCCATGCTGGACTCATTGTTTCTGAAACAGAAATGAACCCTTGCTGAGTTGTGTGAATGAGCTAGTGTACCTCCAGGGGCAAGGCCAGGTCTGCCGCGTGGCTGCAGGGGCGGCAGCCGCATCCTTATCACCTCTCTCCCTGCAGCTGGAGCTTTCAAGGACGCTGGAGCAGAGACCAGAGAGCGCAGCTGGTACAGTCATACTTAATTTCTACTTTAGGCTTTCCCTTCTGGCACAGTGGATACGAATCCGCCTGCTGATGTAGGGGACACGGGTTTGACCCCTGGTCTGGGAAGTTTCCACATGCCATGCTCAGAGCAACTAAGCCCGTGAACCACAACTACTCAGCCCAAGTGCTGCAAGTACTGAAGCCCAAGCACCCAGAGTCTGCGCTCCGCAACAAAAGAAGCCACCACAATGAGGAGCCCATGCACCACCGCAATGAAAAGTAGCCCTGGCTCGCTGTAACTAGAGAAAGCCTACATAAAGCAACGAAGACCCAGTGCAGCCAAAAATAAATAAATTAAGAAAAAATTTTCTACTTTACTTTGGAGCCCCTTTTCTCCTGAGGTTTTTAGGTTCACCTTTACAAAAACTCCCAAGGAACTAACCTTTCCATAGTAATATGTGAACAGCTGTGCCCCAAAACAGGCTATAGGTTTTCTCCCCCTCCTGCACCTTCCTGAAATTTCATCACAGTTTTTCCAGAAAACGGCACATCCCAGCAGTTACAACAAAACCCACAAGAGGCTTTCTTCCATTTGGTGAAGTTGGCACACCCACCAGAGCATTCGTCTGTGTAGGTGTTGTCTGCACAAAATATCCAGAAAATAGAAGAGGTTCCACTTTTGGAGTTCAACTGGAAAAATCAATGCTCCATGCATATATTAGCTATTTTGAGATGGGGTCCACCCCAAAGAAATATTTTTAAATGCATGGCTAAGGTGGCTCAGACAGTAAAGAATCCACCTGCAGTGTGGGAGACCTGGGTTGGATCTCTGGGTTGGGAAGATCCCCTGGAGGAGGGCATGGCAACCCATTCAAGTATTCTTGCCTGGAGAATCCCATGGACAGAGGAGCCTGGCGGGCTACAGTCCATGGAGTTATAAAGAGTCGGACATAAATGAGCGAATAAGCATAGCAAGATTAGGCAAATGACAACAAAGACTCCTACTGCCCAGCAGATGCCGGCAAGGGAGGCTCCCTCCACCCAGAGTCTCTCCCCCACACGCTATGAGGCAGGCTGTGCCACCCCTGTCTTGCAGGACCTGCCGGGCGCACTCCAACCAAGCCTGCCTCTTTATTCAGAGAAGGAGACAGTCCAGCCCAGCCTTCACCCTGGTCTGAAAGGCTGAGCCGCTGGAGTAGGGTGGTCTGTGTAGAATACTCTAGAACAAGGTCCTCAATGAGCACTTCTCAGGGTCTGTGGGCTGGATGAGGCACTGGGCACTAGAGCTAAGGGGACTCTTGCAACCAGAGCAGGGAGGGGACAGGAACGGAGCATCTGGCCACACCAGAGCCTGAGACGTGGTGAGCGCCCACAACACAAAGGCCAATTCAGGGACTCAGAAGCAGCTCCGGGCCAAGAGGGTTCCCCCCACACGACATGACAATGGGTCCATTGAGCTCATGGGAAGAAAGGCACATTCTTACCATTTTTATTATCTGCCTAATTGAGTATAAGAATTTCTATGAAAAAGTTGGACGGCGCTGTTTTCCAGCCATTTAACTATTCACATCCAGGCATTTCTGAGGAATTCCCCAGGAGAGCAGTTCTCACTTTCTTCCCCAAGTTGAGATCCCAGCACAGAGCAGCAGTTCACCATGTGTTTAGCACGCCTGGCCGCTGGAAGACCCGCCATCCCCTTTCTCAGCCCAGCACCCCCAGCCACCCTGGGGAACCGCCTTCCTGGGCATCCTGACCAGCGTCTGCCAGCCCCCTAGCCAGTTCCATGTCATCCTCTCCGAGAGAGGCCTGGGAGTGATGAGCCCACAGGCATCACCTCCAGGGAGGACGATAGCACCTCGCAGGGACCTCAGGAATTTCTGCTGAAGGAGTGAGTGCTGATCGCCTAAGGTCCTGTCCCAGAGGGCCCACCACTAACGGCATGCCAGCTTCCTTCTGGGACATCTCTTACATTCATGTTCTAGTAAAAAGTGACATGCAACTTAGCTGCTCAACAGTACTGACCATTTCTCATATTTGTCAGCATCTTAAGACTGAACTGCACACCCAGAGTCACTCTGCTATGTGTGCGAGAACTGGGCTAAGGCTGCCAGCAGTCTGTCCTTCTGATGTGACACAGGCAGGTTAATGCCCATTAATAGGAAAGACACTTTTTCCCCCTGACATTCCCCTGAGGCTGGGACCCATGACACTCATCACAATCTGCGGCCATCGTGGGCAACACCGGCTAGACCTTGGCTGCTGGAAGCCACCAGAAATTACACCCCCAACACTGGAATGACCTTGGCTGGTGCCCTTCCTGGCTGGTTCCCTCCTTAGGGATGATGTTTTCCAATAAAAGCTTAAAGGTCGTAGCCTTTCCCCCGAGGTGGGTAATGAAGTGCAGGCCTTGCTCTAACTCATCCATCCCCAGGCGATGCCTCCCCGACACTCCTACCCTACACACAGGGTCCTCATCTGGCCCACGCACCTTGCTCTCTGGAGATGTCCGCCTTGTACCAGAACTTGGATGTGTCCTGAACAAAGTTCACAGACACGTGCTTATCACCTGGATTATCTGCAAAACAAAATTTAAAAACAGTAACTGTGAAGGGCGTTTTTTTATTGCAACCTCTCACCTCAAAGGGACCTAGAAGCTCAAAGTCCCACCCCAGGTGAGAGCACTCTATTTAATTACAGGGGAGAAGCCTGACACGGAGCAGGGAGTGGCTGTTTGATAACAGAAAACACGAAGACAGCAGGACGCCTCCACGATTGGGCTCCCCATTTCACCCACACGTAGTTAGAAAGACAGGAAGCATGCAGAGCAAGGCTGGGGTCCCTCACTCCCATCAGTGTCTAACCCTTTCTTCTACACTTGAAACATTAGACAATTAAATTTCAAGTGCATTTTTTAAAATTTTATTTACTATTACAGAGCACTGACTCCAAGTGGAAGGGAAAAAGATAGAACCACCGTGGTTCTATAGAACCAGCATTTTCTGCTGTTGAACGAAATCTAATATGAATAAATGCAGAAGTGCGTGCATGCTCAGTCATGTCTGACTCTGCAACTCTATGGACAATAGCCCACCAAGTTCCTCTGTCCATGGGATTCTCCAGGCAAGAATACTGGAGCAGGCTGCCATTTCGTCCTACAGGGAATCTTTCCGCCTCAGGGATCGAGTCGCCGGCACTGGGAAAAGGGTTCTTTACCACTAGGGTCACCTGGCAAGCCCAGGTGAATTAAGAGGCAGCTCTAGATTGCTATTTTCCTTTGGGCTAGGCTAGGATTCCCCTGGTGGCTCAGTCGGTAAAGAATCCGCCTACAATGTGGGACATGTGGGTTTGATCCCTGGATTAGGAAGGATCCCCCAGAGGAAGGCATGGCAACCCACGCCAGTATTTTTGCTTGGAGAATTCCATGGACAGAGGAGCCTGGCAGGCTACAGTCCATGGGGCCACAGAACCGGATACAACTGAGTAACTAACTTTATGTTTGTTACAGTGAGATGGAAAAGCCCCCGAAGGCTATGGATTCTTCTGTCAAGGCACTCAGCCCAGTAACAGCACTGGTGCTCACTGGGCTGGCCGAGCCGTAACCCCAGGTGCTTCCCTGCCCGAGGGCAGGCTTGAGCACAAGAATGGGCCCTACCCATGGAGACGCACGTACCTGGGAAAGGTGCTGCCCCCTCGGCGGCCTTGGAAAAGTCCGGGATGATGTTTGGAAAAGGGATGCTCATGGTACTCCCGCTGTGAGGACTGGAGAAGCCGCTGGAGGATGGCGAGACGGAGCCAAAAGACCGATCTCCCTCTGAGGTCCTCTTCTTCTCAGGAAGGGGCGGCTGCCCGGGCAGAGCCAGTCCCGGGCCCTGCAGGACCGGGCTGTGGTGGCCGCTGTGTCCAGGCGCCACCGTGACAAAGCCGTGGGACAGGAAGCTGTTGTCGGCAGCCTCAGCTGCTGTCAGTGAGTTGCTGGGGGCCTGGGCTGCTCCGTGGGAATTGGCCAACAAGGCCCCAGGGTCCTCCCCGGCGGGGAGCCCACCTCCCGCCATGGGGGCAGTGCTGAAGCTCAGGAAGGCCTGGCTGCTCGGGGGACCCAGAGCTTCCGGCGGCTCCGCCATGGACAGCTCGGGGCCGTGGAAGGATGTCTGGAGGTCGGCAGGCGGGAAGTGGGGCCGCACGGGGCCATCCTTGCCAGGCCGGCTGCCCCCCAGGAGGGTCAGCGTGGACTTGGGGCTGGTCTCCACCCACTGGTGCTCAGCTGAGGAAGGGCTGTTCAAAAGACAAATGGCGAGACAATGACGTATCCAGAGAGAATTAGCATTGGTTAATTAGGGGAATTAGTCTAATTAGCCCTGGAATTAGCATAGGTTCCCACATGACGGGGACGAGAGGCAGGGTACTGAGGTTCCCCTTGCAGCAGCATGGGGCTCCCCAAATATAAGAACTCAGGCCCTGCTTCTCCAGCCTCCCACCTGACCATTCACCCCAGATGCTCAGTCCACAAGCTCGGGGAGAGGAGGTGGCCCTCCCTGCCTCTATAGCCTGTGTGCCTCTTCCTTCCCACTCTGACCTGCAAAGTCCCCTCTTCTCTTCAGTTCAAGCCACAGCTCCGCTGTGTCCTGACTTTGAAGCCCTCCCTGCCCGTGTCCACGTGAGCACGGGGATTAGCAGTATCCTTCCTCTGGTCCCAACACACAGGCACCAACCAGGTATCTGCTTAAACCCCCTCTCCCGTTTTCTTCTTCCCCAGGCCCAACATCGGTCCCACACTGTCGACTTTCAATAAGGGCTTGCAGGACCACTGACTGATTAAGGATACCAGTAAAAACACAAGAGATTACCATATCAGAAATGGGAAATTCCAACAGTAAGAATCCTGAAGGAGGTTCAAGAAGGAGGGGACATAGGTATATCTATGGCTGATTCATGTTGATGTTTGGCAGACACCAACACAATATTGTAAAGCAATTATCCTTCAATTAAAAATGAGTAAACTTCATTATAAAAAGAATATTAGAAACTATATTTATAAATATAGAAAGACAAGTAACACGTATATCTCACTAGCAAACATGTATTTGCTGTGTGTGTAATGTTAAGTCTTGATATGCAACATGCCCCTTTTTTTGTAAAGAAATGAGGTGGGATTCAGGGTGATAACTGCAGAGTAATGTGCCCCCAAGTAAAAGACACAGAAATGCTTCCTACCCTGAGCATGTGAATTTGTACTAGGGCAGTCCTTTGTGAAGCAGAAATAGGACATTTCTGTTTGTCCATGACCCTCTACACCCCAGGCTTTCCCAAACACTAGCACAAATTCCTTTTTTCCCCCGAGAGCAGTGCATCCTGCCTGCCCTCCCCACTCCCAGCCTGCAGCCCTGGGCAGGCCCCCTCCTAGCTTGACCATTGTACCCCCTTTCCAGCCTCAGCTCAGACAATGCCTTCAAAGTCCTTAACTGGCTGCTGGGCCCAGACTCGAAGAGCGGCGTGTTCCTTGAGCACCCCACCTGCTAAAAGTGAAGGTGGACACAGGAGTTTTTATTTTGACACATTTTTGAAGACTGATGGCTGTCAGTACACAAGGTGGCCCAGTGTCGTGTGGAGGACGAGACCCCTGCCCCTTCCCTCTGTGGTGTTCAGGTTGGGGTCTGTAAGAGCAGCCTGTGTTTGGTTCAGTGACCACCTTACCTCCCTCTCCGCTGGCTGGGGCTGTTGCCGGAAATGGTGCAGGAGGATGTGAATGCCCGCTGGAAGGAGGGCGCCGTGGGCATGTCGGCCCGGAGCATCGTGGGTTTGGGTCCAACAGGGCTCTCTGACATCCCCACAGAATGACTGAGAATCTCAGGGCAGCCTCGGGGTTCTGGAGCAAGGAAACATGAGCAGACTGTAAGCAACAGTGCCACTTGCGAAGCTTTCTGCTGCAGAAGGAGGTGACCTGACTCCACCAAGTGCAGGCTCCTCTTTCCCAGAACATTTCCAAAGGGGAAATAGCTGGCTGGTCCCTGCGGCTATCAACACATACTCATGGGTATCATCAGTGAGTAAGCTGAGGACCAGTTTACTCTGATACACTTACCGCCCCAATGAGATAAACCATTTCTCACTCTAGAAATGGCAAGGTCTCCATGCAAACCAAAGAAAGTGCAAACTAGCAGCTGTGGGGTGGGTGAGCAACTGATGAGTCATGTGCTTTCAGCTAACACTTATCTCCGCTAGCACAGCCCTGCCTGCAATGTCTTCACCCCCAGGAGGTGCAAAGACCACCTGGCCTGACTCTTGTCAAGGGAGGATGAGAAGCCAAACACCAGGAAACCCTGCCTGACACCCCACAAACCCCAGGCAACTTCACATGTTCCACTGACCAGATGTCCACCCTGCTTACAGTCTAGCATCGCTACTATTTCTGCGTATTTTTTAAAATATGCAAAATATTTTTAAAAACTAATTTTTGAGAACTAGACAAATCTACAATAGTCAATAAATAATAAAATAACACTATGAGAAATATAATTTATTTTGCTTTCTGCCTTAAAACAAGGGAGGATTGATCAGAAAATAATAAAGCTGAAAAAATTTCACATTACTCATGTTACTGAGCTCCATCCATCACAGTCCATCCACCTATCTATCCATCCATCCACTCATCCATCCATTTATCCAACCATCTAACATCTATCTATCCATCTATCAATTTATCTATAATTTTTGGACACAATATAAAATATTTATTTAAAAAACTGATCAGGCATTCCAGGTAACAAAACAAAAAATGAAAAAAGAAAAAGGAAAACACATCCACAGGTAATACAAGCACTGGAGTTAAAAGGCACAAATTTTAAAAGGGAAGCTGCAGTGGCTTAGTGGCAAAGAATTCACTTGCCAATGCAAGAGATGCCAGAGATGCAGGTTCAATCCCTGGGTTGGGAAGATCCCCTGGAGGAGGAAATGGCAACCCACTCCAGTATTCTTGCCTAGAGAACCCCATGGACAGAGGAGCCTTGTGGGCTACAGTCCATGAAGTCACTAAGAGTCTGACACGACTGACTGACTAAGCAATTCAGCACCAAACTGAAAATGTTTCAGAAAATATAAGACAAGAGAGAATTTCACCAGAGACCTGGAGTCCCTTAAGAATAATCAAACAGCAAACCTAAAACTTAAAAACACAATTAATACAATTAAGTCTTAGGTCAATGATTGTAACAGCAGACTAGAGACAGCTGAAATGATGACTGGTCCAGAGGAAAATATCCAGCCTGAAGCCATCAGAGGAAAAGGATGGAAAAGAGGAGAAAGATATGTGAGACATGATGAAAAATTCTAACAGGTATAACTGGAGTTTAAGAAGGGGTGGAGAAATTCAGTGAGGCAGAATCAATACTGGAAAATATATTTACTGAGAATTTCCCGAAACAGACTAAAGAAATCTAAAGCCACAAGTTGTTTTTTTTTTTTTTAATCATGAAATCTAAGCAGGATAAGTAAAAGACAACTACACTTAATTATTTAATAGTAAAACTTTTGAAAATCAATGACAAACTTAAACAGAGCACTTGTCCCATTTTGGGAGGAGGGTGGTATCCAAATTCTGTGTTAATTCTTTTAAACCTTTAGTAAACTTTTGATTACAGAAAAGTCGAGTGCTACTGTTCTATTGGTACAAAATTCACTCTAAGCCCCTGGATGGATGCTGCCCGCACCCAGCTGCAAACGCTCCATGATCACTCAGAGCTGGGTGTGCTAATGTCAGAGTCACACACAAGGCTAGTGTGTCTCCTGCTATGACTCACCTATAAATTCCTAGAGCAGATGCAGTCATCCTCCTTATGCTGTTTAACTGCCCCCCTGCCAGCACAACATCCTACAGCAAATTTTCTAAAATAAATGTTTGCTGAATGAATTAACCAAGAGGATGGTCTCCAAAGCCCAGCCTTCAATATTTCTGATTGAAGTGGGACAGAAAAGCAAAGATGCATGGTGTTTCAGATATTCCGCTGCACCCACACTTCTCTTCCTGATGACAAAATTACATCTTCAGTTACATCCGCCTGTGTTCATTTTCTACTTCAGAAATGTACTTGCTGAGCACCAGCTAGCTCTTAGCACTCAAATCAGCATTGCATCAGGGAGCATGTGAATTGCAGCCTGTGAGCTCCAGAAAGACCTGCAGGAGGAAATGTTTCTATCTAGAGAGAGTTCGATTTCTGGAGGAAGTGGTATCTGACTGTATCTTGGAAGGCTGGTGGGATTCTGATAGATCAAAGGGTATGTGCATAACGGTGCACTGGGCACCATCCGTGGACTCGTGCTCACAGGGTCAGAGAAACCTCCACTGTTCACTCCTGGCCCCTTCACTGAACTGGCAGCTGGTGGGAGCTTCAGGTCAGTCATGCTATGAATGAGTTAGCAGAGATGCAGAGGGAAAAGGACAGGGCAGGACAAAGGATGCAGATATGGCTCAGGAGACTGGCGAGAAGTGAGCAGACGCTGTGCCCATCAGCCCTACAGTCCCACGTGAAGGAGCAGCACAGATCCAGCATGTCAAGGATCAGAAAAATGGTTTGGGACTTCCCTGGTCGTCCAGTGGTTAAGAATCCACCTGCCAATGCAGGGGGACATGGGTTCAATCCCTGGTCCAAGAAGATTCCACAGGCTGCTGAGCAGCCAAGCCTGTGTGCTACAATTACTAAGTTCACACGCCCTAGAGCTAAAGTGCTACAACCAGAGAGTTGCCCCCACTTGCTGCAGAGAAAGCCCGCATGCAGCAGTGAAGACCCAGCTCAGTCAAAAATAAATAAATAAAACATTTTTAAAAAGAAAAGAAAAACAGTTTATCCATTAAGTCTAGCACACCTGCTTCAGGGCTGCTTGAGTATGTCATGGGCCACAAGCGAATGGCGCGAGCATGCACACAGTACCTACTCACAGGGTCAGTTCCTCTGCTACCGAGGTTGCTCTCGGTGGTCCCCATGCAGGGACAGGGCCTGCGTGTCAGCGAGTCCAGGGGCCATAGGAATCCCAGCTACCTCAGGAATCCTACACCACCCTCATGTGGCGCACAGGAGGCCCAGCAAAGGAGAAGCAGCCAAAGGAAAATGAGATCCCACTTTGTGCTGTTATCACGCTGCCTGTTCCAGAAAACAACAAGCACAGTGCTTCCCGTGAAAGTGGCTTTGTTCCTAACGCAGCTAGACCCAGCTCTGGGGCACGTGGCTGGGTTTGGTGCCTTCTGCTCAGATCAGCCCCTGCCAGGGCAACAGGATTTAACCCCTAAGGGGGTGGCCCAGCACTTCAGAGTGGAAGTCCCGGCTTCCTGGTCCCTCCGCGTGCTCAGAGATGCAAAGGGTACCAAGAATGGGGCCTCGTGGGAGGTAAGGGCACACTCTTCATTCTCCAAGCAGTGGGGCACTGCCCCCTAGCCCCACTGGGAATCTAGAAGATTCCATAAGAAGAGGGGTCCCACACGGTTGGAGAAGGACCCTGAAATCTGAGTTCAAGTACAGACGGAGACACCAGTCACGTGAGTCAAGCCTGCAGACCCTTCTGCAAGAATCTGCCTCATTTATCAAAGTGTGCGTGCCCTGAGAGCAGGAAGGATGTATCCTGACTGGTTTTTGTTCAGCTTGCACATTTGCCATTCACAGTTGAACAATATGTGAAATTTCTGAAAGGAGAACCGTCCATGGGCCCTGCTGCCTACTGGGGACTCGGGGTCAGGGCTCTGTCTTCTCAGCTCTGGACCCAGAAGGAGGCTCAGGGGTGCAGTGACAGCCGTGGGAGCAGATAAGAATTTCGAGATGAGAGCAGTTCTGCAGGCGTTGGTCCCAGCTGCCTTTTCCCCGCCCTGGACACCACAGACAGCATGTCCATTTGTCCTAAACCAACGACATAAGGGGCTCCCGGACAGTGAGGCTTCCAGGGCCACGGCTGCCATTAGGGTGTGTCCACAGGTGCGGGGGAACTAGGGCCTCCACGGACACTGCTGGACACCCCCTGCACGCCGGAGCCCTGGTGCCCAAGTGGATCTGGGCTCTTTTAGGTCATCCTCCTGGCAAAGCCGCAGGTCTGGTCCTCCCCACCACACTCCCGCATCTTCTCTTCCCCGCTGACACCCAGAGGAGCCCACATAATGCCTCCAGTGTTTGGAAATCAACCCCCTCACTTCCTGGTTTTCTCTGAGCAGATGGTGCTGGGCTGAGGGCGGAGAGGAGGGCGCCTGCCTCTCCCTCTGGGCTCCCAGGATGTCCGGTGTCCTCTCCCCTCGGCTTCCCCTTCCTGCACTTCCTTTATCCAGAACAGAGTGACAGAGGGTCACAGGCTCTTTCCCAAAAGGTCTATTTTTATGCTTTCATGCGGGCCACTGCAGGAGGTTCTGTGGGAAGCTGGGGAACATTTGCTCTCTGGTCACCGCTATTTACATCACATGGTGTAAGTTAACAAGAAGAAAGGGAATCTGTGCTGCTCTCAGCTCACTGTCCTCCAGAGCCTGGTGCCACCTGACCCAGAGGCTAAGGCCTTCACAGGAGGGAATGGCCAGGCATCAAAGGTAAAGGAGGGGCCCGAACGGCAAGGTTCATCCCCGTACGACTGTTCTCTTGGATGCAGGCACCACTACTAATGCATGTGACATTACAGGAAAGAAAATCAACATTTCCTGTCTTCTCAGTTACATTAAAAAAAAAAAAAACCACCATAAAATGTATAAAAATTATTCACGCATATATTACTTACTCCTAATAAGGACAAATTGCCATTAAATCTTTTATATGAACTTTAATACCTGTCTTTCATATCTATAATCTATCTATCTCCATCCCCCCTGTCCCTCTTTCCTGGGATGATGTAATTAATCAGGAAGTTCCCTTCCCTAACATTTGAGAGTTCTGCAAAATGAAACATTAGCAAATTTTTCTCTTCTTTCACTCTACTTCTGGGTTTGAAACCGGGGCTGCCAGGGAAAGAGAGCAGAGACCCCCCAGGTTCTAGTCTGGGCTCTGCCATGAGTCATGGGCCACTGAATACACTCTCAACCTATGGGATCTCAGGTTCTTCAGCCACAGAATCCCATCAATTAGGATCAAGGAGGATGATTTCTTGGGTCTCTTTAGCTCTAGATTTACTTCTCCATCGTCTCTTTTCCTTCTGCTTCTGTTTCCCTCTGTAAATTGGCGGTTTCCATCTGTGGTGATTTACTTAGTCCCAGGTGGCGCTAGTGGTAAAGAACCTGCCTGCCAATGCAGGAGACACAAGACGTGGGTTCAGTCCCTGGGTTGGGAAGATCCCTTGGAGGAGGAAATGGTAACCCGCTCCAGTATTCTTGCCTGGAGAATTCTATGGATAGAGGAGCCTGGTGAGGTACAGTCTATGGGGTCACAAAGACTAGGCCACAACTAAGCATACATGCCCTTTTTCATGTTTCAAGTCTCAGCTCTTGATTTTTGCTTTATGGTTACCATAATGTTTACAGAAAACATTTCATAGGTAAAATAGTCCTTTTTCTGTTGTCCAGCTCTAAACTTAAACTATTATTTTTAAATGCAAGACTGTATGGGAAGTTCAATAGTCATAACTTTTAAAGGGAGCCCTTATCTTGTAGTTTTTCTTTTCTATTTGTCTATGAATAGCAGACCATTTAACCAGTCTTCTTGAGAGCAAGGGAAAGATGAGCAGACAGCTAGATATAATGACAATCAGAGAAAAACCCCAGAAGACTGAAAACACAACGCTGCATAGGAGGTTTATCTTTTTTTTTGTCAAAAATCAAAGTCTTGTATCTCTAGCCTTATAAATACAAACACAGAAGGAAGTGATCAACTGCCCCCACATGGATAAACACCTACTTTCTAGATCTTGAGTTTTTTTTCTTTTATAAGTCTTTATGTCAGAGTCACATCATATGAATGTGTTCTATGGGTTAAGGTCACCATTTCCAGTAAGTACGAGGAGCGCTCTCCCAGGAATGAAATGTCTTTCTTCTAGAAGCATCAACATTCTCATGCTTCCAACAGAGCTGACGTGCCCCAACCACCACTGCAGTCAGGGCCCCTGTCTGTTAACAGATGGGAGAGCCTTCCATGAAGATCTCATCCAAACTGGAATTATTCCCACAGTTTTCCTTCTACTCAATAACACAGAAGAATCAGAAAATGCAGATAAAACAGCTCATTACAATCGGGATCTTGTTTCTTCTTATTCTTTGAAGACGTCTTGTTTCTATTCAGAGGTTTTGAGTCAAACATACTGGAAAGAAAACACATTTGCCCCTATTTCATTGGTGCTGTGCAGGGAATTCTAATGTGGCAACGTTGGAAACTGTTTTTTCTTCACAATGAGTCTTTCCAAGCAGTTTCTACTCTGATGATGCACTAAGCGAGGCCAGTTTCTCAAGCGACTAACTAGGACTCTTAGCAACCTGTGAAGAATGAGCATCTTTCAAAAATGGGCTTTGGAGTAAGCTCTCAGGAAAACAAACTCCCTCCTTCCTGCTAGACTTTAACAGCACTGGGGCTGGAGGTCCTGGGGATACCAGAGACCTCCACTCCCAGAGCACGAGGATGAGGGAGTCTCCACAAGAACTGAGAAATGAGGAATGAGGCTTCACGACACCAAACCTGAGGCCAGAACTGCTCTCCATGACTCACTTGTATATTTCCATTAGAAAAAACATATTGAGGTGAAATAGACACAACACGGTTTACCAGTTTTAAGTGCACAGTTTACAGGCGTTAAGGTACAATTCACATGTTGGGCCACCGTCACCACTATCCACTCCAGAGCTCTTGTCATCTTGCTAAACTGAAACTCTGTCCCCATGAAACACTACCTCTGCATCCCCTCCTCCCGCTATCCTGGCACCCGCCTTTGTACTTTCTGTCTCTATAAGTCTGACTTCTGTAAGTACTTCACCTAAGTGGAATCACACAGTATGTGTACTTTTGTGTCTGGCTGTGTCTTAAAGGTGCATCCATGTGGTAGCATGTGTAAGAATTTCCTTTCCTTTCAAGGCTGAATAACATTCCATTGTATGGATGAATCATGATATGTTTATCGTTTGCCTGTGGAGGGACACTTGGGTTGCTCCCACCTTTTGGCTCCTGTGAATAATCATACGTCCTCCTTTCTTGTTCCTTTACTCACGTTTGAGTTAGGATTGGATACTTGCAACAGAAAGCAGCCTCAGTGATACAAGATCCTTGCCTCACAGCTACTTCCAGTGGTTTAAGAATTTACTTGCCAATGCAAGGAACACAGGTTCAATCCCTGGTCCGGGAAAATCCCACAGGCTGTGGGGTAACTACAACCACTGAGCCCACGAACCCTAGAGCTCATGCTCCCCAACAAGAGAAGCCTTCAACAAGGAAGCCCACACGCCAGAACTAGAGAGTAGCCCCCGCTAGCCACAACTAGAGAAAGCCAGTGTGCAACAACAAAGATCCAGCACAGTCAAAAATTTAAAATTAAATAAATAAGATTCTATTTAAAAAAAGAAAAGAAAAGCTACTTCCAATCCAGCAGGAATCCAGGTAGACAAGAATGTTTACAGCAGCTGTCAGGCTATGGGGAGAGATGGCGCCAGAGAGAAGAAAAGAGGCATTGAAACAGGGAGGCTTTCCTTGAGCTGAGCCAAAAAAAAAAAAATCCAGAGAAAGTGTTTTCCAAGCAGAGGGAGAATCTGTGTAACTCACTTGCAGAGGAAGCGGGTGGTGAGGATGACAGAGAGGGGAGTCACCCTAACAAGCCACTCGATTTACCCAGGAACAGGTAAGCTGTCAGCAGAAGGCAGCGATGAGACCCCATCTATGTTGGTGAAGATGCTGCACCCATGACTCCCTGTTGGGTTAGAAGTCTTAAATTCTCAGAAAAACTGCTTCCTTCCTTCAGGCAGAAGCCCCAGGGGCTCTGGCTCTCCTGTGGAAACAAGGTGTGGCATTCACGCTAAGATCTTCCCTGGTGATTCAGTAAAAGAATCTGCCTGCAATGCAGGAGACCGCCTCCAACACAGGAGACCCAGGTTCGATCCCTGGGTTGGAAAGATCCACCGGAGAAGGAAATGGCAACCCACTCCAGTATTCTTGCTTAGGAAATCTCATGGACAGAGGAGCCTAGTGGGCTACAGTTCATAAGGTTGCAAGAGTCGGACACAACTTAGCGACTAAACCATCACCATTCATGCTAAACTTTGCCCTGGACTTTCTCCGGAAAGAGCCATCAGCCTGGTGAAGACTACTGACATAGGAGCCCTGAGGTGCCTTCATCGGCACTGAGATCATCCTCTCATCAGCACTGCACCATGGAGATTCACAATCATATTCCAACAGAGGGCCAGGGCTTAAGAGCCTCCTGTAGAGTCAGAGAGTGTCTGGTTGTGACCGGCAAGCCCTATTTCCTGTGTAGGATTTAAGGACACAATTCTAAGATATCCTCATAGGAACTTTACCTCTCAGCACCCCTGCAGGACCTGGAGTCCCACATTGGTTAAGCCCCATGCCCACACAGTAACTGGGGCCCTAGGCGGCCAATGTCTCCCCAGATTTCAGAAGCCTGAAGTCTGCTGTTTTCCAGAGATTATCACTGCTCAGGGTCTAAAACCAGGACTCTGAATCAGGCAGCCTTGTCTCACCTGGTCCTTCTAAATCACCCTGATGACAGACCGAGCGCAGCACCATGAATCCTCATTAGGTCGAACCAGCCCAGGCAGAAGTCCTGAGTGAACACAGGTGGCTCCCTGCAGTGCCAGGCGCTGCAGCATAATTTAAGTTGGATTTTCACCATGTGAGCAGAAAAAGCAAGCTTTCTTCATAAATTATCAACACACTATCAATAATCATTACCTTTGTGGTACCTAACAGGCTTCCTTGACCCTCAAAACAAACCTCAGGGGTATGATGTCCTGGGCAGACCTAGGAAGCTGAGGCCCAGGGCCTGCTCTCACTTACTCCAGGAACACAGTTTCCTCTTTCTGTGGTACAGAGAAAAGGATGGCGATCTGACAATCCATTTACCTTGGGTTACATGCACGAGATCATCTCTCATCCCCAGGGTGGGCCCGGTGTCTCCCCACAAGGACAAGGGTGTCTCCCAGAGGTGGCAGCGCTGAGGAGTGGGTACACAGGGGCCAGGGGTCTCCATGGCCTGGTGAAATCGGGTCCATGCTGCCCCTGATTCTGCAGGAACATGAGTTGATGGTGCCTCTTTCAAAGGGCTGAGGCATGCTCTGGGGGGGTGATCACCAGGGGTCTTGGTCCCCCCACCAGATGACCTTGGAGCCACTCCCACTTCCTGCTCAGGAGGTTTCTGGGGCTATGGCCTTGGGACTGAGCCTCCCCTTCTTCCCTCTTAGCGGTGAGGTGGCAACAGGTATTCTTCTGTTTTTATCTTTTTATTATAAAACTCTGTCCAAGTGCTACCTCAACCCCATCTGCTCTAGGAAACAGGACTCTGTCTCAAGCTAACGGCTTCACGTTCTACACAAGGATTTGATTGTTGGAAGGCCTTCTGCCAAATCCCTCTTCCCCACTAACTTTGTTATGTATCTCTTGTCCTTTCGTTGGATATTTCAGGTTCCTGTGCATCCCTTCTGCAACCAGCCAGTGAAGTCCCTGCCATAGGTCTTGTGCCTGCTCCACCTTGGTGTCCACGGGTACCCAGCACATGGGAGGTGTTTGCGCAGTGAGTGTTCACTGAATTAGCAGTGCTGAAAATAATAATGTTGGGAACTTGCGGTTCTGGCCAAGACGCAGTAGCCCCACTTGTCTCCGGCCCTTGTGTTTACAACTACAGTCCCAGACATCACACAACCACTCATACAGGGAACTCTGACAGATGGAAAGAAGGACCTGAACACTTTGGGGTGGGGGGTGGGGTGGGGTGGGGGGGTTTGGGGGGTAGAGGGGAGGTGAGGAAGGACACCATCCAGGCTGAGTTTCCTGACTTCCTTATAGCCTCAGGTAGATCCCAGAACTGTCAGCAAAAACAGCTCCAGAAAAGCCTGCTCATCTAACCAAAGAACCAAAACTGAGCAAAGGAAAATGAGTGGACTAATAGAAAATCTTTTCCGCAACATCGGCCAGCCCTATTCCTACCCAACACCCACAGGACCCCACCCCCACCACGGGTTTAGCAAGGCCCAGTGGAAGGCTGATCTTCCATATCAACCCCACCCCACAGGAGGAGGTAGCCCCGGACTTCCCCACCAGGGCGGAGTCAGCTGGGTGCAGGGTGAGCCAGCCTTCTCCCCAACCCAGCCTCACTTTAGGGCAGAGCAGGAGCCACACTAGCTCCTCCCCCGAGTGAGCAAGGTCTTTGGAAAGTGCATCTGAACATCCACGCAGCCTTGGAACTGCACTTGGGTAGGAGCACTGACTCAAACAAGAAGACCAGATGAGACAGAACTGATAGCTCACAACATAATATCAAGAAAGCCCAGGAGAAATCCTAAAACCCACTCATCACACCAAGAACTAGAAAGTGAACACGCAGTGCAATCTACAGGACAATCAGAAAACTATGAGAGCTCCTCAGAGCACCTGCTCTGAGGCAGGGGGATAGCTGGGTGACATCAGGCCTATTCCCACCCACAGACACATCAGGCAGGGACCCTGAGACCCATACCATCTGGGATCAAATCTTGTCCTACGGGAGACTCTGCTCTGGCACCTTCTCAGAGCTGTTCAGGAGTCCCGTGGCATTCTAGAAGCTTCTCTGTGTGCACTCAAGTCACCCAGGAAAGCTAGCAGCCCCATGAGTGCCTGGGTCCTCCACCCAGTTGAATCCTGCTGCTAAGTCACTTCAGTCGTGTCCGACTCTGTGCAACCCCATAGACGGCAGCCCATCAGGCTCCCCCGTCCCTGGGATTCTCCAGGCAAGAACACTGGAGTGGGTTGCCATTTCCTACTCATATCCTAACCAAAATCCCTCCAATTCATTCTGTTGTTTCTCATTCTGAGTTTATAAAATCCTACCTGGATTTCATTTATTTACCTGGAGTGGCTGGTCCCCGCCCACCTTTTCCACTACGTGCCTGCCCTGAAGCTAGTAAGCACTATCAGATATCAGAGGATGCTTTCTCAGGCCAAAAGATTCCTGGTATTTAGTGGGAGAACTGGAAGCTGAACTGGTTCCCTGAATTCTCTGTCCAGTGTCCTTAAATCTGCAGGATAAAGTGGGTGGTGGCACTGAAGGAGGAAACAGGAGTGTGGTCTGTGAAAGGGGGTCTTCTGGACCCCAGCTCCACTGTAAACTGTGATTCTGTTACCTTCAAGTCACAAGAGAATGCCTGGAGTAAAGACTGTCAAAGGAAGCCTTCTGTAGAGTGACTGGGACTCAGAACCAACTCTGGACACGCCACTGACAGCTGCAGACCAGCCTCCAGGGCACTTAACAACACCTTTCAGTCACACACACAAAACCACTATCACCACCCAACCTACCTGATTCCAACTCTCCTCACCTAAGCAGTGTTATGCCTTTGGACGTTATTTTATTGCTTTCTTAAAATATAGGAAGGGGAAACTGAAGGGTAGGAGAGAGAAAAGACAAAGTAGGCAACAGTCGGACTATCAATTAACAGTTTGTAATGTGTGAACTGCTTGCCTAGAACTTACGCAGATCATCAAACCCAAGTCCCACATTATGCTTTCAGAGCAATGCTGTGGTGGCTACAGGTGCAAATCTGAATGTTCACGACTTCTCACAAAGATGTTTTAAAATCCTGATGATTTCACACACAGCAACTTTTCAGAAATCAGAATAATAGCTGCTTTTTGCTGGGTGCCTACTACTACATGCCAGGCACTGTGCTAAGCCATATATAGCTGATTTATCCTCAGAAAAAGGTTTCCATGTGCAGACTTATTAGCCTTATGAACGAGATGCTGAGTGGTGAGGTTACGGAACTTTTTCAAAGGCAGTCACCTCATCTCTATGACTGGGAAGTTATGCTCTTTCCACAAGACTCCTTTGCACCCCACAAGGGAGAGCTCAAAGTCAGCAACCTTAATGTAACAGAATAACCCTACCCTGTAGTATCCGCCTCTTTCCTCCAAATACAGCATTACATTATCTCAGAGAGCCTGTTGTGCCAGTTCCCCTCATGTGGGAAGGCTCAGGGTCTCTGGGAGTCGCCTGCAGCCCTAGGACCTTGACTCCCACTTAAAAAGAACGTCCATAGGAGGCCCCACCTGAGGCTGGCTCCCCAGATCCCACCAACCACCGTCACCAACAGGAGAGAAAGACCTCACTCTCCTGATATAAACGGACCGAAATGCTCTTAAATTTACCTTTGGAGTTAGAGAAATATTTCCATCCCAACCAGGTAAGTTTTGATATACTGTCAAACAAATGGAATTCATGGAAACCTACCATCGTGTATATACTGTATTAAAATGACGTCTCTGTCATTTTCTGTTCAAATGTCTCTATTTGAACATTATCATCCATTCAATTGCAGGAAATCCTCCCAGTCCTCAAAGAGAGAACACACAAGACTTTCAGGCTGGCAAGAGTGAGAAGGAGGACCACTCACTGACCTGGGCTTGCCTTTCTTAGAGGTAGTGTTCCTCTCTCTCCTCTTGATCACCCCCATCCTTCCAGCTAATATACACACACAGCACTCTGTCAGCCCAGGGTCAGCAGGACACGGAATACTAAGGGGTCCTCGGGTACAGATGCCCCTGGGTGGCCCCTTGATCCAAGTATGTCCTGGGCCTATGCTGCCCTCAGAGCCTGGGCCCACGGTGCTGCCCGGCTCACCTCGGAGGTCCCAGAGCTAAGACGCAGGGAAGGACCCACGCAGGGAAGGACCCAGACACTCTACCCTCCAGAAGCTCTGCTAGTGCTGCAAACAGGTTATTTCAGTGACTGTGTCTTGTTTTACAGTCTTGGACTCTAAAATCTTCCCTCTGATTGCTCCAACAGTGGGCAAGACAACGGTAAAACTCATTGTGAAAGCCCGATTTTGCTCCTCAGGCGGGCTGTCTGCGTTCCGTAAAAGCACTGCTCCTCCTAAGAAGCCGGAGCACCTGGGTGCAGCCTGGGGGCCCTCCGCCCTCGGGGCAGCTCGAGACCCCTCAGGGGCTCTGGGGGTGGAGGACAGCCCTGGGACTGGGCAGGCCGGCTTGCTCAGTTGCAGCAAAAGAATGTGCTGTGTTGGGAAGCAGCCCCGGCTCCTCCGGAAAGCCGCACATCTGTAAACCAGGCTTTCCTCTGCCCCAGTGAGTCTCGGCAAAGACAAAGCATGGCTTTCTTCTAGAAGGAGGAGCCTTACAGGCTCTGGGGCTGGGGCATTTTGCCCCATAGCCTCCGGACCCGAGGGCTGTCCTCAAGTGACAGGGGACTCTAGGAAGAGTCACCCTCCTCCCCAGTCCTGTCTTCCCTGTTTCCTGGCCCTAGGACTTGGCATCCCACCTCCTCCCACTCCCATGCCTCCCCTCCCCCACTGCCCAGAGCTCAGGTTTCAGCATCAGCGGAGACGTGGCCAGAGGCTGCAGAGAGCAGGGACTGAGCCGGCACTTACCTGGGCACCTCGGGGTGCCGGTCAGTCCACAGCCAGCCAGGGAGGTCGGGGGGCCAGGCGAAGGCGCTCCCAGGACTGTCCCCAGTGGAGTCCCCCACCCACCGGGGCAGGGCGACTCTGGGTTCCGGCGTCCCGGGGGAGTCGGGGCGGGACGCGGGGCGGCCACCTCTGAGGAGGCCCATTCAGAGGGCGGCAGGGAGAGCGCGTCCGAGGAAAGAATCCGGGCTTGCTGGGCGGCTGCTGGCTCTGTCGGGCGGCCTGCCCATTCAGTGCCTCGGACGGCAGTGGCCCCGCCTCACACTGCGCGGTTTGCTTCCTTTTCATTTCTTTCCCCTTTTTTTTAATCTCTTGCAAACTGAAGCTGAAACCCTCCACAGCTTAGCTGCAGCCCCAGAGTCAGTGCTATTCAAGGGACAAGCAGCTAATGCATGTGTGGCTGGTGACCCCGGGGAGACAGACACCCCAACCCGCACCCCCAAGGGCAGCCTGCTGTCCACGACTGAGCCTCAAGAGCCACCTCCCCCAAAGGCAGACTGGCTTCCCTGGGATCCGACGCTCACAAAGGAGAAACTTCTGGAAACCACTGGAGTCCCTGATCAGCTTTGCACCCCACCCGCCAGCCAGGCTCCACACCCCTGTCCCTTCCCCCTAGGTGGGGGCATTGCCTCTCATCTGCCCCAGTCACCAGCCCTAAGCCCTTCACTCCATCCCCTGCCCAGGGTAGCCTGGGGGACCTTCCTCTTGTTTTCTTCGTGGCCACAGTCACTCCCACACCCTACCACACCCAGTCTGCAGAGTCTCCTTTCCAACCACTTAGCCTGTTTCACCTGGCTGATAGCTTAGTCCACCAATAGGCTGTTGGTGGACCTAAACAAATTCTATCCTTTTCTTCCCTCTTCTCTGCTCATGTTCTTCCCTCTAGCTGAAAGGCCAGCCCCACTACCCAGTAATCTGGTGAACTCCTATATACTCTTCAAAGCCCATTTCAAGTGACCCCCACCCTGTATAAGACTTGGGACATCATCCCCCTCAGTCAGGTAAGTTCACGCTCCATATCTCATGGCCTGAGATCTGATAGTAACAAGTCCATATAGCACGGTCGAGAGGCTCTGTCCCATGTGTGGCCTTTGAGACTGAAGTTCCAGGCAGCAGACACCTGCCTGGCCAGGTTTATATCCACCAAGCACAGAGGGGAGTGGCCACTCACGCCTCGCCTCTCCTGCCTTTCAGATCTGGCATGATCCAACTCATCTGTTAAAGCCTAGTGCTGACGCCACTTACCCTAAAGTCCTCCCTGAGACAGAAGGTCCCATATCACTGCTGGGAGGCCCCTTTCTTGCTGGTGGGCTGGCACTGGCACTGCCTTCAGCACATCACAATGGGACGAGGCACCTGCACAGGCAAGCAGGCTTCCAGAACACGCTCCAACCATCCTGGGCTGAGTCACACCTGCCCAGCCCCGGCGTGACCCTCTGACCCACTCATCATCCTGGTGAAAGTTGACAGGCACACGCCTCTTATCAGAAGACACAGGCACACCTGTGACCCTTGGGTCGCCTCCCTAAGTTACAGGTCAAGAAGATCCCAAGGACCCTCTGCCCCAAGGTCTGAGCAGGGCACTTCCTCTGGCTTGTTTATGTGCCTGCAGGGCAGCAGCTCCCGCACAGGATCTGTAGGAAATGCCTGAGCACAGCCCAGGGCAGGCCCAGCCAGCGGATGGACGGGCCTTTCCCGTGGCCCACAGCTCCCTGGACAGAGAGGAAGGCGGCTGTCCGGCAGTCAGTCAGGCCCAGGAAGGGCAGTGATGCAATGGCACTCCCCAGGGTGGGTCCTTCCCTTGGGGCTGGCTGACCCTGTGGGCCTGGTAAGTCTGGGGCGGTCCAGGGGCTGGGCGGAGGGGAAGGATGCTGTGTCTGTGCTGCTGCATCTGCGACCGGAACAACTCGGGTGGGGATCGAGGACACTTTATAACCTTCCGGAGATCTGTCTGTCTGTCTGTCCTTTTCCTTTCTCTCTTCTGCTTAGCTGGGGCAATGGGGACTAAGGTGATGTGGCTATGCTGCAAGTGGCAGCGATTCTGATGCAAAGTCACACTCAGAAAACACAGCCTCTCCAACTGTGATGTCCCCACCTAGCACCTAGGATCTGGCTCAGTGTGAGGTGGGGTACCCATGGGTGCTCACACCTGCAAGGTCCCCACTTACCCCCAGTGGAATCACGGATCAAGTGCACACACAGATTGTCCACTGTTGGCAATACCAATCCTCCCCTGCACAGGTCAGGCCAGCCATTGTGCTGCCAGCACCTGCCGCCTCCCTCCACACTCCTAGCAGCAAACTGCATGCCTGGCTCCCTTTAAGTAAAAGGTGCCTCTCCCCTACTCACTCACTTATTTACTAACTTGTTAGAAAACAACACATAACACATGACCAGAACCCTCTCTATGTCAGATGCCGGGATGTCCTGATGAGTGACGCACAGGCAGACAATACTTTGGAAGCTACAGAGGGAGAAGGACATAACCCCAATCCAGGCTCCTGTTTCCTGCAGGCTGGCCCCCCACCCTGCTCACCCCACTGGGAAGCACATTCCAGGGAAGATGAGAGCTGGGCAGGCTGTTCCAGGACAGCGGGGACCCCCTTCACCCTGATGAGGGGAGGTGAGAGCCAGGCGGGCTGTTCCAGGGACAGCGGGGATCTCCTTCACCTGACGAGGCGAGGCTGGCTGTCCCTCCAACACACAGCACAGTCACAGCCACATCAGGAGAGGTGACCGTGGAACTGTGAACCGTCGCTGTGGGGATGGCGTCAGCAACTGTGAGGCCAGAGGGCGAGGCCTGAGCTGCCATGAGATGAGCAAGGCGGGAGGGCAGAGAGAGAGGAAGACTCAGAAAGGCTCAGCTGTCTGGGATGTAAGAGAGGGCAGAGAACTGTGAGAGGAGGCAAGGGTGCCAATCTGGTGGCTGAGGCACCTGAAAGGGCACAGGGGAGGGTCCCCTTCAACAGCCCCGTCTTACGCCTCCAGCAGGACATGTGCTATCTGAAGGCACCATCTGGTCGGTCTCTTCCAGGCGCCCGCCAGCCCCTGACATGCCCACCGGCCTGACAGGTCCTCTGGGGGGCTGTGCTGTCAGCTCTCAGCACTCTGCCCTGCCCAGCATTAAATTAATGAAACAGAATCCAGGGCCTCTGCTCCACCCAATAATGGGGCATCTGCTGGATCTCCCTTAAAACAGTATATGACATGGTGAAGGAAGTTCAGAAGCCTTACAAAGAAGCTGCTTCAGAGAAAGAGGGCCATTAAGACCAGCGCGGGCTTCTCCCATGTACACTGAAGGGGAGAGCGGAGACCACGGAGGGGAGACTTTCAAGGACCCGCAGGTCTTCAGCACGGGCTCTGCCCTAGTGAAAAAGAACTAGGAGGGATCTCAGAAAGACTCCAAATAATGGTACATCAGACAGGAGTCCTCAGGGCCACTCTGACACCCTCCTGCTGCTTCCCCAGGGATTACCTGCCCGCCAGCACCTGGGGAGGCACTGCTCTGGGCGTTCTAGGATCCAATTCAATGGTCTGCTTGTGCAGAGAAGGAATTAAAGACAAACACAAAAAGTCAACCCCAGGACCTCAGTTACACACTGACTTCACAGCAGTCCAACCCCATGTTCCTCCAGGAAATCTAACTCCAACATCCCTAGGTCCCTCTGTCCTAGTGTGTGACCCACTGAGACCTGAGGGCATGTGACATTCACCCCAAGATGTCCATCAAGAACGTGCCAGGCCCTGGAGCATAGAAAAGGTTTTCCTTTTTTTCAGACTAGGGAATTCTCATTTCCCCTGGCTTTTGTGTTTTTTAGACTTGCTCTTTCTCTATACAGGCACATATACAAGTGCACAGCATGTAATAAGTGCTCAAAAAGCAACAAATTCCTTGGTCTGGGCATAACTGTGAATGTGTGAATATATACATCCACGGTGCATATGTGTGCTATGCAATACATATATGCAAACATACTAACACATGACAGGATTTCAACCACACATAAAGCTTCTTTACTTCATCAGGGTGGTTTGCCCAGTGTCACTGTCTGTCAAGGAGGCACTATAAATTGGGGGCACCAGGTTCCAAAAGCACCAAGCCGGCTGGACCACACCCAGTAACCAAGGGTGAAAGGCAGATGCCAGAATTAAATCTTCACCCTTCTCAGGTCTCATAACCCAAAATCTCCCCAAGTGTATCCAGCAGAATGCGGAGTTTTCACCAGGACAGCCACCCCCACGTCACACCATGCTAGGAATCTGCGATCCCTGCAAGGCAGGGAGCGCCTCTATAAGAAAGGAAAAACTGCCAGGGGCATGCGGGAGCATGCTTCTAGTAAGAAAACATCTCAGCTGTTACAGGCCAGGGCTCCACGTGCATTTTCTTTCAAGTCATTCCCAGTTCTCAGAGGCATCCTGTCCCCGTTCAGAGAGGTGAAGAGAAAACAACACACGGGCCAAAGTGGTGCCCATGTCTGTAGAGGGATTGCAGACCCCACACCCACTGCAGACCATGGCAGAGGGTCAGCAGCCTGCAGTTCACTCCAGGGCTGAGGACCGACCCACGTCTGTCTCCCTGCGGCAGAGCAAAATTGTGATAGATGACGGGGCTTTGGAAATGCATTCATGACCAAGTGTATTTGGAACTTAAAAACCATACTGTAAGACAAGTTTGGGGTACTTGTCCAATGTCATGCACGTGTGTGTGTGTGTGTGTGTGTGTGTGTGCATGATAAGTCATTTCAGACTCTTTGCAACCCTATGGACCATAACCTGCCAGGCTCCTCTGTCCATGGGATTCTCCAGGCAAGAATACTGGAATGGGTTGTGATTTCCTTCTCCAGGGGGTCTTCCCCACGCAGGAATCAAACTCGTGTCTCTGACATCTCCTGCATGGGCAGGCAGGTTCTTCCCCTCTAGAGCCACCTAGGAAGCCCAATATCACGCACAATACTGCTAGTATTATTTTTGCTTCAGTTTAAAAACTGTCTTAAGAGGTCTGCAACCAGTGCAAGAACTGTAGAGTGGTGACTGAGGACCCACATGTGTCTGTCACCAACCCCAGGGCCTGCTCCCAGACCACTGGCCTGTGGGGCTCAGCATTAAGAGAGCAGCAAAAACCCATTGGCGGCACATCAGAATAAGTTTTATAGGCTGAGATTCAAGAGCAGTCCACCAGATGGAGGATGACATGAGCTGATAAAATAAATTTAGAGAAACAAAGACTCCTCTAAACGCAAAAGAAGCAAACAAAAGATGGCATTCATCACGACCGGGAAATCGTCAGTTCACGTGGGGACCCTTCCAAGCCGGCCTGCTTGGTGGATGAGGTGTCAACACAGGATGCCAGCATCTTGCATGTTTTGAGCTTCATTCCACTCAAGCGAATGAGTGTTCTCATCTCTGCAGACTGCTGACCACACATTCACAGGCCATTGCTGCAGGCTGACCTCCAGCCGCCCAACACCGCTGTTTATTTTTAAATATATTTTGAAGCAGTCAAGTTTCCTTTTTTCCTTTTCTAAATCTGGGGTGGCAGTGGGGGGAACAACAGTGACTAACCCTGGCAGTCACACTGGGCCACAATGACCAGCAGGCGTCCTTTTGCACAGAATGCAAAGTATACCACATGTGTATACAGATGTGGGCCTTCCTATACATAGCTACATACACATATGTACCTCAATGTAAACATGTTATATATACATATATATATATATACACACACACATATCAGTTTTTAGGCTCTGCAAAATTCAAAGTAATCAGGGACTTGCATAAATGTCACACATGTTCACATTCAGCACATGTTTTTATTCCTATTATAAACATTCTCATTAAAAGTTCATAAAATTTCTAAACAAAACAGAGCTGGGTACAGGAAGAAAGGGGAGGTCTGGGAAAAGTATTTTACAGTTTGTCAAGCTTTGAAGAATGACAACTTTTTTTTTAAAAACAAAAATAAAGCATTGCCTCAAACTAATCTCTCTCTCTCAAGACATTCCTGGATACTCCTTTTCTTCCTCCCTGCAGCAAATGTCACCCATTTTTGCCCTTTGACACCAACTCCAAGAGATTTCAACAGCAAACCCCATACCCTGCAGGCCAGGGCCTCCTTCCTGCAGCTCAGAGCAGTCCTGGGTCAAAGCCCCTCCTCCACGTTCACATCACCACCCACAGCCCCAGGCAGGGCCCTGAAAACACCAGCCCTCCTCTCAGAAACATGGGTATGCAAACTATAAGTTGCAAAATGTATAAAGGCCTTCCCTTTCAGTAAACTAATGCTGTTAATCGTGTTCATTGAAAGCTCCCCAAATGTTCCCTAAATCCCACTTGTAAAACCATCAGGTGAAGATAATGTTCTGTAACTAAAGATGATGGTCCTCTGCATTGTGAATGCACAAAATGCCACTGAACTGTCCACTACAAATGGTTCACTTATGTGAATTTTATCTCGATTTAAAAAAAACCCTATTATTATTCAAAGTTGGAAGCTGAGCTATATCAGAATCATACAGTTTCAATGAGACCTTTCTTCATTTTTTTTTCCCATTTATTTCGAAAATGTCATCAAGACTACTTAGCCTTTCAGATAGGAATAACAGTAATTTACATCTTGTACTTCATAATTCTCTCTTTTGCCTTCATAAGGGTTGATAGTAAATGACCTCTTTACCTAATCTATTACTAATATTTTTGCTTTCAAGAAACACATTTCCTTCTGGGGCTCTAAAATGTTCTGCACTCAACTCCAATGCCCGGGGTGGTTCCCTACGCCAACAAGCAATGCTCTGAAACCAGCCTGGGGTCCTACAATTTAACTCGACTCTGATCATCCATGCAGACAGCATCAGACTCCATAGGCTAAGGGCTCAGTCCCACAAGACTGTCCTCCCTTCAGACCAGCCAGCTAGGGATCAGAGGTTCTCACAACTCCTTTCTCAGGTTGCAATAATTTGTTACAGTGACTCACAGAACTCAAGAGAAACATTTCACTCATCAGTTTATCATAAGAGGACATAACTACAAACAGCCAGACTAGAGAGAGAGGAAAAGGCATGGAGCTTCCATGCTGTCTCGAAGCACCTCATTCTCCCCAAATCTCCAGGCGATCACCAACTGAGGAGCTCCTTGAACTCTGTCCTTTGGTATTTTTCTACAGACTTCATTACATAGGCAGGGTTGATTAAATCATTGGCCACTGGCAACTGGTTCAACTTCCAGCCCTCTCCCCTCCTTGGAGGTTGGGGGGAGGGGGAAACTGAGAGTTCCAACTCTCTGATCACAAGGTCGGTTCCCTTGGCAACATGGCCCCATCTTTTCCAAAAGTCATCTCATTAACATGACAAAAATCACATTTATGTTCTCATCACTTAAGAAATTCCAAAGGCTTTAGGAGTTTGGTGGCAGAAATAAAACTAAATATATATTTCTTATTATAAATCACAATATCACAGACTCATACCTGGGATTTCTAAGGTAGCATTCCCAGAGATGTATGTCTCCCAGGGAGTAATGTAGGCTGTGTCAGGGATGCACTGGAGACCGTCCCAAGGGGAGCCACTTCAGGCTCTGCTTGAGGGTCCTAGGTGGGTAGGACCTGTTGGTCTACTCATGGAGCTCACAGTATCGTCAGACCCTTGCGACGTGGTCCAGCCCCTGGTGCCAGCTGTCCTCCCAGTGCCTACAATGGCCCAGCCATCTCCCGCTACCTGTCCTCAGTCCTTGAAGCTATCATCTGCTCTTTGAGTTACAGCACACTGCTTAGGATAACTCAAATATTCAACAATATTTGAATTCATATTTAAGTATTCATTATTTGAGTAAATATTTAAATATCCCTCACTTTCCTGGAGTGAGTACTGTAACTTAAAAGAGGAGTTGTCTTGACACAGGCACAGGCAACAGGAACATGACGGGGTGGGTTCTGACCCACCATTTATCACCAGGAAACTTCAGCATGCTTTCTGTTCACTTGCTCACTGCAGAGGTGAGGGGTGGGAATGAGGTGCGTGTGACATGGGACGAGCTGGAGGCTCTTGAGACCCCTGGCACTGGAGTCTAGGGGCTTAAACTAAGTGCCACAGGACAGAACGTGTGCTACCCCGAGCAGAGGGCAGAGATGCCAGGTGAGAGGGGACACCGCGGGCCTCTCCCATGACCAAACTCTCCCTGACCAAACCCGAGATAGGGTCCTGGAGCTGCTCTACAAGGCCTCGACCTTGGCCTCTGATGTCTGTCCTTGGAGGGCCCAGTCTTGGCAAGGATTCTGCTGAGTCATCTCCTCTGCTTGCTCGCTGATGAAGCTCCTCATCCCCACCCTTGATGCTCAAGCCTATCTTCAGCAGGGTCCTGCTGGGCCAGTTTGGCAATAATCTCCCTCTCCTCGATGTTCCTCTCGGTAACTTTTCATCCCCTGACCCTGGCACAGCTCTTAGGCTGTCTCTGCTGCATTAGGAGTTGAGCTCAGCTCCTTACCCTGCTCCAATAGTACCAAATAAAATGTGTCTCTACCACCTTTAATTGGTGTCCTGCTGTTTCTCCCTGACACTTGTCTGCTGGCTGTCTGGGAAATAAACTGACACATTTGGGTTTATGCTAACTAGCGCTGGTCGCTCAGTCATGTCCAACTCTTTGTGACCCCATGGACTGCAGCCTGCCAGGATCCTCTGTCCACGGAATTCTCCAGCCAAGAATGTTGGAGTGGGTAGCCATTCCTTTCTCCAGGGAGTCTTCCCAACCCAGGGAATGAACTCAGGTCTCCTGCATTTCAGGTAGATTCTTTATCATTGCACCACCTGGGAAGCCCTTATACTGACTAACCTGGTACCAAGTTCAGGCTGATGGAATAACACACACAGAGGAATTTTACATGGTTAGTGTTATACTAGCTTCATACTAACTAAAAGAAGCCAGAACATAACTGACATCTTAATAGCAACAAAATCAAAAAGTCATCAAAGCTCAAATCCATTCTGATAAGGTCAGTTGATTACACTACCTGACCTGTGAATCTCCCACAAATCCAACACACTTTTTCCCATCATTTCTGAAAGCATTTTTGTCAGAGCTGCTCCATCCCACTGCCCACTCCAACTGCTGTTCCACATACAGCAGACCGATCAATATATGAAAACAGAAGCCTGGGCAGTTGCCTCCCTGTCTCAGGCCTTGTTAATGACCTAGCACTGCTTGCAGATGCCATACCACAACCTTCCATAGCTACAGAGAACAGCTGTGGCTGGGCCTCTGCTCACACCTCCAGGGCCCTGCAGACCCCTGGTCTATCCTCTCCTGGTCTGAAGGACCCTCTGCCACAGGGCCTGTGCCTGCTATTTCTCCATTCCCCTAGTTAACTCCTATTTAATCCTACTCATCCTTCAAACCCTCAGATCTCCTCACCAGGTAAACAACCAATAAAAATTGGTAGAGTGCCACCATTCTGTCCAGGGCTCTTCCCCATCACACATCACTATAAGACTGAAACAGAAACCCTGCTGTAGAGAAGAGTGTTGAATATAGTCATGGGAGCAACCACCACCATCACTGTGTCTCAGGGCTCAGCCATACCCCCCATACACTGCAAAGCACATGGGACCCCCAGTCAGTGCTGTGTGTATGCCTCTGAGCTCTCCCTGGGCAAACGTCCTCAAGGATTGCCAGCATGAAAATATGGATGACTCAGAAGGTGTTCTTAAGATTAAACAGCTCCTCTACCATCTGACCCTGCAATCCCCCTCCTGAGCATATATCCAGAGAAAAACATGATCCAAAAAGATACATGCACCCTAATGTTCATTGCAGCACTGTTTACAATAGCCAAGACATGAAGCAACCTAAAACCTTAAAGGAAACTTTGGAAGAAAAATGGCCCTCCTATTAAATGATACATAGATCTTGTTTTCTCTGGAGAAAGAGGGAAAATGGAGCTAGCTGTCATCACTACAACTTCCTCTGCATAAAACACAGTATTTAAATACAAAGTCTGCTTCCCCCTCCCACCAAAGCGCATCTGATGAGCAGCAAAGGGAACCCTCACTCACCTTCCCCAGGGCAGAACAGCAGGAATCCCCAGTTACAGAGAAGAGCGATTCTAAAATGTAAGTTCAGCTTGGGCTCCATCCCCCCTCCACCTGCCCAGGGCAAGGCCGTCCTGGACTCTCAAGGGAGCTGGGCAATGTCCATACTAGGAAGGAGTGCTGAGTAACCCACCACCACGGTGTTAACGCTCCCTTCCCAGGGCCGGTGCCCAGGCTAACTAGACCCCACAAGTATGTGAAGTGCTGGGAGACGTGGGGCAGGGTGCAGCAGACAAACCCGAAGTGGCCATCAACTGGGGAGATTCAGGATGGTGGCTGAGGACGTGAGGAGTCAGGACAGGGCTCTGTGAACATAAAAGGCGGGATGCCTTGCAGCAGGCAAGGGGCGAGGGCAGCCGTGTCTTTCAGAGTGGGGAGCTCACTGCTCTCCAAAAGTAGCCCTGACTTTCTCTGAAAAGGGTGGGTCGGGTTTTTCAGTTTCTTCTTTCAACTCCAAGTAATGCTACAAGAAGGTGAAAAGTATTGATGTTCGGCTGCTGAGAACACCACGACCCTACCCATCAACACCTGAAAGTGCTGAGTGAACAGAAGGGAACAGTCAACACCACTCCTACCCCCAGCAGGCTGCAGGCTGTGTCCCTGCATCTTCCCCAGCCAGAAGCACATTTCTTAGGTGTGACACACGTAGAAATATTTCTGCATGAGTGGACGTCCACAGCAGAGGAAAGGAGGTGGGTGTCTTACCATGAGCTCCTTTATACAGAGCGCTGGGGCTGCCCATCTGTGGCGCGGATGGGCTGAACGGAGAGTAACGTGGGCTTGTTATCCCTGGAAAAGAAGGCAGAGTGAGGAGCTGTCCCCCTCTCTGCTCTGAAGGGGTGGGATTGCACACAGGGAGCTCTGCTTCTTTCTTACCATATGGCGTTTCTGGAGACACAGGAAATGCAGGGGTGGGAGAGATGGACTCACTGCCACTGTTGGTTGGAGAGAAGATCCTGCCATCGATCACATCCAGGTCTGGGGGATACGTGGTGATCACTGCCTGAAATTGGCAAAGTGGAAGTCAGGTGAAGGCCACCTCCAGACAGCTAGGGCTCCTGGCCCTCACTGAGCCAGCCCTCTTCTAAGACTGGTGACAGGAGGCAGCCATGGACAACTGGAAGAAACTTCAGTAACAGTCAAGGCAGAAGGAAGTGTTTTGTGGTCAACATTACACAGCTCGTAAGTAGAGATGGCAGAGAGTTTATATAGCAGAGGGAAATGAGTGTTATATGAAAAAAGCAGGATAAAAGAATCGTCATCTGTAATGTGTTTACAGATATGTAAAATACCCAAAGAATTAAACACACAGGCATAGAAAAGAGGCTGGAAGGATATATCCCAGATATTAACACTGGTTCTCAGCAACTTTCCTTTCTGGTCTATTCTGGGTTCCAACTTCTCCACTTTTGAGAATAAACAAAACCCTAATTTCAAAAGGTTCATCGTTGGGGGGTTGCCGACCTGTCTTACTTCAATTCTGATTAAAAGCCTTAAGTATGGCTTCTCAAAAACACTCTGTAGATCTCCCCAAAGGACACATATCCACAGTGACCATATTTCTTCCTCCTCCCTCCCAGGGATCCCAAGAAGCTTTGGGTCAGGGACTCGGGCTCCTTTAAGATGACTTCCGTTTGCCCTTTGCCGCTGTTGTCCACCCATGGAGCTCTGAGACCTCTACCCTCACGACTCATCTCATACTTGGCCCACCCCTCAGTCCCCATTCTACAGATAGAACACAGAGACCCAGATGACCAAGTGCATGCCGGCAACAGCTCTCTCGGAAGAGGGGGGATCCCACACAACCAGAAGGCCTGCCTTCAGGGAGGAACCATGTTTGTGAGATGGGGACGAAGCTGGGTGGGGAATTGAACTGGTGACTTGGGACAGGGCTCAGGCCAGGCTCTGGGTAGCAGTGTGTATACCTCCTTGGCGTTGTCTGGGGAGAGAAAAGGCACCAGGCCTGGAGTCTGTTCTGAACTGGTGGTCTTTCCCCAGCTGCATTTGGAGAAGGTGGGCTGCTCCCCAGCTTCATTATCATACTGCTCAAGGCTCAGCTTCCGGAATCTTCCCCCGAGTGGCTCATCCCCTGTTAGGAGAGAGACAAGTGGGCTGCAGGCGCTTTCATCATGGAGAACACTGACCTTCAATTAAAACCAACTTTAAAACTTCTCAGAGGCACTCTGTATTTTGAATTTTTCTAGTTCCAGAACATTTTCATCACCCAAGTCATACTCCATACCCATTAAGCATTCACTCCCCATCCCCGACCTCCAACCCCTGGCAACCACTCATCTACTTTCTATGTCTATGGATTTGCCTACTTTGGACACTTCATGTACATGGAATAGCACACTCCACGTCCTTGGGTGTCTGACTTGTATCACCCAGCATGACCCTTTCGAAGCCCATCCTCTTACTGGGTGAAATGACCACTGTCCATGTCCCATCTGTTTCTCTCACGTCAGCGCCAGCAGGGAGTCGTGCCTGGCTGGTTCCCCAAGGTCAAGAACACTGCCCGGCCCACCAAGGGTGCTCAGGAAGCATATGGAACAAAGAAAGGCTGGGACCCAGGATCGAGGCTTCTTCCTCATCACTGAGTGAGCAAGGAGAACAAGACTGAAAGAACCCAGGCTGCCTAATAGCCGCGGGGACTTGGTCCGAGGCCTGTGCCCTAGTAATCCATCTCTTCTCAAGGCACAGGTGGTCAACTTTGGGGTCGGAGTGCTTGCACCTTGCTCTAGTCTGAGGAAGTAACAGCCACTCAGACCAGAGACACAGAAATCTTTTCTTGAGTCACAAACAGGTTTACATATTCACTTGTCTATACAAATGGTCACCTTCTTTATATGTTGTTCTGCATCTTTAAGAAAAAATTTTTGTCCATTCTTTGTTACCACCATGAATCATTTACCTGCTTATTTGCTCAATTCCAGTGTATAGGTATAGTGATATCAGAATTGTAACCAGTACAACTTTTTATTTCAAAGTGCCAAAAAATACTTGGTGTTTCATCGCAGGTCCACACTGGTTGCTCAGGGGAGCCACAGGGCCTACTATGTGTGGACATGAAACCCAGGGGCATCCTCAGAGTCACAGGGCAGGCGAGGAAGCAGCCCAGGCAACCAGCAGCTTTGACAGCCTGCCTACTCCTTTCAGAAGCAGCTTCTGGTAGGACCAGGCCGTGGACGGTGCCCGGGGCTCTGGGATAGGACCAGGCTGGGTGTGACCTACGATGGCTGAGCACATGCAAGAGGTGTGTGCAAGCCCTGTGTGCATGCACACCCCCAGTCAGGGCCAGAGTGCCCTGAAGGCCACACCACCTGCAGAGGTGCAGGGTTGAGTGAGGCTCCTGAGCATGACCGCTCGACTCTTAACAGTGAGGAATTCTGGGCAGGGGAAAGCTTAATTCAAGCACCAACAGTCAACATCCACTGCCCCACTGTTCAGTGTAAGAAACATCATAGATCCTTCAGCCATGCCCCAACCAATGAAGACTCACTTTATGGGGGATGTGGCAGAGGGTCTGGGGAATCTCAGCTTTGGTGGTTTGGGAGACTTGCAGGATGGCAGTGTTCCTTTCTATCGATGACACGTGTGCGTGCTGTCACTTCAGTCATGTCTGACTTTCTGCAACCCCATGGCCTATAGTGCACCAGGCTCCTCTGTCCATTGGATTCTCCAGGCAAGAATAACCTGGAGTGGGTTGCCCTGCCCTCCTCCAGGGGATGTTCCAACCCAGGGATAGAACCTGTGTCTTTTATGTTTCCTGTATTGCAGGCAGATTCTTTACCACTAGTGCCTCCTGGGAAGCCCTGTACAGAGGCATCGCTCTCCCGGCAGGGTGTGTCTGACCTTCCTAAAGGGGCAAAGATATAGGCACCAGAGTCATCAGAGGCCAGGCTCCCCAGATGACAGACCATGCCCTCCTCTCAGACTGCAGTGCAGACAGGAGGGACCCCAGCACCATTTCCACCCCACTGTGACACCCCTGGAGAAACAAGGAAGGGGGGGGCATGACGCTGCTGTGGCACTGGGATGTGCTCACGTGTGCCTACCTCTGCTGGGCCAGTGACAAACCACCACCCAGGCTCCCCACAACAGCCAGGCCCGGGCACGCGGGCTCACAGAGAAAATCCCGTAATCACCAAATTAAGGCGGTGTACTGCATCTTTTTGCAGACGAGGAAAACGGGGTTTTGGGTTGAGACCTGCCCTTCCACACACAGTACACTCCAGAACTTTACTGCACTTGACACTATTTTTTTATTTTTACAAATGGAAGGTTTGTGTCAATTCTGCATCCAGCATGTTTACTGCATCATTTCCCACAGCACTGGTTCACTCTATCTCTGTGTCACATTTTGGTAATTCTCACAATACTTGAAACTTTTTCATTATTATATTTGTGATGGTAATTTGTACTCAGTGCTCTTGGATATTACTATTGTGATTACTTTTTTGTTTTGTATTTTTAAATTAAGGTATGAACACTTTTTTTTTTTTTTAAAAACATAACACTCTTGTATACTTAACAGACTACAAAGATGCTTGCTCCTTGGAAGGAAAGTTATGACCAACCTAGACAGCATATTAAAAAGCAGAGACATTATTTTGTCAATAAAGGTCCATCTAGCCAAAGCTATGGTTTTTCAAGTAGTCATGTATGGATGTGAGAGTTGGACCATAAAAAAAGCTGAGCGCCGAAGAATTGATGCTTTTGAACTGTGGTTTCGGAGGAGACTCTTGAGAGTCCCCTGGACTGCAAAGAGATCCAACCAGTCCATCCCATAGGAAATCAGTCCAGAATATTAATTGGGAGGACTGATGCTGAAGCTGAAACTCGAATACTTTGGCTACCTGATGCAAAGAACTGGCTCACTAGAAAAGATCCTGATGCTGGGAAAGACTGAAGAAGAGAGGAGAAGGGACAACAGAGGATGAGATGGTTGGATGGCATCACCGACTCAATAGATGTGAGTCTGAGAAAGCTGAGAGTTGGTGATCAACAGGGAAGCCTGGCATGCTGCAGTCCATGGGGTCACAAAGAGTCGGACACGACTGAGCGACTGAACTGAACTGAATAGTATAAATAAAACTTTTATATGCACTTGGAAACCAAAAACATACCTGAATCACTTTATTGAGGTGATAATTGCTTTATGACAATGGTCTGGAGCCCAGCCTTCAATGTCCCTGAGCTCTGTGCCTGTGTTTAGTTTCTATGTGAAGATTCACAAACACAAACGTGCCTGGTGTCTGATTAACAAACATCATTCTGACAAGTCCACTGGACCCTCCCATTAGATACAGAGACAATCCCGTGGGAGGTGGCTTTCTGCACCAATACGCTCAGAGGAGTTGTACAAGTTACCCTAATTTACAGACAGCAGGACTAGGGTGTCCTCGAGGTTCAGATGGGAGTGCCTCTTGGGATCACACCCTTTGAGTCATCCAACAGCGGTTGGAGGCAGGCTGCCCACCCTCTCCAGGGAGTGCCTTGATTCCATTTCATTTAGTCAGTTAAATAAGAAATGCTTCAAACCCATACTCAGAACTGTAGTAAAGAAACCACTCATAAATCTGGCTATGACCAAATTTTTCCTCTTCAGTAGAGAAGTCCAAAGAAGCTGTCTGACAGTTCGGGAGACATAGGTTCGATCCCTGGGTCAGGAAGGTCCCTTGGAGAAGGAAATGGCAACCCACTCCAGTACTCTTGCCTGGAAAATCCCATGGACAGAGGAGCCTGGTGGGCTACAGTCCATGGGGTCGCAAAGAGCTGGACACAACTGAGCGACTGAGCATGCCCTCAGAGAAGTGAAATCCGAAAAAAGAGGAAGGAGACAGTGAGAGCAGGACAGAATTGCTTCACTGAGCCCTGTGCCCACGATGGCCGGGTCCCTGCAGAAGGCTCAGCAAACTGCCCCCTCCTGGGGCCTTCCTCAGGTAAAGGGCATCCGGTGCCGCCCCCTGCCCCGCTCGGCCCTGGTGCAGCAGGCAGAAAAGGCCCCAGGACCCCACTGCCCTCCAAGTCACAGAAGCGGTAGGAATCAGCACAGAAACCATGGAAACCTAGGATTTCCATTTCAACAATCCCAGTGACCCGCACGTCCCCGCACAAGCCCTGCTCACATTCTCAGCCACGGGTCTCCGTGGGGCATCTGGTGGGGAGCAGTTCTTCCTGAACAAAACGCTGCCTGCCAGTCTCGTCCTCAGGATTCACTTTCCCACCAACATGCAGCACTGGGACATGGTCTGCAGTGGCCAGACAACCAGAGGCGGCCCACTCCAGCCAGTGCCTACGCTGGGCAGTCAGATGTCTTCAGATCCTTCTCCTCTCCTCCTGATACAGGACATGATGCACACCAGGCCTCAAGATCCACCTACCCAGGCAGGAAAGGAGGCGGGTGGTCTCAGGTGCCCCCCTCACGGCTACTCTCAAAGGCCCGAGAATCTCAGTGCTTCAATGATTCACCTTATTCATGGGTGGAGCTGGGGTCATAGACAGAGAAATAACACATGCTGAGCCTGAGTGCATCTGTCGCCTCAGTCCAAGCCAGGCTGAGGGGTAGGGTTCAGCGTCACTACGGGATGTAGGAGCTCTCTGAGTGTGAAAGACAAGCAAGGCTTGGCCATTCGGTCATTCAGGCCACCCACAGGGATGGAGCCCTGCCGGGATCAGGGCAGTGCAGCCTTAACACTGGCCACCACAAGAAAGTGGCATGGAGTGAGTGCAGGAAAATTCAGGGTTGCTAAAGACAGAACAGGAGAGCCAGTCCTCATATGGGGGCACCCGGACATACCCACTGAGCCCTGGAAAAGTGGGGGTTTGGGGCCAAGAAGTCGGGTGCCCGCCAAGCACTTAGCACCTGGGACTGAATACAGCCTAACTAGGAAGGTGGCACCATGGTTGCCAATTTACCACTGAGCCAACGGAGGTTCAAGAGGTGACATTCTCAGATCACTCACTAGAAAACTGTATTTTTAGAAGCCAGGAGCCCCTTGGCTACTCTTCACCTAAATAAAGAGAACTCCCAGTTATGCAATAGAGTGAAATCATGTGGTCATAGATAACTCAAACACACAGATTTTCCTTGCACTGTGCTAGGGCAGATTCAGATTTATCTGGGTAACTATCTGATCCTATTTAAAAATGAACTTGAGAACCAGTGAGGTTCTTGATGTGACCCACTCTACCCGCTCAAATAAAGCTTGGACCTGCGCTGGGGCCAGCACTGGGAGTCACCGCCCGGTACCCTGGCACAGAACACCCATCCGTGCTCAAAGCTCTACAGCAAGTAGAATTTCCCCTGCGTCACTGAACAGTGGAACAGCCTCCGGGAGGTTAGGCCACAGGCCCAAGATGAAACATGAATATGAAACAGTGATTCTCAAATGTGACTCAACATTAAAATCACATTAAAAATCCTGACTCTAGGGCCTCACCCCTTACCTGTGAAGTCACAACCTTCAGGAGTGAGGTCCAGGCGTCAGCACTTTTTTTAAACTCTCATGTTTCCAACACAAAAACAAGCTTGAGATCCAGGGCTCATCTTAACCTTGGATTCACACTGGAGTTTCCCAAGTGGGGAACATTTAAGATAATTCTGACCCCTGAGCCATCACCCAGGCCAATACAACCAAACCTTCTGGAGGCGGAAGCCGCATGGGCACTTTCATCACCTGCATTTTGTCTAGTTCCCAGGTGAGTGTGCTGTGCAACCAGGTGGCAAATGCCGGCTCTGATGAGTGAATGAAAACTCATGACCTCCTAGAACATGACCTTCGTCTTCTATCTGGGGCACTGCAAGGTAAAGCACCCTTAATCTATTTATCTTTATACGATCATATAAGAATGAAGCCTGCGTCATCAAGGCTTGCACGGTGGGTTCTGGAAACTCCCTCGCCTTCCTAGGAGCAAAAACAATCACCAAGGATTCGTTTGGATTATTTGGCTCCTGAGTTAAGTTTGAGGCCTCCTGATTTCAGCTCATTCAAATAAACATGTGCATCCTCTAAAGAGAGACTGGCAAAGGGAAAGTGACAAGGAGAAACCCCAACACTCCTCCCAGCTTAAATGTTCCCAGAATGATTTAACAATGACGTAAGGAGCTTTTCCCTCCTTAAGCTGAAACAGGAATTGATTCACCTGCAGGGTATATTCTTAAAGGGCTGGGTGATGCCTTTTAGAAATTCCTAGCCTGAGTGCAGAATAATGTTGAAGAGCTCAGGGAGCAGCCTCACCCCCTGGGATCTCTCTCTGACCCAACGGAGCCCAGAGCCTCAGGAGTCCTCACCAGCGGACTCCAGCCAAAGCAAACCAAGAGGCTGAGGAAAGAACGCCTACCATTTGGATTACAAAAGTGAAAATCCTTTCCACTGGGGAACAGCAAAGTGCTTGGTTCGGTGGTAGCACTTCCTCTAAAATGACATATTTAAAAGGGAAACTGATTGTGTCCAAAAAGCTAGGAAGCATTCCCTTCTACTATAAGAAATTTCAGCAATATGCTCATGCTTTACCCAGAGTAAGCTTGTAATTTACATCACAGGTGTAAAAAGTCACACAGCAACCAAAGGCAAGACCACTCCTGGCCCCCTGCATGACTCCGGCCCCTTAAGACACCAACAGCAGAGGCTGGTGCCGAGTTTGGGCTCCTTTTTGATTATTTGAATTTATTTTATTCTTACCTTCTCCTTCCACCCACTACCATCACTTGCTCTTACTGGCCTCTCCTCACAAACTTCATCTTTCAGCAATTGTGATGTTCCCACAGTGCACCTCAGGATGGTCCCTAGGACTGTCCACTTTTGGGCCCACCTTCAGTGGAAGGTGACGCAGGCAGATGTGGCCCTAGGCCCGAATGGCCGATGGGCCGTGAGAAGAAATAACACACAAGACTTGCATAGAGAACCCAAGAGAGCTGTGACTCCCAGGCCTGTCTCGGCTGGAGCTGTTATAAACCTCTTTATTCTGAGCAAGAGGGGGTCTTGGCACTATCTACCCAAGGATGACATAAGTTAACACTTCTCCCCAGTGAAGGCATATGTGAGCCTCAGTCATACCTGTACTGACCAGCTGATTTCTACCACACATAAGGCAGAGCTTCTGAAAACAAGCCACCCATACCAGAGGTGAGGCCAGGGGGTCACCAAAGCAGACTTTCAAACATCTGAGGGGGCGGATTCTTGGCAAGTTAACCAAAGAACTGCCACACGGGCCAGCAATTCCACTCCTGGTATTACCCCCAAAGAACGAAAAGTGTCAGTTGCTCAGTCATATCCGACTCTTTGCAATCCCAAGGACTGTAGCCCACCAGGCTCCACTGTCCATGGAATTTTCCCGGCAAGAATACTGGAGTGGGTTGCCATTTCCTTCTCCAGGGGATCTTCCTGACCCAGGGATTGAACCTGGGTCTCCTGAATTGTAGGCTGATTCTTTACTGTCTGAGCCACCAGGGAAGCCAGGAGTTCAAATGAATACTTGTACGTGAACATTGACAGCAGCTCTATTCAGTCACCAAAAGGTCACCATCCACAGATGACTGGATAAGCACATTATGGGCTGTCCATGCAGCGGAGTATCACTCAGCCTTAAGCTACAACATGAATGAGCCTGCAAAACCTTATGCTGAATGAAGCGGCCTGACTGCAAAGGTGACACATATCCTATGATCCCATTTATGTGAAATGCCCAGAGGAGGAGAATCTCCAGAGACAGAAAACAAACTGGGGCTCCCAGGGGCTGGGAGAGAGAGGAATGGGGGTGACTGCCATTGAGTACAGATTTCCTTTTGAAATTTCAGAAGTGCTCTGGAGCTAGATAGAGGGGATGGTTATATGACATTGTGAAGGTGCTTAATGCCATTTAATTGTACATTTTAAAGAGTTAAATGGTAAATTTTACAATAGATGCATTCTTCTCCAATAAAAGAGATCTGAGTGGGTTATTTTTGTTTCCCAGGCTGGTCTGCCTGAGGGTTTTCACCTTGAGATGTACACTAAATTAAATTGCTTTTTAAAAAATTTATCCTTTAACATGAGTGTTAGGGTGTTATATATATATTTTTTAATTGTGTTTAAGTAGTTTACACAAGCTGTGACTTTGATTTCAGGGTAGTAAAGTTGGCATCAGATAACAGATGTTCTAAACACAGAACGGTGGGCCTGAGGGGTTGAGAACCACTGCTGTAGGCCGGCCCAAGTGGTGCAGAGCAGGTAGAAGAAGCCACACCTCCCGGCCTCTCAGGAACATGGGGAGACGCCTGTCAGGGTGACCGCCTGGGGCACTCAAACCGCCTGCTGGTGAGTGAGGGTCACTGGAGCAAAAGGAACTGATTCATCAACTCAAATTTATAACATGCTTTTTATGAAACAAAAGATAGTAGTTGCAACGACAGCTTCCAGCAGTGACCATGCATTTCTCACTCTAAAATCTTTCCCAAATTAGAAGTGTGCAGAGCTCCCTGCAACATGGCAGGTCAACTCCATCACCAAATGTGCGCTTGTGAGCATCTGTCTGTCCACCGCTCTTCATGGTCCTAAAGCATCAGTTTGAAAGGGCCACGTGGCTGCTGCTGCTGCTAAGTCGCTTCAGTCATGTCCGACTCTGTGCGACCCCATAGATGGCAGCCCACCAGGCTCCCCCATCCCTGGGATTCTCCAGGCAAGAATACTGGAGTGGGTTGCCATTTCCTTCTCCAATGCATGAAAGTGAAAAGTGAAAGTGAAATCGCTCAGTCGTGTCCGACTGTTAGTGACCCCATGGACTGCAGCCTACCAGGCTCCTCCGTCCATGGGATATTCCAGGCAAGAGTACTGGAGTGGGGTACCATTGCCTTCTCCGTAACCCCAGGCAGGACCTCCTATTGGACTGCTGATGGCACCTGAATACCCCGCCTACCGCTCACCTCCAGTGACAGGACCTCTCAGATGGAGAAAGTGCAGTTTCGCCTGTGGCAACAAATAGAGAGCAAGAGTCCTTCCCAGGAACATCGCCAAAAGCCCTCAGCCTGGGATCACTGGCCATCGCTCCACAATCTCCTTTACCCTGGCTCCCTCCCTGATAGGCTTGGGTAGGAGGAAGTTGCTCCCCGCAACCATAATTCTTGGTTCCTCCTGCTTTCCAGGAGCTCATGACTGGCGTGGGGTGGGGGGTGGGGGGCAATGACAGAAGAGCAAGGGGACAGTCACAGGTCAGTGTTGTCCATGGAGATGGGCAGTGAGTCTGGACATGTGGGGAAGAGACAGTGGTTGGGAAAGCATTTCAGAGAGAATGTGACCCTAGACTGACCTATGACAACCCAGAGAGTCCCTGACAGGTGGAGGCCACTGACTGGAGCTCCAGGCCTCCTCAGGCTCCCTTAGGGGAGCACCGTGCCCGGCGGCTCCCTGCTCCTGTGTGTCCTGGGGGCCAGGGCGTCCTGCAGCTGTCCTGAGACTGGTCAGCATGACACACAGCCTGAAAACAACGCTCCAGCTCAGGTTGAAAACAACATCCAGAGCTGTCATGAGGACACCGATGGTACCCTGTAAGCCTTCGCCGACCCAAGGACGCTTGCTACCTTGCTCAGTGGGAACAGCTCTAGTGGACAGCTGAAGGTACAGGGGGTTTCAGCGTGCAATGAGAGGGCAGGCTTGAAGGTGGAGTTAGATTAACTGGTTCCAGGGACTATGATCAGAGCAGGCAGCCAGAAACTCTAACCACAAGCCGCTTCCAGACTTGCATGATCAGGACCTTGTGCATGGAAGGGAGGAGGAAGAGAGGGAAGTGGAGGAGGAGACAGCGTCAGGCAGACACCCACGTAGGAGCCATAACTTGACAGACTCCATGAGACGTAAATATGCATACACAGAGCAGGTCAATTAAGAAATTACTCTAGCCTTTAAAATGTATTCACCTTTTTTTGTGTTGAAAACATAACACTACATTTACCACCTTGACCATTTTTAAATGTAGAGTTCAATGTTAAGCATATTCAGACTGTTCTGCAACAGATCTCTGTTTGACTTTCTCATCTTGTAATTCTGAATAAAAGTGACTCAGCTGAAGATGCTGAAGAGGTATGGAAACATAGACACATTTCCTTAAGCTCCACTCTGCTAGAGCTCTTCAGACAACATGAGTGAACCCAAATCCAGATTGCATTAGACTTGTGAGCATAGCACCCACCATCTAAACCCACCCAAAGAGAACCAAAACCTAGTTTCAGTGAGTTAGTCCTTCACTTTGTGTTCCCCAGAGGAAACCAGCGGAACTCATCCTTCACCCTCTTATTACTGAGATTGCCTGCAGCTGCCAGGGTGGGCCCTACCAACCCCTCTCCTCCCAAGGACACAGAACTGCAGCCGGCTTCTGCAGGGATGCCAGATCCTGTCCCCTGGACACAGGACCACCCCTGACAGGCAAATGGTCATCCTGTCTTGGAAGGTGATGAGAAAAGGCCTAAGGGTGGAGAGAAAAGCCCTGAGCCCTCACTCTCTGCTCAATACATCCCCAGATCACACAGTTGGCAGCAGGTTCTGACCCTGATCCGGTACCCTCTTCCCGGAAATGCCTAAGAACTAACACAGGAAGGGCCCATGGGCCAACTCTGAGTCTGAGTCACCCGCCCTCTCTGACCTCAGGCTTCCTCTCTGTGACGGGACGTCATCTTCCACCTCGTTCAACCAGAGGAACCAGGAGTGCCTTGAAAGCAGGCTATCCTGGAGGAGGCGTCTTGGTTCTGAGAAGCCTGGCTTCCCTGGAAGCACAGGGGCTGTCTCCAAAGCCTCGCAGCAGCTGGCTGGGGTCCACGGTAGGCTTGGGTCCTGCTGCCCCAGGTGACGCTGGGGTCAGCCCAGGAAAGTTTTCCCCGACTCAGGGTCTGCGGCCTCGGGGAACAGAGGAAATCCTGAAGGCAGGCATTCTGTCTCAGAATGTGTTCTGTGTCCACACTCACCCCTTCTTCCCTCTTCTCCTCCTTCTCTGTGCACCTAGATTCCCGATCCATGAACACACCTGCACTTCGGCGCACCTGGGCCCGGCCTCTCCCCAGTGTCTGCACAGCCCCCACCCACCTCTCCCCGGGAAAGGCCTTGCTCTCTACTCCCCGATGCCCCGATCTCCTGTCACAACCCCGTGGGCTCCTGCCGCCGCGGCTCCCACCCGCGCTCAGGAGGTCCCGTGCTCATGGTGTGGACCCACGGCTGAGGACCTCGGGTTCTCATACTGGTTCCCTCTGGCTGGGGTTTAACGTGTAATTTAAATTGATGGGCTTTCCCCTATCAAGGACTGTAAGTTGATACTCGTTACTGTGACTCTCCTTCAGCATAAATCAGACCTCTGAAGTGGACGGGCACTCCTGCAGGGATGACTGTGTCCACAGAAGCACAAGAGGGGCGCTGGCACAATGTCCTAGTGCCATTTGCGAACTGAACATGGGCCAGCCAGGAGCCGACAACTGTGGGTGGGGGGGCTGATGTGCCATGAATAAAGTATCTTGACAATAGGAAACAAGGAGCCCATAGGTATGAGCAAAGAGAGCTGGCCGCCTGCCATCCATGGAATCATAAACTTCACATATTGAGTCATTCCTTTTGTTACTTGGTATTATCAGTTGAAATCTCCCCTCACTTAAAGGATGTGATCTAAGAAACCCACCTTTGAGCAGGGATGCAGTGCAGCTGGGCAACCTCGGGGGTGGGGCAACACGAGGCCCCAGCAGCGCCCAGATGGCAGTGGCTGAAGCACAGTCTGGTGTCCGCTCAGAGCAGGGGAACCACAGAGGCGCTGAGCACCTGCACGGAATGAAATGCCTCCACACTTCACCCCATTTTACAAGGCCGCCCAAGGCTTTCTGAGATTCCACCACTGTAGGGCTATTCTCTTGTCTCATGGGCCAGGGCCGACTTCCTACCCAGTCCATGATGAACCTCGCTAAGTTCTCCAAGCCAATTCAGCGAAGACACATGAGTTCTTGGAGGGTCACCTACACTTCCACCAGCACCACATCTGCTCTATTTACAAACATTACTACATGCCAGGAAACAAAAGAAGTCACTGGCACGGCCCTCCAGGGGTTTTTGAACTGGGAGCAGAATTTGAGTTTAGTGGAATTAGGTCTCAGCCATAGGATGCAGAGTAAGACAGATGGAGGCTGTTTATACACTATGAATATGAAAGTCGCTCAGTCGTGTCCAACTCTGCGACCCCATGTAGCCTGCCAGACTCCTCTGTCCGTGGAATTCTCCAGGCCAGAATACTGGAGTGGGTAGCCTAACCCTTCTCCAGGGGATCTTCCTGACCCAGGAATCAAACTGGGGTCTCCTGCATTGCAAGCGGGTTCTTTACCAACTGAGCTTCTAGGGAAGCCTGTTTATTCATCGGGAATGAACGTCAGGGGTGATGCAGACATAGCGCCAAGAACAGGGGACGTGCTGAGTGGCACTGCTCACTATCACCTTACCATTACCCCCCCATCATCATCGTCACCCTCACCACCATCACTATCATCACCATCACCATCACCACCACCCCCATCATCACCATCGTCACCCTCACCTCCATCACTACCATCACCATCACTATCATCACCAGCACCATCACCACCACCCCCACCATCACCATCGTCACCCTCACCTCCATCACTATCATCACCATCACCATCACTATCATTACCATCACCATCACCACCCCCCTACCATCACCATCGTCACCCTCACCTCCATCACCATCATTACCATCACCACCATCACCATCATCACCCTCACCACCACTATCATTACCATCACCATCACCACCCCCCCACCATCACCATCGTCACCCTCACCTCCATCACTATCATCACCATCACCATCACTATCATCATTAACCCTACCACCACCACCATCCTCACCATTATTATTATTGTGCTGATTGCAGGTAGACTTTCTCAGAAAATACTTGGCCTTCGCATATAACTGTCATCTCAGAAATAACCAGAGCCTGGTAGACATGCTGCTGCCTGAAGAGCTGGTGCAATGTGAGGTGTGCAGGACACGCAGCCAGCCCCAGGAGGAGCTCCAGGTAATACCACCCCCAACTCCCTACCACCAGGTAACTTGTGGTCTTTCTCATAATCAGGACACACTCTGCAAAGAGGGAAGGATTTCACTGACTTCAGGATGCTGAAGTCTCTGTGACAAACCTTTTTCTACAGTCAGAATTAAGACACACCATGCAGCAGTCAGCATCTGGAGGCAAGATGTGCGGCAGGCCAAGGAGGCTCTCATGTAGAAAATACAGCTTCATAGAACTTTACAGCCTGTTTCCCATTTGTGTGCAAGACTTGGGGCCGCTCTGGTCAGATACTGACCCACATCAATAGGGCTGAGCCTCAGGCACACAGACATGGGACGATGCATCTGTGGGGTAAAAGCCATTGTCCTGCAAATATCACGGAGCCTTTCAGACTCAATGTCCCCTTCCTACTCAGCGTGGTAGAGCCAAGAACCACATGTGGACCAGCTCAGCTTGGCAGCCCTGGCCTCCCCCATCCAGAGGATGGAAGTGTGCGATGGGGATCTGAACATCTTCAAAGCACAGGGATCCAGCATCCCCGAACCTTCTCAAAGGTGCCACAACTCAGCATCAGTTGATTAGCTGACTCTCCTTGCCATCTAGTGATTTTTTCCTATTGCTGGCTGGTCTAGCTTTTTTGCAATTGAAAGATGTAAATACTCGGATGACATTTTGATATTAAAATCAAATGGGTTCCAGTGTCCTCTATACCAGCCAGGGAGAGAAGAAACTTCTCTCTCCATCTCAATTCAAATGGCTGAAAGCTAGAGACATGCATATTCTTTAGATGGGATTTCTAGCAAGACAAGACGTCCCAGAATGAGAGCCAGATATCCGCCTGCAGACTGTTCCAAAAACCCTCTACACTGTCCAGATCCTTTTCATCAATGTGGTGTGCGTCTCCAAGGCTCTGCATTTCCCGGCTTGGCACTGTCCTCAAACAGGAGCTCGCTCTGAAACTGAAAGCTGAACTCCAAGTTAGAAGGCCAGTCCTCATGCTGCGAGCTGCAAGCTTCCCAGCTGGAGGGTATTCATCGCTGCTCAGGGGTCCTACCAGAAGCTCATGCCCAAATTTCAGGAAGGTCTCTGAAGATTAGTGTCCATGTTTATTTATACCTCATCCCCTGACATCACCATAGTTTTACAAGTATACAAGAAAACTGACAAATACCCAAGATTCCTAACAAATATGAATGGATTAATAAACACTCTTAACTGAATTTGCATAATTAATAACCTAACATTCGCTGAAATTTTACAGGTCTGTTGACGTATTCAAGTCCCTTCATTTTAAAAATGTCATTACTTTATAAGACCAGGAAACAGAAAAGATCTAAAATCAAAATTAAAATTCCAGTAATTACAGTGATGAGTTTATCAAGTAATTTAAGTATAGCTAACTAAAGGATGGAGGAGATGAAGGGACTTTCTAAAACCCCAGGCTCTACGTTCTACTGTTAAAAGACAGAAGAATCATTCGGGGCTATGTTCCATCCACTGGAAAACAAATGAACTAAAGGGAGCTGTCAGACAGTAACCTGAGCTTAGAGTCCTTCTCTCTTCCATACACTCGGCCGCCCCCAACCTCTTCCAAATCTCAAAGGAGGTTTTAATTCAAGAAAGGGAAAAAAAAAGATTTCTGGTTTTAATTTTTCCAAGAAATTCCTTTTAAGTAGGTTTGGTGAGGTAAGAGACAGGATGCGGATAGCTTTGTTCCCACTGAAACTTTTTTTAAAGTCAGAATCTCCTGAATGTATCTGACTAAATGAGTTCATATATCCAAATCCTTCCATCTGTTTTGTTGCTACAATTACTACTGTTGTCCAGCAGCTACATATTCAAGTCTGATAACGTACTCCCAGAAGGCTCTCTCAGTTTTTCCCAACTCCCAAGCTTCTGATATCCAAGGGCCCAGGTACTCAGGGAAAGGAAATGAATGTCACAGCGTGCGTGCGAGCTCAGTTGCCTCAGTCGTGTCCCACTCTTTGCGATCCCATGGACTGTAGCCCACCAGGCTCCTCTGTCCACAGGATTCTCCAGGCAAGAAGACTGGAGTGGGTTCTTGCCAACCCAGGGATCGAACCCGCATCTTCTGCATTGCAGGCGGATTCTTTAGCATCGAGCCACCAGGGAAGCCAGGATGTCATAGCATCATCACATTTATGATCCAGGTACCCTTCAGGGGCTTGCAGACCAGCACTGCCTGCACCTTTCCACCAGCCAGTTATGTGATAGGGTTTAGTAGATGGAGCGAAATGAAATTCAGAAACTACACCCTTAATCCAAAGTCACACAGTCAGCCAACGCACAGCCAGACAGGACCAAGGTCTGCAAAGCTCAGGTTTCCCAAGCCATCTGGGACCTGGCTGGGTCTGAAATCTACCCTGTCTGACTGCAAAGCAGGCAGGGCTTCTGTGTGCAGCCACAGGGCCGAGTCCTGCGAACCACCTATGAGACCTTAGGCGGGCCACGTCCTGACACCTCTGGAAACGCAACTGTTAGACGGGATCTGTTCTTGCAGCTAAGGGGCCTGAGATGAAAGGGCCCAGAACAATCCCAGTGGCAAGAGCAGCACTCCTGCCCCATCAGTGACCCTGGCTCAGCCCTCGGGGTCAGACTCAGGACTAGGAGGAAGCTACAGAATCCTTCCTTCATCCCACCTCCCATCTTCACTTTTAGAGGCAGGATTCTTAGGGAACCAGCTGACACCAAAGATGTGGATGCACACCTACATGCAAACACAGGGAGGCCTGGTCTCACTGGTCACCACACTCTCGACCCCCAAGGTGACCCCTGGGTCCTTGCAGCTCCACCCCTCCCTAAGCCTCCCCAGACCTCAGCAGCACCCAGGTTTGGACAACTGATTTGGCCTGTCTCCTCTATGTGGAAGCTTCTAGACTTGGCCATATCTCCTCTGTGTGGAAGTTTCTATACACACACTCCCCCGATGGCCTCACATACTATTCCTTGACCCACTCTGTCCCAGTGCCCACTGCCTGCGGGGCATCCTCCCAGGCCGCCCTGGCTCCACAGCCTGTGCCTCTCCAACATGGAAAGCCTAGCACAGGCTAGAACCCAATGCTTGCTCCCACATCCACTCGGCCATATAGCCAGAGGTCACCTCTGTCCACTACAGCCACCCCCAGCCTTCCCAGGTCTCGCAGCTGGGCAGGAAGCCCTGGCCCTGCACAAACCACGTTCTAAGAGCCTGCACAGTGCCCGCCTCCTGCGCAGCAGAGCCCTGAAGGCTGCAGGGTGCACACAGGTTCGCCCTCAGGGCCCGCGTCCCTGCTGTGCTGGGGCTGCCGCTGGGCCCTGCAGCCTGCCGTGGTGGCTGGGATCCCTACCAAGCCTCTAGGCCCTGACTCCCAGAACCTACCCCTCCATCACTCCTCCCACTCCCCACCTCCACCCACCCCACAGCCCTCTCTCTCTAGCTCGAGCTTGCTGCCCCATGAACAGCCTCCCCACTCCCTGGGTGGCCAGCTCGTGGCCACTGTCCACACCTAAACGGTGTGGTCACTTGCCTGTCCTTACAAGATTGCACCCAAGGCCCCAGCTGTCCTCATTCCTCTCTTTCAGACTCTGTGATGAGCCCAGAGCTCTTCCATAAAACCTTATTCTGCAAAACACAGACAAGTGTGTATCCCATGAAACCCCAGCTCACCTTGCCTCACTGGGGCCCTGCCAGGGCCTTCTGTGTCCTGCAGGCGGCCACCTGCCCGCAGCCCGCCTCCCATGACTTCTGGGGGCATGGGGCCATTGGCCTGGCTGCCCGACATGTTCATGTGGGTGGGGATGGGCTCAAACGTGGGGTCCAGCTCCAAGATCAGCCTGTTGAGCTGTTCAATGGATTGGTCGATGTCCAGGGTGGGTGAGCCCGGGGACGGGTCTGCGCCCAGCTCCGGGCCAGTACCATTCACGACTTTGACATCTGGAATCCTGGGTTTGAAGGCTGCTTTGCCGGGAGGGGGTCTCTGTATATCGGGAGGATGTGGCCCAGGGCCTATGCCCCTCTGGACGGCCACTCTGCTGCTGGCCCCCCGAGTGGGGGTGAGTGGGACCCTAGGCTGTGTCTGCAGCATGCCGGAACTGTCGGTTGCACCACGGCCGCTGAGCCTGGCCTCCCCGTCAGGGGCAAAGCTGTACTGGTGAGCGGCCACCATCTGCTGCTGGCGCACCCAGGTCTGCGTGGAGTAGCTGCTCGGCCCATAGGCCTGTGTCTGGGTGGGCACGGAGGGCTTCCTGAGCACAGGTTGTGGCTGCTTGGGCTCGCGGCTCCCGAAAGCCCGCTCTCGCTCGAACAGGGGCTCCGCGGCGAGCCCCAGATCCGGGGCCAGAGCGCCATGCTGATCTTCGCCAGCGGTGCTGCTGAATCCATCAGACAGAAGGGAGTTCTGGCTGCTCTGGTGGCAGGTGAAGGGGCTCAGGTGGGCTGACTGGTGGCCCTCCGAGGAGGACAGGGTCCCAATGCTGTCCACACTGTGCAGGTCGTGGCTGGGCATCTCGTCATCCAGGATGTCCGTCTCTCGGTCCTTGGGGGTGGTGTCTCCGTTCACGTGGACCTGGGCCGGTACAACGTGGCGGGTCCCGCTGTACTTGCTGCGAGCATCACTCATATCCTTGAGGGGGCTTCCAGAATCCTCAAGGCCAAAGCCACTGAGCAACTGATCCAGCTCGGCCTTCTCCTGGGGGCTCAGGCCCCTCTTGGGTCCTGGAGTCAGGTGCTCCTCGGTCCTGTCGGTCCTCACCGAGGCTGTGGAGTGGCCTGAGTCACTGCTGACAGACAAGGTGTGGTCGCTGTGGTCTGGGCTGCTGGCGGCCGGGACGGCGGGAGACCCACCTGGGACACTGGGATCTGAGGCGCTCTTCTTTCTCACCTTGGCGTAAAGACTGCCGTCCACGGGGCCCTGTGTGTGCAGCACTGGTGGGGAGGAAACGAGAGACAGACTGTAAGTCAAAGATGAAAGGGGGCTTTGGGCTCTCGGAACACATCTATATTTTGTCTAAACAAATAAACAAATTCATAACTTAGGATGGTCAGGGCCAAAGGCTCTTCTAGAATCCAAAAATTCTACATGTACTCCTGCGTAGCAAATGCCCACAAAGAAATCTGAATAATCAAACATCTTCAGGCCCTACCTTTGTATGCAAAGAGAAGGGTCATTTAGAGAATCTTTGGGCTTCTTCACACTCAGAGTCATCTTGCCCTGAGGGCTCACTGTTCATTTCATCTGTAGTATGAACGGTGAGCACAGCTCCACTCACAAGTCTCCAAGACCCAAGAATGGACTGTGCATAAGACAGGGGAGAGCTTCTGTCAGCACCTACAAGGCATCTTCCAGGGGCCTGGGTAACAAATCCTTAGTAAACAGAACATCTGACTTAGGTGCCTGCTGTTGTCAACCTTCTGAGATCCGCTAGAATCTCAACATGTAGCTCATCAAAAAGAGAAAGCACAGGAACTGGTCTCCGGCCTGCCTTCCTGGAAGCGCAGCATCTCTGGGCCAAGAAGGTGCCCACGAAGGAAGAGCAGGACCTCAAAACACAGAGGGGTAGGTACTGATCTCCATGCACCGGGACGGCCAAGAGAAACAAAATTAGGCCCCCAATGCAGATGGGAAGAGTGGAACCCTCTGCCACTATTATTAATTACAACCACTCGCTGGCTCACAGCAAAGAGCTGGGAGGGCACTCAACAGCACACGAGAGCTCGCGGTCAGCACCTCCCCACTGCATCCTCCTCTGCCTCCCTGCTTTCCCAACTGTGAAACTACAGGCAGACCACAATAATGGAGCCGCAGAGGGCCTGACCCGTGTCTGTGGCCCCGGGAGCCGCTGCATTCCAGCGGCGACTGGGCCTGGAGCCGCTCTGAGGGACCCAGCTCTAGCCCTGATGCACTCCACCATCAGCAGGTTTCAGCTTTTTAAAAAAACACAGGGGGGACACTCCAGGACAGAGACCTGTGGGGTATCTTGGGCTGCTACACTGAGAGCACATGAGACTCCGGCTTCCTTTTTATCTCAACTGTGCACAAGAGGAAGAAGCAGAGCGAGAAGTTGACGGGGGACACGGGACACAGGGATACAGGCTGGTGTGAACCTCGGGACCCTCCTTTTAATGTAGCGCCTGGTGGGTGGGCTGGGGGGAGCAATGATACACAAAATACAGTAAATAAACCAAGTCTGCAAGACAGACAACTGGACGTGAGCGTCTAAGTAAGAGGCAGGAACTAGATGCAGCCGTAGGGTCGTTAGGGAATGGTGTCAACGACAGCTGGTGGTCACAGGGCACCAATCACGGGGTATGCACTCAGTGTATTTTCTCTGACTTTCTAGCATATTCCCTTTGTAAAGATGAAGAATTGAGGCTGAAAGAGCATGAGTAACTTTCCCAGGTCGGGGAGCTGTGGGAAGCCCAGGTGGGACCAAAACCCAGGTTCTCTGGCTCCATAGCCTGGGCACCCCTGCTGCACGTGGCCTGTCCACAGACAGGTGGCACCCGGTCATGATGCTTTGCATAGCATCAGCGAGTGACCCGAAGGTGCCAGGGGGAGGAACTGCTGAACCCAGCTCCGCACATGAGGACCTCGGAATGAGTGCCCCAAGTTAGGGGACACCTGCAAACGTCACGCTTCCAACTGTCAAAGTGAAAAATCGACCCATGTGTGAGTCACTAGGTCACTGTGTTTAGGATGTTCTGGGCTCACGCAGAACAGCCCGTGGGTGAAGTGGGAGCTGGAGCATAAGACAGACACCAGTTCAAGTCCTCTGCCCCAGCCGTGCACAGTGGGGGGATGCCTGTGCCCTACATGAAACTCAAACACGGACACTGAAAGTCACAGCACACAGATGAGCATCTTTCATCTCATTTCTTCACCAGCTGCGGCCAACAAAATGAAGGCAAGACCTGGGGAATCAGGTATTCCCCTTTTGCTTTGCTGAGCGAGCAGCAGAAGACACTCTGCTCCATGAGAATCTCAATCCCCCCAGAGCGGAGGGGTGGACAGCGCCAGGCCCAGGGGTGGCCAGGGCAGACCACTAGCCTCACAGCCGGCAGGGAGTTGGCAATGTCTTAGAAACAGATGTCCATGCGTCCATGACTCCAGTCCTCCTCCCTCAATCTGAATGAAAACGGACTGGCACAATGAATTAAAGGAAAAAAGGAAGCCAAGAACGAGCTGTACAAAAATTCTGATTTACATTCAGGCACTGCCCCAAAGTGCCTGTTAATTATTTTGAGTAGAGCCCCGTGGCCAGCCTCACATGGAGAACAGTCCACAAGAGCCTGCAGGAAGCGGAACAGGACAAGATATTCCCTTGGCTGCAGAGTTACAAGTAATCCCAATCTTACTGTTTTTATTAGTATTAGAAATCTTAAAATAATAATAAACACGTTAAAAACAACCCGAGTGCCGCTGACAAAACACCGGCTCTGTGTGAGGCCAGGCACGGAACATTTAGGCCTTCGTCTCATGGACCCTCAGAGCTTCTTAGGGTATGCAGCGAGGGATGGAGCCAAACCCCACCACAGACTCCTTTCTAAACTTCCTACCATGCGGGCAGGTTACTTTTTATGTTGGAAAATGTCCAATACCTTTTATATCTATAGGAAAACTTTACAAACCAAATCAGTGAGCCCTCAAAGTCAGACCCACCAAAACTTCTAAATCACTCTGTAGGAGCTTGAATCTTCCCAAAGGCAGCACCGGGCCCCTGGGGGGCTGTCCAGGGGCCTCCCCGCTGTACCATGCTTTGTGATCCCAGGGTGTGGGAGGCAAGGAGGGAGAAGGGCCTCTGGCACCCACTGCCCCTGCCCTGCATTCTCCACAGAAGGACTCGGACTGAGTTTCCCTGAATCTGCAGGTGGGATTCCTGATCGGCGTTTACTCTGTGCATTCCTGGTCAGGACGTTTAGACCGTCCAAGCCCCTTATTTATAAAAGGGAATAGTCAGTCTTATCTTTCAAGGCACTTGTAAGAATTAGAGGACATGTGTAAAAAACACAGGCCCAAGGCTCCCAATGTGTGAATTCATGGGTGCTGTGAATTCCTTGTGACCCCATGGACTCTAGCCTGCCAGGCTCTTCTGTCCATGGGATTCTCCAGGCATACTGGGGTAGGCTGACATGCCCTCCTCCAGGGAATCTTCCCAATCCAGGGATCAAACCCACATCTCCTGCGTCTCCCAGATTGGCGGGCAGATTCTTTACCACTGAGTCACCAGGCTACTCCTAATATGAGTAGCCACAATTTTTAAAAGCTCCTTCCATGGTGGACAAGGCCTGGCCTCCCCTGACTGTGCTGCTTCACTTCTCTCCTGTCCACCACTCAGACCACAGCAGGCACGCTCCTGCCCCAGGACCTTTGCTCATGCCCTTCTCCACCTGCAGTGCTATCTTGGCTTGCTCTCTCACCTCCTCAGAGTGGATTCTCCTTTCTGTCCCTGCTGGGTGTTTGTCTGCGGCACACACCTACAGCCAGATATACTGCAGACTTACCAATGTCTCCCCCACAAGAACATGGGCTCCTGCAGGGAAGGGATCTGTTTTTTGTATCTGGGGATACCTGTGGTATCCCCAGCATTAGGGACCCCCCAGTGGGCCCCGAGTACTGAGAGACTGAATGTTTTGGCTTCTTCTTACATGATAAAACCTGGGGAACTATTTTGGAAAGATGCTCTGCTGTCTCAGTAGGAAAAAAAAAAAAAACTAACGACAGCCATCCAAACAAGCAAGGGTCTGATGGCAGAAGTGCCCACAGCCCTTGACCTGCAGCCCCAGGGTCTCCACGCCCCAGACACCAAAACAACCTCTCCAGGTAGACTGCACAGACCCACTTAGTGGGCCTTCAAATGCCACCCAATAAGACTGGGAAGGTGCTGAAGTCAATGTGAGGGTTTCAAAATGTCAAAGAAAACGAGTTGTGAACCTAAACATGACTCAATGTACCTATTGGATAGGCAGAGGCCCAAGGGACATCTGAACGCTATCTGTGCGGCCGCAGGAACTGGGGGTGTGATGAGGGTCCTGACATACAGTAGGTGCATAACAATGACACTGAATCTTTGCCATTCCCGTCTCCTTACTCCTGCCACCTGTGAGGTGGACTTTTCTGAGTCGGTTAGTTCCCACAGCTTCAGGGCGGGCAGGGTGTCCCCACCTATGTATGGCCCCTCTAAACCACACCTGGAGAAAGAATGACCTTGCCTACACTGGGCTGGAATTTTGTTTTCTGAGACCCCATGTGAAAACTGCAGGGTGAGAGCAATGAAAACAGAATCACCAGGGACAAAAGTTATACGGGGGGTTTGGGGGAGGAAGTCATTGCATGACTGACTGCCAAACCCTCCATGGAAAATGAGACACAAGCCCTAACCTGTTCTGTGAAGCCCCCAAAACTTTGGTCAGTTTTCAAGGACATTCTGACATAACTGATGGCAAAGTACCTCTTTTAACGAGATTTGGAAAAGTGATTGATGCAACAAGTAATTTTCAGAGAACTGATGAAGCCAAACTTTCTTCTGGTGACGCTTGGAAGGGCTGGGGATGGGGTCCCACCACTGCCACCATTGCCAGCCTCCAGCGGAAGGGAGGGTGGGAACCCTCAGGTGAAGGAGGCTTGGGGCTGTGAAGCTCTGCTCCATCACAGAACGCAGAGTGCTATCAGAGCCACTGGGTGGGTGAAGGGTGGAAGGTGGAGTCGTTCACTTCATCTGCCCCTTGCATCCTTTCATATATTTAAATGACATGTTATAATTTTGTGCTTCCAGCTCATGGGGATTTTGAAGGAACTTAATCCTCATTCTGCAAATGGAGACCCCAATCACCAGACTGGGATGTGAGCCACCCACGACCCCCAGCGTTTCTGCTGCAGATGCAGGACAAGAGACAGCCTCTACCTGTCCCAGTGCAGATCAACCATTCTCTGTGCCCCGTCCCTTCCCGCTGTCCCCACCCCATTGAACAGAACCCAGAGCCCCTTCCAAAAGCTGGCCTGTGAGTTATCTGGTAATGTTTCCCCTGCAGCCAGGGCCTGGTTAAAAATCAAACATAACTACAGCTCCGATTGCTCCCACTGAAAGACACACCAGGGGGGTTCTCATCTGGAAAAAAACAAACAAACCAGAAGGAAAAAAGAGCCAGAGGACATTCTCTGCCTCAGTAAAGGGCAGAGGCTGTCGGACAGACTTGCCACTCCACCCCAGCTACCCTGTGACGATTCCCTGCCCGCTCCCACTTGACTTTTGAGTGGGGGCTATCTCACAAGGAGGGACAGAGACACCCCCAAAATATTTCAAAAGCAAGCAAAGAAAATGAAGAAGACAGGAAGAAAAATGAAAACATTCCTTCCCAACCTGACTGAACACAGATTAACCAATGCCCACCTGTGCTCACAGGTATGTGCTCACAGGTATGTGAAGAATTGGCCAAAGGGAAGGCAACATCTCAATTTCACCTCCATTCAAGTACCAACCACTCGGGCCCCAAAAAGGTGTAGAACTGCTCTGTACTAAGTTCAACCATCCCCTAGCCCTGCTTCCAACAAAAAAAATCGATTTGAAACAAAAGAGCAAACCTGACAGATACACTAAGCTCGCTGAAATCTTTCTTTCTTTCAAATACTGAATCTATGAATCTTATGCTTTACTATTGTGAAAGGTTTGCTTTAAAAAGTAACTTTTTATTTCAAAAGCGCTAACAGTATCTTCCCTGCAAGTCTTCACTGGAGAAAAACAGAAAACTCCTCTCCAGGAAACGTCCATTGAGAGTTTACTAAGCACTGACCATAGCTGCTGGTTAGTTGTTACTGGAGACTGAAATGGAATACTCAGCAAAGTCCCAATCATATGCTGCGACGAACCAGCCTGGGGAATACGGACAGGAACAAGAGATGGAGGGCGTCAGGCACATCTCACGGCATCAGATGGGTCAGCAGAGACAGAAAGAGAGAGCAAGACTGCAGGAAGGGATGTTCCCAGAAGCTGCTGCTCTCAGGTGTGGGCTACATCCAGGGGAGGTTACAGAGAATCATTACTTTTCTCATCAGAGGGCAGAACACAGGAAACAACCCTCTCCTGCAATAGGGCTGACATTCTAAAGACAGAGGCTCTTTTTAAGAATCTCCTATGTGCCAGGACGGGCTTTCCAGGTGGCCCTAATGGTAAAGAACCCTCTATAAGATGAGAAAACAGAAGCTCAGAGAGGTTATGCCAATATTTAACATAATAAAAGGTTACTGGAATCATCTGGAATGCAAATCTACCTCTGTTTCACTCCCTAATCCATGCTTTCTGTTTTTTTAAAAACACTGGAATTCTAAACCTGACCAACCACTTTAATGTGAAATTAACAATTTAATTTTGGAAAGGAATTTGCCTAAATATTTTCTTTTCAATTCCCTCTTTCCCTCTCCCTCTCTCACACACACACTCCTTAGAAACTACTTAATCACCCTGCTTTCCTCCCTAACTCCTGAAATGGTTCGTTGTCGGGACAGAAGCCTGTGTTCTGAGGCTGCTGGGTTGATGATGGCAGTGTTATGTCTGTTTCCTAGGCTGCAGTAGCGGGAGCTCATGGCAGGCTGTGCATTTCTGTCCTTAAAATTAAGGAACTGTTCCCGGGTGGACCACTCAGTTCCCTCCCACTGTGCCCACCACGCCCACCACGCCCACCGCACCCACCGCACCCACAGCCACTTGGGAGCCCTGATAAAGGAAAGGCTCCCCACCCACCCTGACTCACCAGGAGACAGGCTGTGTCTCTGGGCACAGCCTGCTGACCACTGTCAGTCACTTCTACTTCCTGCGGCAGCCCCACATGAACCATCTCCAGCTCGCTCTAAAGATTCTCTGCTTGAGGCCACTCAGCTAAACCAATTCACTCTATCAAAAAGTCCCAATACCAGAACCTATATGTCCTCATGGAAGTCTCACAGCCACAGTCATCCCTGGAAAAGTGTCTGAGAAGAAAGAAAGAAATGATGCCATTGTCTGCATCCACATCCAAGGTACTGAGAGCAACCAGACTCCAAAGACTTCAACTGACATCCTGGGGAGAGATCGGGAAACGGGCTCAGGGAGGGCAGGCTGCTGCAAAGGGCCATCAGGGGTGAGTGGGGTGACAGAAATGTTCTTACTGTGGCTGTGATGGGAGTTTCAGGGTGGGAAGTGAAACTCCTAGAACTGGACAGTAAAGAGAGTGAACTTTACTGTATGTAAATTATACCTCAATGATTTAAAAGATCATGAATTCAAGCCAGAAATGAGGCTCACAGTGCAATGGGCCCCTGCTGTGTCCACCTTTCCCACCCACCTCACCTCATCTCCACCCCCCACTGCTTGAATTCCTCCACCTTCTCCCTCTCTTCCAGGATCTTCCTTCCTTTTCCTAGACTCAGTGAGATCGTGGCGAGTTCTCTTGTCTTCAGTGTAGCTGTCAGGGTCCCTTTGTGCTCCACCCCCACCCCTGCCTTGTGACACACAGCTTGTTTTAACTTTTTCACTGGAGTGATTTATGTGCACATCCTCAGTCCCCCTCTAGACGTTCTGGCATAATCCACCTGGGTGTGAATCCTAATTAAAAATCCCGCCCACAGCTGTGTGACCCTGGGTGAGTTACTCAACCTCTCTGAGCTCCACTTCCCTTATTGGAGAAGTTGGCTGGCAATGGGGTGCTTGATGAGGTTTGCCCAGGATCATCCTGGTGATTCAGTGAGACCAACACAAAGGGAAGAGATGAGGGACACTGTCTCTGCAAGTCCCCACATCTGTCCTCCAGCCCAGAGCCCAGGGAATAAGAGTGTCTCATGGGGTCCCGTAAAGGAGTACCCTTAACTCAGCCTAACTGACCTCACACTTCGGAATTACGTTGAAGAATTGCTTTTTAATAGAGATCTAAAGTAAAAGATGGAATTTTAAAAATACCCCCTGAAGAGTCTATAAGTCATCTCCTGTGGGGCACAGCAGGGCCCTCCAGCTGCCTAAGCAGCCCACCTCCAGCTCTCGCCAGATGTACAACACTGCTGGAGCCACCTAGTCCGCTCTGCTCCTCAGCCTCCTCCGGGACTAATGGCCACAAGGACAAAAGCACTTAGCAGTAAGCTAGCTGAGTGACGCCAGGGGCTCTGCATTGTCTTGGTGGATTCACCACAAACTCGCTTCAGCTGAATCCAGGCAGTTGTGGGGGCCTCATCCCATTCCGCAGGGCCCAGCAGCAGGATGAGCAACACTTTGACGGATCTTTCAATGCATACCCAGGGCCCTTCCTCACCTTTGTACCGCTCAGGCCCCTCACCCAGTGGTTAGAGACCATCTCTCCCAAACCAGCTGCATCAGCTCTGACTGGCCAGTGTGGGAACCAGTGATACACTGCCCAGCTTTAAATTCTGAGGATGGGCCCTGGAGCATTGGCCCAGCACCGCAAGACATGCAGAAGCAGGTGAGCATCTCAGTGCCTGCTGTGTGGCGTGCAGGCAGAGGGGGCACCGGGACTCTAGTGTCTGAGGCGTGGGCCCAGAGCAGGAGGCCGGGATGAGCAGGGTCAGTGACCCTCCACGTCCTCTGGCCAGGAAGGGAGCTGTTGGAGGCTCTGGGAGTGTCCCAGGGACACCTCCTCTCTCAGGGGCCCGTGGGGGTCGCAGGACTTTCAGGATCAGGAGAAACACCCAGGCTCGGCCTCACAGGAGGGTCCCTGTCATCTCACTGAGTCACTCACGCTGAGATCTCTCTTTTCCCACTTGGGACATTTATAACTGCAGCATTTATAACCTCTGAGGAAACACAGCACGCTTTTATTTTACTGCAGTGGGGTTCCGCCTCTGGGCTAATTAAAGGCTCCCTTGCGTGTATATTGAACGAGTTCCTATTCCAAAAAAAATCGAGAGCTAAGAAAGGATGGCCACACTGGGACCTCTGAGAATTCGACCTTTAGTGCCCAGCAGCACAGATGGGTGACTGGACTGTCCCAGGTGAGATGAAACGTGCCCTTCTCTTCTAAACAAAAGACAGACAATGCTACGAACAGCTCAGAACCCCAGGGTTGTGAAAGCCTGGCCCGAGCTCTCCCCAGGCCAAGTTCCAGAAATAACTCCATGTAGCACGGAGCTTCTCCAGACATGCCATCTCACACCTTGAGAGCAAACGCCTGCCCAAACCCCCAAACCCAGTACTGTCCCCCTGAATGCCAGACGGGGAGGCACCTAAAGTAGGAAGGAGGCACCTGGCCTGCCAAGAGGAGCGGACGGAAATCGCTCCCTTGGGAGCCAAGCCGGGCTCTGTGTAAATGTTTTCTAAAACCGAGGCAGGCTATAAATTCTTGGGAAAAAATAGTGAGAGCAGGCGGAGCGGGGTGTTCCAGCCAGAGAGGCACATGGCTCGTGGAAGGGAACGTGCCAACAGCAGAGCCCACGTCTGGGACACTGGAGCCACATGGATTCCAAGCGCTCCTGGCAGTCCTCTGGGTGAGGCCCGGAATGCAGCGATAACAGAGGCTAGGCTTCACCGTGGGGCTGTGGCAGGCGTGTCCCAGCCACGCTGACCGTGCCCCAGACAGCAGGCACAAACAACGCCGGCGGGACACTCCCATGGCGGCCCCTTCTCCTGTCCAACCAACACCCCAGCTTGGAGCGTCCCATCGAGGGCACTTATCATGGCACCTGATTCCCTCCCAGGCACTCATCACTGTGGAAACACACCTGAGCCCCAGCTGGCCAAAGAAACAGGAGGCCCTGTGGCCCACTCAGAAGTCACCTGAGCCAGCCAGCCACGGAGCGGACCATGAGCTCCTGCACATAAACCTCACCTCAAACCATCGCTGACCCTCCAAAGGCAGAAGCAGCTAAGACTCCTCTCGCTTGCAAATAAACAGTCTTCTGCCTGGCCTTCCTTCTGGCCAGGTTAAAGCTGCTGTTCTGCTCATCACTTACCACCGGACACCCTCTCCCCTAGCAGAAGCCATACACACACACACACACACACACACACACACACACACACTCCCTGCTTACCTTGCTTCCAAATAGCCTTGTAGCTTGTTACACACACACACACACACACACACACACTCCCTGCTTACCTTGCTTCCAAATAGCCTTGTAGCTTGTTACACACACACACACACACACACACACACACACACACACACACACTCCCTGCTTACCTTGCTTCCAAATAGCCCTGTAGCTTGTTTAGCCCACAACCCCAGAACATAGCATCCCGGGGTGGGGGCGTGTCTCCCCTGCCAGGGACCCAGCCTTGCTCTCCAGGCAGTCCAGAAGGTAGAAGACCTTGTTAGCTAAGAAAGGGACTTTGGTTCCACCAAAAGGCCAGTGTAATGTAAACATGTGGGTGGGGTTTCCTGCAATCAGGTTTAATGAAATTTGAACCCTGGAGGCCGAGGAGGCGGGGAAAGGCTCTACTGGAGAGCCACCCCGCGAGACCTGTGTTCACTCCCAAGACTTCTCAGCTGGCAAACTGACGGGTGGAGCCAGCACCAACCTGCTTCGGTTTACAAACCAGTTTCAGCATCATTTGTGTCCCTCAGCTACAGAGTCTTCAGCTGTGAAGTCTTCACCTTACAGTCTCCATGTCCTGGGGCTGTGTCTCTCTTTCAAGCTCGACAGGGCCAAGTTCACAGTCAGTGTTAACCACACATGGCCCATCTTTCAGCGTTTACTTGCACACCCAGACTTCCACATTCTGCCCAGCAGCGCCTCTGCACCTCAGGCCTCTTCGCATGCAATTTAGGTGGGCTTCAGCCAACAGTTCACCCCTCTGCTTTGACTGCTTGTTGGTCAAAGCACAGTCACACGCTCTGAGCCTTAAATGAACGTGACACACCAGAGCAAACAAGCAAAGCTGTTTGGACGCCTTCAGGTTTCCACAGCACAACTGGAACCCTCACAAGTGTCGCCACCCAATCAGCCTGAGATGGAATATGGTCAGCACGTCACAGACACAGATTTCTCCAACAAACCCCCAAATGACCATCAAGGCACAGGTTATGTCTGTGCTCAGGAGAAAACATCTGTTTTACTGCGGGACATAAAGCGCTTCTTGTGCAAGAAGGTCTACTCAGTTTGGGGCTCAGTAAGGGTCCTGACCAACCCCCATTCCTATCGAGGGACCTGACAGGACTGTGCCCACTCTGCAAATAACACTGTCACTGCAATCAAGAAAGCAACTAAGTTGAAAGAAAGTGAAAGTCACTCAGTCATGTCCAACTCTTTGCGACCCCATGGACTATACAGCCCATGGAATTCTCCAGGCCAGAATACTGGAGTGGGTAGCTGGTCCCTTCTCCAGGGGATCTTCCCAACCCAGGGACCGAACCTAGGTCTCCCGTATTACAGGCGGATTCTTTACCAGCTGAGCCATCAGGGAAGCCCAAGAATACTGGAGTGGGTAGCCTATCCCTTCTCCAGCAGATCTTCCTGATCCAGGAATTACAGGATCTCCTGCATTACAGGCAGATTCTTTACCAGCTGAGCTACCAGGGGAGCCCAGGAAGCAACTGACTGATCACATAATGTTTTTCTTCAAAGAATTCACATCAAAAGAAAATAAATTAGAAACGGAAATCTGAAAGATCTGGTTTGAGGACTGAGACCAATGGGCCCTGCCACGTTATAGCCAAGGCCATGCCCAGAGCGGGACCCAGTCTCCTACAGGACAGTCTTACAATCAGACCTTTGCACCCCAAAGCTGACAACTGTATGAAAAAACAACAGAATAAGGTACCAACAAAGAGGAAAACCAATCTGTACACTGGCCAGTGGTCTCTTTTCTCCATTTCTAATGCAAAGAGCCAGCATGACTAGTTGTGTGTCAAAAGGAGGCTGGTCTTTCATAAGGCTCATTTTCCCACTGTGTGGGGTGCAAGGTGGGTCTTCCTCACGTTGGCAGCGGCTTCACAAATGCGCCGCAACAGCCTTCATGAACGCACAGCAAGTGGCATCAGCGAGGGCCTCAGGTCTCGGCAGTCACGCTGTTGCCGGCCTCTAATACTCAGCCCAAAACACTGTCATATTCCCTCTGCTCCTACCTGTGGGTTTCAACCACACAGAGCTCACGCAGGCTGCTCCTGTCAACTTCTCCTGAAACAACGTGGTCTTGTGAGGCTCTGCTGATGTGAGGCCAAAAGGCAGTTCTGCAGCTCACTGTTTTGACAGGCTTCAGAACTTTCCACTGTACCGAGATGGAATTTTGTGCATGAGGTTACATAGCTAACACAGGAAAGACTTGATGGGTTTCCTGAATATTCCTGGGAGTAGTTGGCAAAGTGGGACAGGAGACCTGCAGAAGGTTCATTGTGATTCCAATGTGAAACCCATAAAGACAGAAGAAATAACCAGAAAAGGAAAACCAACTAGGACTAAAAGAAGTGGAAATTTCACAAAGTAGTAGAAAAGATGGGCAATAAAAGAACAGCCTAAGGCCAAAACGTGTATAAGAAGGTTCATTGCAGCATTAACCACAAGAGGCAAAAGATGGAAAAAACCCAAATGCTCACCTGCTGATGAATGGATCAGCACACTGAGGTTTAGTCACACTCTGGAACATTATTTGGCCATAAAAAAGGAGTGATGTATCAAAACTGAACAAACCCTCAAATCATCATGCACAGTGAAAGATGCCTGTCATGAAAAACCACACACTGCAGGAGTCCACTTGCGTGAAATGTCCATACAAGGGAAAATCATAGAGAAGGAAGATGGGTGGTCACCTGGGGCCGGGAGAGAGAGGGCTGGGGTTTGTAGAAGTTGTGTGACTTGGGGTCTTAGGGAGACCAGGAGGTCAGGCCCACTCCTAGTTTCATTTTTCGGAGAACCCACTGGCAGTCAGAACTCAGGGGCTGGTCCCCAAGGCAGAATGCCAGTGACCGAGTCCAGAGACATGCACTCCAGAGCCAGGATGCAGGGCACGGGAAGGCCTCCCAGGGAGCCGCTGCTAAAGCAGGTGCAGCATCAAAGGGCAGGAGCGCTGCAGACACTGGCCATAAAGGACAGGAGGAAAGTGAGAGCTGGATAAACATGCCCTTGGCTGAACCTGCCTTTCATACCCCTACCCCAGAGCACAGGACATGCTCACTCCCAGGGTGGGTCCCACAGCTTGAGGGATGTGGGCAGGTTGGGAGCCAAGGACCCCAGTGAAATCAAGCCAACTCTCAATGCTTCTGTTCACTGGCTCTCCTGGGATAATGCTACTTAAGGCCTCCAGCCATCGTTGGCAGGCTGTGTGTGTGTGTATTAGTCATTCAGTCATGTCTGACTCTTTGCAACCCAATGGACTATGGCTCACTAGGCTCCTCCGTCCATGGAATTCTCCAGGGAAGAATACTGGAGTGAGTGGACTGCCATTCCCTTCTCCACCCTCTCAGGTAGGAAGGCTAGGGGTCCCCAAGTGGAGGAAATAAACTGTAAGCAGGTCACAGCTTGCAGCTGCAACCTTTCACTGGGAGGCTGACATGGGCTAATTCATGCAAACTCGTCCAGATGACATGAATTTCAAGTCAATTTCTCTGATACCTCTGAGACTGCAGCTCAGGGCCAGTTATGACTCATTAACAGCCTCCAACACTGCACTCACTCTTCTGATAGGATCCAATCCACTTCAAAAAGTTAACACCTAAAGGACTTTATGGTTCCCAGCACAAGTGGTGAGACTCCTGTATTTCAGATTAGATGAAGCCATTGCTCTCCATCCCAATCACTGCCCGAAATCCCTTACCAAGACAGGATTAACTCCAGGTCACGGGTTCACACCTGGAAGGGGACCTGCGAGGCCAGGGAGCTGGAGGCTGAAAATCAAGAGAGCACAGGATGGTGCTTCCTGAGATCTGAGCAAGATGTCATTGGCATTTGATAGCTGAGCTGTATTAAAGCAGTTACTCTGCTCTGAACCGTCAAAGCAAGCAATGCGAAGGAAGGTTTCGCAGGATGCAGGATCTAAAGCAATTCTTCTCAGTCTGGGTACAGAGAGTGGAAGCATTCAGTGAGTGGCTACAGTGGTCAGACACTGATGATGCAGCCGCTACGTTCTGGAAGCTCAGCCAGCAGCATTCCCATTCTGCCAGGGAGGAGCCCGACCTTGGACAGAGAGCAGAGCAAAGACCTAAGGTCTGATCTGCCGGATTCCAGTGGACCCTCTTTTGCATAAGCCACCAAAGTGTGCTTTGCTTTTCCAAATCTCAACACCTGACAACAGTTTCTGGGGAGAAATGCTTTCAAATACATTTTCAAAGTGTGCATGCGTGGTAAGTCACTTCATTTGTGTCTGACTCTTTGTGACTCTATGGACTGTAGCCCACCAGTCTCCTCTTTCCATGGAATTCTCCAGGCAAGAATACCGGAGTGGGTTGCCATGTCCTCCTCCAGGGGATCTTCCTGACCCAAGGTTCAAATTCACATCTCTTGTGTCTCCTGCATTGGCAAGCAGGTCCTTTACCACTAGCGCCACCAAATGGCAACACCTAAATATCACAGCATGATCCAGAACTTGTAACTGCACACACCTGTGGCCGGTTCTTCCGGACCCAACTTGTCCTCACCAGCAGCCTGACTGCCGGCAGCTCAGTAGAGCGTCCTGCATGGGACAGTAACAGGACTGGGTCTTATTGTGAAAGTGACAAGAAATCAGAGGCCCCCTTTCTGCAGCCCGCCCCCATGGAGCTCTGGGCAACTGTGGTTGCCTGGGAAGCCAATGACCTGAAGTATCAGGGGGGGTACCTGGGGGACAGCAGCCCCTGTCTATGCTACCCTGGATCCACGAGCTCTACCTGTGGCCAGAAACGTACTCATTGGTTAAAGCCAAGAACAGAGGAAAGGAGGGGCACAGCAAGGCTTCATGCCCAACCATGGGCTGTGCTGCAGGCCTCACTCTGGTCCAGGGACCAGCAGGTCTTCAGCTGGAAGGATGAGGTTTGCACCAAATAACACTGGGGTCAAACCAGCCCAGACTTGTGTCCCACTTCCACAGTCTCCGTCCTGCATGATCTCGAACACACGACAACTCACCCAGCTTCACCTGTGACCACCAATAGTGCACAGCCCCAGAAGGCTACCAGGACCCCTCACCAAAGTCCAGCTTTTGATTTCTCTTGGGTACTGCACCATTTATCTCTAAAATGGGTCACAGGGTCTTACGTAGATCAAATAAAATAGCACGTGAGAGGCTCTGGTAGGCTGCCCCACTGTCCACCCCCACTGTCCATTTCTCTCCTTGAGACAGTGAAAGTCCCATGAAATACTGATGAGGCAGTGGGAGCCCCAGATCCCTCCAGGCCCCAGAGCTGGGAGCAGAGAACTGAGTCTCTGTGATGAAGACAGGACATCTGGAATCAAGTGTCCACATGTGAACGAGCTCACAGCTGGTGGAGGAGGCACAACACTTTGCTCAGATATAACAGGGGGTCAGGGTCCTTGACTGAAGGTCACTGCGGAGGCTCCACTCCGGGACAGCAGAGACAAATACAGTTTAGGTCAGTGTGTGTGTGTGTGTGTGTGTGTGTGTGTGTGTGTTTTAACCAGTAGGGACTAGAAATGGAAGTGCACAGAGAAGGCAGGGCCAAAAGACATCATTTTCTAGCCAAAACCATAGGCTGCCAAACCTTCCTTAACCCCGGAGAGTTTTGCCCTAGGGAAGCATGGCTGAGACTGCTTCCTGCCAGCCAACGCCCCCCGCCTTCACAGGAGTGGGGGTGTCAGTGGTGCCCTCCTCCAGGAACCCAAGCCAGGGACTGAGGCTCCAAGTGAGAGCTAAGGGCTCTGGGAATGAGCAATGAGTTCACCAATGCAGCTCAGCCCCACAGAGGAGCCTGGAGAGCTGGGGAGATGGAGGGAACCTCAGGAAGGGTAATGATTCCACATGAGGGAAACTGCATGTTTTGTGGAAGGTGGCTGTGCAAGGGTCTGCAGGGCCTTGGCAGCAGGGGCCATCCACGCAGCACCTATAGCAGTGAGAACTCAGAACCCCCCGTGAGCTCCACCGGGAACAAGTGCAACAGACGAGGGGTCAGACAGGGGTAGGAAATTAAGAGGTACAAACTATTACGTATAAAATAAATGTGCCATGAGGATATATTGCACAGCATAGGAATATGGCCAATATTCTATCATAACTATAAATGGAGTATAATCTTTAAAAATTGTGAATCACGATATTGTATATCTGTAACTTGTCTAATACAACTATCCCTCAATTTTGGGGGGGGGGAAGTAGATTTGCAAGTTCTTAAAAAAACATCAAAAGCAACTGGGACCCTCCTCCGATAAAATGCAGTGTGGTGGATGAACTGGGCATGGGAATGGCGCTTCGTGTGTACAGAGGCTTGACACATACAGCACTTAGAAACCGTGCCTGAAGCACAGGAGTGATGAGGGCTTCACCTCTAGACAGCAGCATGGTCTGTATCACAGAAATACTGACATGACCCCAGACTCTCCAGGTGGACAAGCTGAGGAGCCTCATGCCCGCCCTGAGTGGACCACAGACAGCCCCGGCCAGTCCCTGCAATCCCAGCGATGCACAAAGATGGGCACACGTGCAGTCACCACCACAACACTTGCTTCTGGCTATTTAATGTCTGGATGGAACTAATTGGACAAAATTGTTTTGACTGTCTCACCCAAATCAGGTCTGTTCACAATTTGGTGCCTGAAAAAGATGAAAGGCCAGTGTTCTCAAGCGCCTGGAAGAAGTCTGATCCCTCCTCTTTGAAACTGACCCCCAGAGGCTTCTTTCCATAAACCTGGCAGGTGCCACCCTCCATTCCTTTACTCTTTCATGACACTTGTGACTCAAACTGCAGGTCCCGTGGCAAACAGAGAATATGCTTGGGAGAGACAGACTCACAAAACAGAGACTAAATGACGCAGCCACACAACCTGGACACCAGTGTAATGAGCAAACAGAAATAGAACCCACAAAACTATTGCCCATGGGGCTCCCCAATAGTAGGAAACTGCCAGTGCTCAGGCACCAGGCATTCCCGTTCCACAATAGGGAGGAGAAGGGAGAGACAGACATACAGCTTCAAGTGAGGAAGCTTCTAGATGACAAGTTCACTAACTGACCATCACTATGCAGCTTTGTCAAAGCTCAACCCAATTCACCAAGCCTGATTCTCACAAGTGCCCTCAGACTCACAATGGTGTGGACGCTTGACAGTCTCCAAGCAGGCTGCAAGGAGATTTTCAATCTAAAGGTGAACAGGCTGCTTGTTCTGGGTTTTATTCTCCAGGAATTGATAGCCGGGTAACAAGACTCACCTTCACCATCTGCACTCAGGTTCTCGTATGAGTCCCAGCGGATTAGCGGGTCTGCTGTGTTGAAGTCCACAATCACCCTGTGGTCATTCTGCAAATGTTCACATCCTGCAGGGTGGTGGAAGGGACAGGGTGGACAAAGGGTGTTAGCCCCAGTCAAGCCGGCACCTGCCAGCAATGCAGAGAGCAGCCTCTGTATCTGAGTGCCAGCCCAGCGTCCAGATCCACACCCTCTCCCACAAGCCTGCCAGCAATCTGAGCTGGAACTGAAAAACAGTGCAAACCACTTGGCAGGAAGGAGAGCTGAACACTGGTCCTCTGTCTACCAGGTGGGAGGCTCTGTGCTCTGGATGCATTTCTGCACGAGGGGATCACCTGGATAGCTCTGCAGGTCAAGGACCCAGCAGAACCCTGAGGAGCAGCCTCAGGGCTGGTGGACGGGAGGGGTGGGTTTGGGCTCTTGCCTTTCTGAGGCGTCTAGGAGGATTCTTACCCCACAGCCTTGCATTTAACTTTTCATGCCTCAATCTATGGCACTGGGCACAGAAATAGGGTGCTTCTTTTCCACAGCTATTAAAAACTGAATTAAAACTTTCACAAATATAATCTCGGTGATGGAAATGAGCCACTTGTCTTCACAGTAAAGAGACTGCTTTCTCTTTCAATGTATTTTTAGAAGAAAGGAGTCTATTGTGCACACAAATATTTGCAGTCTTTCTACTATATTTCTAGTCCTCTTTAAAAATATGTGGTTGTTTCTTGAGGGGAGAAGTAAATAGGGCATCAAGTCATGGTCCCAATCCTGAAGTTCTGGGCCCTTCTTTGGGCAAGTCACACCATCTCTGGGGTCTTTTTGACCTACCTGGGCCCTACTGTCTCTAAGTTAACACCTTCCCACTGTCTAATATTCTATTTTTAATGTATTATAAATATTTCCAATTATGTACAAAGGTGGGAGGTTCTACAGAGACTCCAGCATACACACCACCCAACCAGGTCAGCATCTTGCTGCCCTCTCCACCCGCCGCCGGAATTCTGTGTTCTACCCACCTTGAATCTTCTCAGGAGTGGCTGAGAAGACTAACTCAATCTTCCCGTTATCAGGAAAACGGTCATCTAAAAAAGAAATCCTATTTCAACAAATTTGGAGACAAGACAATAAATGAATTTTGTCCTTCTATTCCTACCAGGGCAACACCACTCCCAAATCTCCAACAGCACACCAATGACAAAGAAGATGTTAGTACTTTTACTGTTTCTCTAGAATCTTTTTCTTTGTTGGAACTACCATCAGTCTCTAGTGAGACTGGTAATAATTTTGTCAATCGGCTGGTTTATGGTATGGGGGTGGGGGCAGTAGTGGAGAACAATGAAAGGAACACACAAGGCTCCCGGGGGCCACCCAGCGAGGGCCCATTCTCCCCACACTCAGTCTGGACCCAGGGAAGGACCTCACCTTTGCTGGCGTTGTCCAAATCCTCCTTCGCAAACACAAGTCTGTAGCCCTGAACAGCGCCCGTGTGAAACTGCAGGCGGAAAATGACATCGCGGGTGGCCGAGCGGTACTTCTTGTGGTAGCACTTCACCTGGGGTAAAAGGGGTTGTGTTTTCCGGGGAGCCTCACCCTTGAGGATGGCTCCTGCAGGGGTGCACAGGCCGCCAGCGGGTCCCAACCTGGGAGACCGCCTGCAAACACCACTGCTTTGGTCCTCGGCTAGGACACAGGTGCAGTTCCAACAGCACAGGAATCCCACGGTCCCTAGCCTCCGACAGACCATACCTCCACTTTGGAAGACATCTGAAGAATGAAATTGCACAGCCTCTTTTTCCTAATTTCATCAAAACACTCCACATTTTACCTTAAAGCCTTTCTGCTCTCGTGAAAGGAGCAGGCAGTCATTACTTTCCGTACTCTGCTCAGTATTTATGTTGTGTGCTATAATTGAGAGAGAGAGAAAGATGGCAAGAAGGGAGAAGGAAGGGGAAGGGAAAAGGCCTTGGAATGTATATTCCATAGCTGGGCTGTCAAGACGTCCGGAATGACAGTTTGAGGCCAGTGTCCAGAATCACCAGGGACGTGACTTGGACTCAGGCTGTGGCTCCAAGGCCCTAGGTCTCTGGGAACAGCTCAGGCCTCTGGGGTGATGGTGCCAATATGCAGGGTGAAAGCACCCCTTCTGGGCACTTGGCAGGGAAGGGTGGGTGGAGGAGGGGCCCTGGCACCATTTCTCACCCTTCCATGGGGGCCCCCCTGCCTGGGGGTCTGGGGGTAGGGCTGCCCACGAGGAGGGCAGGAAGGCCACGGCAGACTGGTGTACTGCAGGAGAGGGGACCCATCCTCCCTCCTAAGTAGAGCAGAGGCTCCTCTCCAGGGTCCCCAGGGGTTCAAGCCCAGAAGCAGGCTGGATTCTGCCCTCAGATACCCAGAGTGGAGGAGGCCACGCCCTGCACTGTGCATGCCCAGGAGGAAGGGAGGCTGGGCATGCAGGGACCTCACAGGCAGCCATGCTCACAAAAGAGTCAGGTCGGAAAGAGATGGGCTTCAGGTATCTTGTGCCAGGTCAATGAGAAGCAGTCCCAGCAAGTATGGTCCAGACCAACGATTCGGGAGATGCTGCGGGTGACTGTTCTGTGTGTATGTTCAGTCACTCACTCATGTCTAACTCTTTGAAACCCCATGGACTGCAGCACGCCAGGCTTCCCTCTCCTTCACTATCTCCCAGAGTTTGCTCAAACTCATGTCCATTGAATCAGTGATGGCATCCAACCATCTCATCCTCTGTCCTCCCCTTCTCCTCTTGCCTTCAATCTTTTCCAGCATCATAGGCCTTTCCAGTGAGTGGACTCTTCACATCAGGTGGCCAAAGTATTGGACCTTCAGCTTCAGCATCAGTCCTTCTAATGAATATTCAAGATTGATTTCCTTTTGGATTGTCTGATTTGATCTCCTTGCTGTCCAAGGGACTTTCAAGAGTGTTCTCCAGCACTACAGTTCAAAGGCATCAATTCTTCAGTGCTCGGCCTTCTTTATGGTTCAACTTTCACATCTATACATCACTACTGGAAAAACCAAAGCTTTGACTATCCAAATTTTTGTTGGCAAAGTGATGTCTCTGCTTTTTAATATGCTGTCTAGGTTTGCCATTGCTTTTCTCCAAAGAGCAAGTGTCTTTTAATTTCATGGCTGCAGTCACCGTCTGCAGTGATTTTGAAGTCCAAGAAAATAAAGGCTGTCACTGTTTCCACTGTTTCCCCATCTATTTGCCACAAAGTGATGGGACCAGGCCTTCAGTAACCAAAGAACCATCACTCGAGAGAAAACATAAAGACCCAAGGAGCCCCTTGGTTTGCCCCTTAGGGCAAACCCCAAAGTCGTTTACCTCTGTGCTATCTACAAGGAAACAGTCTGATAAATAAATGAAGAAATGTACACAGACTGTCAGGGGAGCAATTCATGTTGACAAACACAAGCCCCGCATTCACTATGCGGGAAGCGCCAGGCGGCCTGTGCACACGTGGCTGGTGGGAATCCAGACTTAGGCCTGGCCTCCAGGCCCCTGTCCAGGGCTGGCATCTGGAACTAGCCCATGAGAACTCTTTAGGAATTTGACAACTTCCATTTACTCTCCAACAGCAAATGGATCTCCAGTCACAATCCTCTCTCACTTCATCCAGGGTCTCTGGCTCCTCAGCAGGGTCCAACCAAAGGCTGTGCCCCCAGCCTTCCTTCTCGAGGCACTGCTTGCATCCTCACCCCTCCAAGGCCCCTGCAGCACAAGGATCGCTCAGTAGGGGCCCCACACCATACTGACCGCTGAGCCAAGGCCCCCATCCCACACATGCTGCAGCAAGAGCCCCACGGAGACGACATGACCCCACGCACCTGTCTCTGCTGGATGATGGACCCACCCTCTCTGTCGGCCTTTCTCCACTGCTACCCAGGAAGTGAGGGAAAGGGGGAGAAGACTTGGAGAAAAAGTAAGAGAGTTTCAGGCACATGCCAGTCTGACTCTGAAGCCTTTATCAATACTGAGGGGAACCAAGGCTGTAAAATAACAACAAGGCCTCCCTCCAGAAGCTGAAAGCCCCTGAGGGAGGTAGCCCCAGGCTAGCCCACAGGGTCACACCTCATAGAGCCAGTAGCTCCCCTCCCCCAGTTTGGCACCAGGTTCTGTGGGCAGGCAGAGCCCCTGGTGGACACAGCGCACCACAGGAGCTGGGTCAAGAAGCACCTAAGGGTGAGGGAGGATGCCCCTCAAGCACAGCTCCCTTTGGGGGAACCTTCCTCCTGCTCTGAGTTAAACGGTTCATCCTGCAGCCAGCTCCTGATGTACACAGCTCATCCCAACCAGAAACCCCCAGGCCGACCCCGACCTTTCCCAGAACCCAAGGTGCTTCATGGTCTCCCCTCCTCTGGTCTCACCATCGCTCATCACAGCAGCTACACACACACACACACACACACACACACACACACACACACACACGCACAGAGGGTGACTCATCAGACGTGAATCCCAGCCATCGCTTATCACAGCAGCTACACACACACACACACACACACACACACACACGGTGACTCACACACACACACACGGACACACACAGACACACACACACACAGGGTGACTCATCAGACACGAATCCCAGCCCACTCCAGGCACCAGGAGGGGGGAGGCAGAGGTCACCACGTGCCCTGGAGCAGGGGAGGAACACCAGATGGGTTCACCCTCCCCTCCCTACCAGCTGGCTGCCAGCTCTCAATCGTCCTGGGGCAGTGATACCTTCCCAGGCCCTGCGTGACTCTAGTGTCTAAAGACTATAGTTTTTCACGGGACAAGGGTTCAGGGTGGAAGGAAGAGCAGGGTATGCCACTGCCACAGAGCATCCGCCTTCTGCATACACACGCCCTGCCTGAGGGGCTTCTGGGGATGCCTGGCAGAGACCTGAGCCCTCCCCACAGTCCTGCCCGCTGTTTCATCATATTCTCTTCCCACTGATCGCGGTTGTACTTGCCACCCGCTCCAGTCCTCCTGGCCACCTCAGGAATGACCCCAGCTATCTCTTGAAGGCACAGAAAACCAGAGGCGTCTCCCTCGCATGGGGACCTACAGCTCTGACCAGAGAGGAGATGGACCCACCTCCACCCAGGGGAGCCCCAACTCTGGCACCTCCTGCAGAGTCAGTAATGATTCATCATCTGAGTCAATAAATGTTAGTTGTGTCGGTGACAAGAGACCAGAATCATGCTCTTAACACTCCATGGAAAGAATCAGCAGCATTTTGCTTAATAGAAGTGCCCCAAATGCTCCTTTTAAGGTACAAAGTATCGGTAGCATTTATAAAGATTAGAGTGATGAAGGTTGTAATACCCCTTTCATCCCTTCAGCATTAGCAGTTTTATTTACCCATGTCTCCCCAGCGAGTTTCTAAGAACACATCAATCCCCTGCCCCCCACAAAATCCCCTGCAGATTTTAGAATATCTGCACTAGAAACAATTTCACTCCACTTTGCTGTGGGCCTGCTGGCTGTCTACACAGGCATCAAGAAACGCATGTCCTCAAACAGGAGCCACAACCACACACCCTTAAAGGTTTAGCAAGCCTAGTGGTTGCCCTCCTAAATCACAGGACCTACATCATCCAGGGCCAACACTAACCATGATATCACTTGGAGGTGAAAATGATTTCAGAGGGTGGCAAGACTATAACTTACTCCCTAAACCTTTAGGACGGCAGCAGTACAGCTGTGAATAAACAATACAAGATCTACTGAGGGCTTCCCCGGTGGCTCAGCAGTAAAGAATCCGCCTGCAGTGGAGGAGACATGGGAGACATGGGTTCAATCCCTGGGTGAGGAAGATCCTCTGGAGGAGGGCACGTCAATCCACTCCAGCATTCTTTCCTGGAGAATCCCAGGGACAGAGGAGCCTGCCGGGCTACAATCCATAGGGTCGCAAAGAGTCAGACAACTCAAACAACTGAGCACACATACACAGATCCACTGGGCTGAGATACAGAATGGATCGGGCCCGACCCAGGTCTCAGAGACTCCCAGCAGAAGGAGAAGGATGCACGCACAGCAAGTCACAGGGCGATATAGCACGACAGACATCCCGTAATGACGCCCAACAGGAGCAGATCCAGAGGGGCTGAGGATGCATTCATTTTCCCTCTTCTTACTTAAGTGCCCTTAGCAAGAAACAATAAACTAAGGTGTTGTTTGTTTGTGACAGCTCCTTGAGAAGGGTCCCCTCTGTTTAGGAGTCAGGTCGCCAGAGCCAGGCAACAGAGCCCCACAACCACGAGGATGAAACCTAAGTGGCCATGGGGTTTGCACAAGCAGGGGCAGCAAGACGGGGCATGTGGATGGGAAAGTGTTTACAAGCTCACTGGGGCCCTGGACCACGGCCAGTTCTTGACAGGGCTGAGGCCCACGCGAATTCCTAAGCGAGGTTACATAACGACATGGCTGTGCTCACAAACGCTCTGCCCTCCCACTTGACAGAAATGTGTTTACTGAATACCTGAGGCTGCATCCGAACCTCAGTACAAGCACATTGCAAAGATGGGCAGGTCAGGTGTGCAATGGGAGGGTGTGTGGGGACAGGCCGGCCGTGTTTAGGTGAAGCCAGACGATGGGTGGATGTCACCCTGGCCTCAGCAGTAACGGCCCCCTCAACAGCCCCCAAGTCGAAGGAATGACAGGTGGAGCCCACTCCACTTTCCCCTACAGTGTTCCCAACCCAAAGAGATCACAAGGCCTTACTTCTTGTAAACTTGACCCCTATAACCTTTGCTAGCTTGTCTCAACAGAGAATCAATCCCGCATGAGGAAAGAGGCAGGTTTATCTATGCACAGGGCTGACATTTACCAAAATCAAGGAGGAAAAAAAGGCAAAAGACAGCATGCTGTCTCAAAGAATGGTGACCAAGGTGTCACCTTCGGACACCTTCCCCGGGAGCTTGCTTTCCACCTTCTGGAGCAGAGGCAGGCTCTGCAGACGCCAGACAGCCCGGCCGAACCCTCTGCGACTGTGGGTGGGAAACCCATAAAAGCATTCTCTGCAATGCAGGATTCGGTCCAACTCATGACGGTTGCCAAATTCTTGATGAGAAATGAAAATGCCTACATACTTGAACTTTAACACAGAAAGGCCCTGACATATTCTCCATGTCCTCCTTTCTCCACTGAAGGCAGGCCCGTGAGTGCGCAGGGGTGCACATCAAGCAATAACTGACTACAACTGAAGGACAGGACAAACTGAAATGAGCAGGTCTCCCACAGTCAGGCTAAGACTGGGTACTTCTCCTGCCTCAGAGCCTTGGGAAACCAGAGCTGACCTGCACGGTAGGAGGGGAGACAGCTCCCCGCTCCCCAGATGCTCAGCCAACACCAGGGAATGTTCTGCCACCGTCTGCTTCCCTGTGCTGAGCCCTGAGGTTACTTTCAGGTTGAACCAACAGTCCTGGGATTTGGAGGAGTAGCGTGTACAGATCACACAATACAGTATGTCCCCCAGAGATTATGTTCTGAGTGTGGGGATACCTGGGGTTGGTCCTCCAGCCTGGCCAGTGCTGTCAGCACCCCTTGAGAGTCTCTCCTCCTCAGACACATGGAAATCACCTCTCCCACCTGTGAGCCTTCAACTCCCGCCTCTACACATGTGTGAACACACCAAATCCTGGCACGAGAGAGACCACCAGCACATCTCACTCACCATTCACAACCACCATATTACCTGGTTCAGGAGATATGTTATGGGGAATGAAAGAGGGGATGAATGAACACTGGTGACAAGTCATAGCCAAGGGTGCGGGATAACCCTTGGTACCTGACTCCACTATTAACCTTATTCAGTTGTTCAGTTCAGTTCAGTTCACTCAGTCATGTCTGACTCTTTGCAACCCCATAGACTGCAGTACGCCAGGCTTCCCTGTCCATCACCAACTCCTGGAGCTTGCTCAAATTCAAGTCCATCGAGTCAGTGATGCCATCCAACCATCTCATCCTCTGTCATCCTCTTCTCCTCCCACCTTCAATCTTTCCTGGCATCAGGGTTTTTTCAAATAAGTCAGTTCTTCCCATCAGGTGGCCAAAGCACTGGAATTTCATCTTCAGCATCAGTCCTTCCAATAAATATTCAGGACTGACTGGTTGGATCTCCTTGCAGTCCAAGGGACTCTCAAGAGTCTTCTCCAACAACACAGTTCAAAAGCATCAATTCTTCAGCGTTCAGTTTTCTTTATAGTCCAACTCTCACATCCATTCGTGACTACTGGAAAAACCATAGCTCTGACTAGACGGACCTTTGACTAGATGATTTATTCTAGAATGGGTTTACTCAATGGACACAGATATTATGGGCTGAACTCTGTGACCTCAAGATTCATTTGTTGAAGTCTTAAAGGTGGTGAGGGTAGTGAGGTTATATGGGTGAGCCCTAATTCAATCTGACTGGGGTCCTTTAAAGAAGAGGCCAGGATCCAGACACATGCAGAGGGAAGATGACATGAGCACCTGGGGAGAAGAGAGCCATCTGCATGCCAAGGAGAGAGACCTCCGGAGAAATCAGCACAGCCAACTCCTCGATCTCTGCCTTTCAGCCTCCAGCACTGTGAGGGAATTCATGTCTGATGTTAAGCCCCCAGTCTGTGGCACTTTGTCATGACAGCCCTAGGAAACTAATACAAGAGGCTAGAGCCACTTGGAGGCTTCACAGAGATCAACAACTAAACTAAACCTCCTGGGTAATCATTTCTACAAATGAAGCAAGGAAAAATTACCCCGTGGGATGGAAAATTACCCACTTCCAGCTGTAACCCGTATCACCCTTCCCCCGTCTGATAACGCTGCAAAAAAATAAGTGCAGAGTGTACAAAAATGAACTGTAAACACAGGAAGTATAAATCAAATAATAATGCAATCCAAAAATACTCCATGTTAAGAATGGACAGAGGTGCAGGAAGGGGCTGGTTTTATCAAGTTATGCATTTCCTATGATGAGATCTGGGAGATCCTATTTGCCCCCATTGCTGATGGAAACAAAAATTCATGGAAAGGCTACCTTCAGGGCAGGAAACATTCCCCTCAATAGACCCCCAGGCAACAGAACACCTGAATGCCAGACCTCTCAGCTTCCCGCAGCATCATTCATCCAGTCAAGCTGTCCCCTCACACAAGCAGCAGCCTTCAGGGCATGCTAGAGTGTGAACTTGCCCAAGGACTCCCACCTTTGGGGGCGGGCTCCAGGCAATAAGGTGGGGACAATGGCACCCTGGGCTCACAGCAAGGGTGAGCTGCCACCCCTGAGAAGCACAATGACTGGCTTTGGAGAGGCAGGGACAAGTCAACCACCCACCTCAAGGGCTCGGCATCCACCTATGAGAGATCATCAAATGTGGCCTAAGAGAGGTATAGCCATGTGTCCAATGTGGATGACATGGGTAGGCGGCACCAGCAAGACCCACAGAAAAGAGGGGACCTGGGGCCCTGTGCAGAAAAAGACAGATAATCCAGCATCTCTGGGGCTAAGTGACTGAGGAAGCAGTAAACCGAGGGGCTCCTAGGCCACATACAGGAGCCTGGACCCTCTCTTCCCACTGTGGGGAGGATGCTGGGCCCAGGCAGTAGAACACCGTGCTCGGATGGGGTCACACAGTGAGGCACAGGGCTCGCGGGCACAAGCAGTCCTGGGATTTAGGACATATCGGGGTAAAGGAGCTGCATGACTGATGAGATATGGGGCACGCAGACGCCGAGAGGAAGCTCCCATTCGGGGTCTGGGGAACAGGGGGGGATGGTCCTAGGAAGCACAGAACGGATTCCAAGGGGGCTGGACCCAAGACAGAAGCAAGTAAGAGGCAGCCTGGACCCCTCGGAGCAGCACTTGGGAAAGGGGGCTGCCCAGAGGATAGCAGACCTGCCAGGAGCCGGGGACCACCCGGAGAGGAGGGGCTACAGGCGGAGCTGAGGGAAGAGGAGGCCCCATGAAGAGCAAGCACCCACGTGATGGCGAACACCAGGAAGATGGCCATTGGGGGGTGGGGGAGGGGGGAGAGCAGAAGGCAGGGGCCGCTGAGCGTGACCTGTCCTTTCCTAAAACCCAGACTAGAAAGCGGGCAGCAGAGGCAGTGTGCTCACACGGAGCGAGGCATCTGACCCAGTGGAGAGGCGCCAGTTCTTCCTCCCCAGCTCCTCTGAGCAGGGTGCGGCCCACGTGCTCTGAGGACCACGCCAGGCTTCTTGCCATTCCTCTGACTCGGGCCTGTGCTGCACCCATCTCTGTTCTCCTGTGACTTGGGGGGTGGGGTTCCCCTCCCCTTGAAGACCCTGCGTGCAGGCCATGAGCTCCCAGCACTGTAAGAGGAAGGCTCCAGTCTGACGGCTCTAAACTGACCACGCCCGGCCACACCGATGTCCACCCTACATCCCCACCCCGGCCTCGTTTGGGTCCAGAGGTCTCAGGCAGGTGGTCCCCAAACCCTCGCTGGCCCAACACCTTCACCTGCAGCTGGTGCTTCAGAAGGCCCCAATGGGCACTAAGCAGACTCATCAGCGTGCACTGGAAATGAAACTTCTTGAGAAGGACTTAATTATCACACTTTCGGACTTCTTGCAAAGAGGTAGCAAAGGCACAGGGAAGGGCAAGGTGGCAAGTCCCCAAAGCCACTGGATGGAAGCCACTTACCAATGTACCTGAAAAGAGCCAGGGGCCAAGCTCACGCACGACAGGCACCTTTCATGTGGCCGTGTGCGTGCCCCAGGCAGCATCTTTCATCAGAAGACAATGCAGGAGACAGCGTCCCAAACTCACAGGTGGGAGCCTTCCTGCTGTGGCTTCAACAAGCGCGCCGCGTGCCCAGGGATGGCTCCTGGCACCATACCCGCGCCAGCTCATGGGAACCACGTCCAAGCACGTCTGCCACCACCTCCTTTACCCACCTGCTCCCCTCACCCGCCCCGCCCATTCCCAGACCTGCCTCCCAGTTACCAAGGGCCAAACCACAACCTCCCACCCAGGTCCCCTCAGAAAGACCCCACCCGCCTGCTCAGACTGCATTCCAGCACGTGATGTTTTCTCAGACACCTTGGTCCAGGGTGGCGGGCTGGCTGTGTGCCCCCATTGCCCTAGGACAGCAGGGAGACTTGTGGGGGTGAGGTCTGCTGGAGGAGGGGTTTTCCAGGAGTGCAGGTGGTGGCCCCACCAGCGGGCCCTCAATGATACTACGTAGCCTTCACACCCTTCCAGCTGCCCCAGTTCAATCTCATCCCCATGAAGTCTGCTTACAGGCCTCAGGCAGCAGAAGGGGGGGGGGGGGCAAGCTTGGATAAGGACCCGTCTGAGGCCACCCAGCCCCATTAAGCTGTAGATCTGGTGGGAGCCCAGGCATGGGACTCAAGGCCCATCCTCTGCTTGATGCCCGTGGGCTGTGTCGATCTGCTGTTGCTCATGTAGAGCTGCAGGGCTTCCTTCCCTCCACTGGAGACCGGGCACGTTCTCCTCCCATCCTTGCTACTCCTCTAAATCAAGAGTCCTAGAAAGCTTACCCTTAAGAGGTGCTTCAGTGCATTTTCAGGCCACACAAAAGAGCACAATCTGGCTTTCACCTCCCAAGACAACTAACTTCCACAAGGGTATCCTCAAGGCCTGGGGACTGCTGCACCCCCAAGCCAGGGCCTCACACCCATCTCCAAGGGCACTTCCACCTGAACCTCCCGGTCGGCCAGCCTCAGCCATCAGGACCCACTCTGCAGTGCCACTGGATCCCACTCCTGATGTCCATGCACCCAACCAGGCTCCTCCAGGGCAAAGATGTCCCTCTGTCCTGCCCTTCCTTTCTGTGCTAGGGCCCAACTCAGAAAGCTCAGAACACTCAAAAAAGGATCGCTGAACAAATAAACTGATGGTGCAAAAGGAAGGAGGGAGGCAAGAGACAGTGGGAGGGAGAGAAGAAGGAAGACAGAAAGACGGAGGAAGGAAGGAGGTGGGAGGAAGAGGAGAGAGAAGGGGCAGATGCAGGGAATCCCCCACCAGCTTCTGGACTGGCTGCCTCAGGAAGACCTGTAGCCAGTAGCCCACATCAGGGGCTCTTTCTGGGAGGGGGAGCCCCACGGCCAATGAGCCAGGGCTCATTGGAAAACTAATGAGAATCCTACGGGCTTCCCAGGCAGTGTGGTGTTAAAGAAGTCACCTGCCAATGCAGGAGACACAGAGATTGATCTCCTGGGTTGGGAAGATCCCCTGGAGGAGGGCATGGCAACCCACTCCAGTGTTCTTGCCTGGAAGTTCCATGGAGAGAGGAGCCTGACAGGCTGCAGTCCAGGGGGTCACAAAGAGTTGGACACAACTGAGAGACTGATAACACACACACACAAACACACACACATGCACAATGAAAACCCTATAAACTCTTGGTTGAGTCACTTAAATAAAAAGTCAACTTGTGAAATATCTTATCTTCTTGTCACAGGGTATCCTCCGAGGCCTAAAATAGATTACAGGAGAGCTAGTCTATGCATGTGGGAAGTACACACATGCCTCAAAGTTGTTCATTATTTCAGACAATTTTCTCTTAAATTATTTTAGATGTATGCATTTTTTAATATTCAAGATAGATAAAAGGCAAAGGTGGAGAAGCTAATCTCCCCCAAGAAGCAGCAGACGCAAGAATCAAAACTACCTGGAGAAATCACTGTTTCACTCATAAGCCAAACTGCAAGACGCTAGCTGTATCTCCCACTTAGACACTAACAATGAATATTTTATGTCTGCGCCTGCCCCTGGAAGGCCTAGTCATTTTAAGACTGCGCATTATGCTCGGGGAACTGGAATCCTAGGAAGAGTAGTGGTTGAGTTAGGACTTTAATTTCAAGGGTGCACATAGCAAATGGCTCTAACAATTTATTCTGTTCTTTTATTAAAACAGGTTTACTCAGAAAATCAACTGATTTCCTTAAGGTAAAGGCTACTTTCCATTCTTCTTACAGGCTTTTGGGGGGCAGGGTCTGATGTTATTGCTTTAAGATGAGCTTGTTTTTCCCTTTCCAGTGATTCCTGGGAGAGCAGGGGCAAGGCCATGACACTCACCATGATGTCCCCTTTCAGGAGCTGGGCCGGCTCGATGGCGATGTAGATCCTGCTTTGGTTTTCTGGGCCAACATTGCTTTGGAATAAAGGAGAAGGAACATCATTATACAATTTCATGATTTAATGGAGAGAACACCTTCTGAGAAAAGGAACCCCATAGTTGGAATTAGACAAAATATCCTGGTTGGCCCAGGAACCCCAATTCCTCAAACTCTTTCCTATGAAAATGAGTCTAAAAAGTATAAAAAAAGCAATGGGGCCAGGCAGGGTCCTGAGAGCAACGTCAGTGCCAGTGGTTACTGGCCCACCCCAGACCCGGGCATGGCGGGGCACGCAGCATGGAGTACCGGGGTTCTGCCGGCACGGCCTCTGTGGTTAGCAGAGGGTGGCACGGCCCAAGTGTCACCAATGCCAGGGTCCAACAGGTCCAGACATATGATAACAGTTCGTTTTGAGTGATGACAACACATTTTTAACCTTTATTCATTTTCTGTTAATGTGTATAAAATGCTAAACCAAACTCTCAAAAAAGCAAATCAAATAAGTCTAGAATTAGTACATATTCTGGAAACATCTGCCTGCCCTTTATCTAAACTGCCAAGGGGAGAGACAGACAAAACACCATGGCCCTGTCGCAGGCTCCGATATGATTACTTCCACATGGTGGGGGACCCTCTCCTGCCCCCGGGTCCCTTTGGCCATGCGTCTTCGCACAGCCAGCTGGGTAGCAGCAGCAGACACCTGCCAGGCAGGGTGATGGGGCACCCACCCATGGCTCCCCTTCTGTCCCCTCCTCTGGGCTCCCCAGGCTTCACCCCTGCCACACCCCCAAGGGAGAAGCAGCCTGGAGCAGGCCCCTCCCTGGCTCTCCCGCAGTCCCCAGAGAGCAGCGGCACTTACTAGATCCCCGATGTGTACACGGGCTGCATGGCCTGGTAGAGCTTCAGAAAGGGCCGGCACACTGGAACATAGACAGACTCAGCTATAAACACACGGAACTGGGAGCCAGTGCCGGGCAGCACATCTCCAGACCCCACCCTGAGGGAGCCACTCACCTCCACCCGAGTCAAAGTTGGGGGTTCCGTGCAGGATGACGAAATGCAGGAACAGGGGCGAAGCATTCATCTTCACCGTTCCTGACAGGAGCCCACTGAGAAACTGCACATACCTGCAAAAGGCAGCAGCTTAGAGCTCCCACGACAGCTCGGAGCGCGGGTGGGGTCGGGGGGAAAGGAGGAAACGCGCCTGCTTTTCCGGGAGTTTCGGGAGGACCCACCCTAACCGCTCACAGCAAGGAGGGGTGTCTGCACGCCAGGGCTTGGCCCACGCCCTGCAGAGTACGGCTAAGCCCACAACCCCACTGAGAGTCTCTGGGCCTCCCACACTGATGTGGCCAGTGATCTGGAAGCACAAGCAAAGGTGCCTCCTGGGCGTGAGCCCCCACACATGACGCCTCCTGCTCTGCACCCCAAGTGCAGGTGGCATCACCTCTGTCCATGGAAAGCGGAGCCGGGCAGGGCTAGGCCCTGGGACTGTCACAGTCCCCTACCCAGAATGGGAAAGCAAGAGACCTGTAGTCACGTGAGCGTGCTCTCTGAACCAAACTACATCAAGGTAACTCAGTCTAACTCGCAGTCCCACCCACTGCACTCTCTGCTCACACTAGGAAACCTACAGAAGGCTGGAGTCCACACGATGAGCCCACAGGAAGCCTGTGGATGCCCCATCTCACTGTGAGGCTCCCCCGCCGCCTGAGCCACCCCGCCCTCCTGTCTTCCATCTCCTCTGCGCCCTTCCTCCTCACCGCCCATCTCAGCGGCAGGACGAGCATGTCCGCAGTGTTCTGGGAGACCTCTTCTCTCGCAATACCACGCACAGCCTTGTATGCCATGCTGACACCCGCACCCTGCGTGGGTGCTTGACACTAGAGAGAAGAGTCCACCCGAGAAGTGCTTCCTCTCTGGTTTCTCCCAAGGCACAAAGTGGTAGGGTACACCTACCCAAGAGGCCACAGACCCGCCACCTCGCAGATGCTGCCCGGCCCTCAGCCCCTCTCTCTAGCCATTGTGCATGATTCCTGAGCAAACGCAAACCCCGCGACATCCAACATCTCTGTACATCTCTAACGCCTTCACAGAGCCACGCAGGCGCAGGAAGGAAGCAGTCACTGAATCACCAGGCCGTGTGGCCAGCACAATTTCCTCCATACCCTGCAGCCAGCTCACTCTAGTCCACTCCCCACAGAGCAGGGACATCCCCCACACAAACACCCTAGGACCGAATGCTACTCAGGATCAGCCCACTTAGGTTAAAAAAATTCTGGTTTTCTCTACCTGTATCACTGAGAATAATGACCTCAAGGTCCATCCATGTTGTTGCAGATGGCAGAATTTCATTATATTTTGTGGCTGAGTAACACTCCATCGTACATTTTTACCACATACTCTTTATTCATTCACCCATTGAAGGATATCTAAATTGTTTCCACATCTTGGCTATTGTGAATAAGAAACACGGGACTGCAGAGATCTCTTCGAGAGTTTGTCTTCATTTCCTTCAGAAATATACCAAGAAGTGGAATTGCTGAATCATATGGTAGTTCTATTTTTAATTTTTTGAGGAACCTCCACACTCGTTTCAATAGTGGCTGCACCAGTTTACATTCTCACCAACAGTGCACAAAGCTCCCTTTTTTCCACATTCTCGTAAACACTTGTTTTTTCTTGTCTTTTGACCACTGCCTATTCTAATAAGTGTGAGGTAATATCTCCCTGTGGTATAATATCACTCATATATGGAATCTAAAAAAGCCACACATACAAAAACAGAGTAAAATGGTAGTTACCAGGGGTTGGGGCTTTGGGGACAGGACAGAATTTCTAAAGGGTACAAACTTACAATGAGCAGTAAATATGCTCTAGAAATATAGTGCACAGTATGGTAAGTATGGGCTTCCCCAGTGCTTAGCCATAAAGAATCCGCCTGCAATGCAGGAGACGCAAGAGACGTGGGTTCCCTGGAGGAGGGCATGGCAACTCACTCCAATATTCTTGCTTGGAGAATCCCATGGACAGAGAAGCCTAGTGAGCCACAGTCCGTGGGGTCACAAAAGATTTGGACACAACTGAAGCGACAGAATACCAGCATGAGCACAGTAAATATAGACACTGTATTATAATTATCAAACTTGCTAAGAGATAGAACTTAATTATTCCAACCACTAAAAATAGAGTATAATTATGTAATATGACAGAGGTGCTAATTATGGCTACAATAGCAATCATACCACAATATATGAAAGCACCAAACTATCATGTCATACAACTTAGGACTTCCCTGGTGGTGCAGTGGTTAAGAATCCACCTGCCAATGCAGAGGACATGGGTTCGATCCCTGGTCCCAGAAGAGTCCACATGCCACAGGGCAACTAAGCCTGTGTGTCACAACTATTGAAGCCCTTGCACTGCAACAAAGAGTAGTTCCCATTTGCTGCAACCAGAGGAAGCTTGCACAAAGCAATAAAGATTCCACTCAGTCAAAAAATAAAATGAACAGGTTGTCACAGACTACCAGGCTGAGCTCCTTGGAGGGGTGGGATGGAGTTTCAAGAGGGTGGGGACATGTGCATACCTATGGCTGATTCATGTTGATAAATGGCAGAAACCAACACAATATTGTAAAGCAATTACCCTCCAATTAAAAACAATTTTCAAAATAAATTTTTAAAAATTTTAAAAAAACCTTAAATTTACACAATGTCATTTGTCAAGTACATCTAAATTTTTAAAAATATCTAATTTACACCAGCAATTCAGATGCAGTCCATTATCTCAAGCAGCTGAATTTGCATACAAAGCAAACTGAACAAGAGGAAATATCCAGTAAATTTTAAAAATAAAGTTTAAAAACTCTACTTAAAAGCCATCCTTTTAGAAAAAAAAAAAAAGCTAGCTTCAACCTAGGTGCCCTTGATGGTGTTCACATTTTCCTGGTGGCAAATCGCTCTTCCCTTTCCGAAGAGGACAAAACCTCCCTCACCCAAGCCACAGAGACCAGATGGAAGCCCTGGGGGTCCTGAGGCCAGGAAGCCAGGCCATGGCTGCAGGGCTCTGACCACCAGATGGCTCCACAGGCTTTCTCGTTTTATCTTCTACCTGAACAACAGATGCCTTGATTCCACTGTGGGCAGACACGGGAATGTTCAGGTGACCTGTGCACCAGTATCTAATCACCTAAATGCCATGCACTGCAGATTTCTGGGTTCTCCGGCCCCCTGCTTGTAAGCCTACGAAAAGGGATGATGAACTGGGGTTGGGAATCCCTGCCCACTCTGGACAGCAGTCTCCCCTCCTCCAGTGCTGGGCAGCCCTGGTCACCCCACAACCCGCTGCCTTGGCCTTGTCAGCGGCCCAGCCGGTGTGTTTACTCCATGGGCACCTGGCCGTTTGCTCAGCCTGCACTGACCACTCCAGGCAAGATGGCCCTTCAGTCTGGACATCTCAGGGATCCACCAGAGCACAGACCAGGCATCACGGAAGGCAGGGGGTGGTCAGTTTCTGTTTCACTTTTTTTTCTTGGTTGTACTGGAAGCTCGTTGCTACGCGCAGGCTTTCGCTAGTTGCGGTGAGCAGGGGCTACTCTTCATTGCGGTGCGTGGGCTTCTCACTGTGGTGGTCTCTCCTGTTGCAGAGCACAGGCTCTAGGCTCAGGGGCTTTAATACCACACAGGCTCAGCAGTTGCGGCTCACGGGCTCTAGAGCATGGGCTCAGCAGTTGCGGCACACGGGCTCTCTAACGGTGGCACATGGGCTCAGCTGCCCCGCAGCATGTGGGATCTTCCCAGACCAGGGATTAAACCGGTTTCCCTGCATTGGCAGGTGAATTTTCATCCTCTGCGCCCCCAGGGAGGTCCCCGTTTCACTTTCTGATGCAAACATGGAAGGTCCTCCCCTTGCACTGACGCAGCCTGGCCAGCACTGCCGCCCAGTGGCCAGAAGGAGCGTGAGAAGGTGCTTCTTTGAGGAGCGGTGTCAATATCCCCAGAGAAGTAGGAGCTGGAAGACCAGGGCTCACACTCACATGGGGTTAGAGACAGAGGGAAGGAAGGCGATCCCGGACACCTGCCCTTCTGACCAGTTCATCGTGGAACCACTGCAATCAAGCTCTTGGTCTACAGTTCTCATCTGCCCTTTATAAAAATCTGCTTTATATGGATTCATCGGTAAATTAAAGACAAAAATATTGTACAATGCAACTTACTCCTTCCTTCACATGCTTTCTTAATAAGGAAATAACACAAAATTATTTTGTATTTCAGGGTATTTTCTATTAGTTAGTGCTACTTTCCAGCAATTTTACTGCCTAACTTTGTGGAGCTGAAGTCTTTTTTGGTTACTTGTTCATAGGATACAGTACAGCTTTTGAGTACAAGTTCTAGATTTTATGATATTGCAAAAGTTAGCATACCGATTGTTAGCAGCCTGACTGCCATCAGAATGGCCTTTGAAGAAAACCTGACACCAACTCATGTCACTATCTACCTCCTAAGAGAGGGACAGGTGACAAGGGTCATTTGTACATTTATTTTTGTAAAGTGTATGGACAGCGTGGGGATGGCACCCTTGTCTGCTCCCCCCAGCCGCGGCTGACGGCCGACGTAAATGAGCTAATGTAAGCCCAGGGGCCTCGCCTGTCACCCCAGCCCGCCACCCGGAACCCAGGCAGGTCGACACGGCCCAGGGGGACGGCACAGGCTCCTTGCCCTTCTCGGGGGCCTTCCTCCAGGCAACCCTCATTGGCAAACCTGAAACTCCAGATCCCACAGTGACTGTGGTCTCAGTCTAGGGAGGCACTCTTGGTTGTGTGTGATAGGACACTCGACACCATAAATCAAGCAAATCTCCTCTCTATGCATCACCAATTACTGTGTGTGGTGTGGGAAGCAAAGAAAACCTTTTATAGTAAAATGAATTTTTCATGAGTTTTTCTTCAGGGTGGCCTCATCCTGCTGTCCCAGAACTCTTTCATCAGTCTCTTAGATGAGCGGCTGAGAAGCTCCGCTCTAGGCCACCTGAGTGTGACCTGGAAAAAAGAGGACTGTGGGGTTTTTGTGGTTGTTGTTCAGTCCTAAGTCGTGTCCAACTCTTTGCAACCCCATGGACTGCAGCACGCCAGGCTTCCCTGTCCTCCACCTCCCAGAGTTTCCTCAAACTCATGTCCACTGAGTCAATGATGCCATCCAACCATCTCATCCTCTGTTGGCCCCTTCTCTTGCCCTCAATCTTTCCCAGCATCAGGGTCATTTCCAGTGAGTCAGCTCTTTGCATCGGGGGGCCAAAGTATTGGAGCTTCAGCTTCAGCATCAGTCCTTCCAATGAATATTCAGGACTGATTTCCTTTAGGATGGACTGGTTTAATCTCCTGGCTGTTCAAGGGACTTAAGTATCAAAGAATGGTGCAATGTTGGGGAACTTTTCCAGCTATTAGAAACACCTAGGAATCCAATCTTGCTTTCTGCAGGCCCAGACTTCTGGCTTCTCTTCCTCTACCTCATGGGACACGGGAACAACCCTCACCCAGGACCTCCGGGGTATCTCTTTTCCCCTAACTCTCAGGAGAGATTTGCTGTCCCAAAGAAAGAGCCAGTCACCAGTTATTCTTCCCCCTAAACAAACCCAAAGTGATGGGACTCACTCCTAACTCCTTCACAGAAGGAAAGGAAAAGGGGAGAAGAAAAGGAGGTCAGAAAATTTCATCATTTAAGTCATCACTTCCATGATGCTGTTGATAACTAAGGCTGTAGGAGGTTTTTCTTTAATTACTTGTCAAAGTGAAAGGGCCTCCAAGGTCACGGGTGCCTCTCTGAAGCAGAAGGTTCATCACCCCCCAGAAGGTCACCTGGGGGTGAACTCAAGCTGCTCCTGAGGCTTGCTCAAGGCGAAAGGTGCAAGGAGAGATAAGTGCTCTTGCCTGAGGAATTCTGCTGGAAGCAAGCAACCTCCAACAGCCACTGCTGGCCAGGCTGCCACAGGTCAACTGCTCCGTGGTTTTTAGGAGCGAGGCACAAAGTGACTGAGAATCCGCCAAATGGGCCTCCAGCCTCTCCAGCTCATAAACCCACTATTTTCTTAATTTATTTTTTAATTGAAGGATAATAGTTTTACAGTTTGTTTTCTGTCAAACATCAACAAGAATCAGCCACAGGTGCACCCGTGTCCCCTCCCTCCCGAACCTCCCTCCCATCTCCCTCCCCATCCCACCCTTCTAGATGGTCACAAAGCCCCTGTCTGAGTTCCCTAAGTCATAGAGCAAGTTCCCATTGGCCATCTATTTTACACATGGTATTGTAAGTTTCCAGGTTACTCTCTATATACATTTCACCCTCTCCCTCCCCCTGCCCCTATGTCCATAAGTCTGTACTCTAATTAATTAATCCATTCTCATCCCGAGATTGCTTTTGAAAAGGTTTCTTGAGCTCAGTCCTAAAATAGCCTGCAGAGCTCCCCCTCGGGCTTTGGGACCACAGTGATGATCCCATCATCTGTCCCCATATGAGCGGTCACTGCACGTCCTCTGGGTCTCAAATACTCCTCCAGACGTACCTATTCTTTCACTCAGTCATTAACCTGCTCCGTTACGAGGCGGCGAGCATCTTCTGAGGCAGGTGCTGTCAGATAAGATCCCCTATTCTGAGGGAGCAGGAAGATCAGCCTCGAAATGCTAGGCTTAACCCACACCACCCCGATCCATGTCAATACTACAGCTTTTGCTGTGCAATCACGCGGGAGAACCACGGGCAAGTTAAAGTGAGAAGATACTTCCCTTTTTCCACACTCCTTCAATGCTATTAAAAAGCTGCAGCAGAAACATCGCATGATATCCCTTATATTACTATGTGGAATCTGAAAAGGCTTGATACAAATGAACTTATTTACAAAACAGAAACAGATGCACAGACTTAGAGAATGAACTTACAGGTTGCCGGGGTGTGGAGGGGTAGGGAGGATAGGGGAAAGGATAGTTAGGGAGTTTGGGATGGACAGGTACACATTGCTTATTTAAAATGGATAACCCATAAGGACCTATGGTACAGCACAGGGAACTCTGCTCAATGCTATGTGGCAGCCTGGATGGGAGGGGAGTTTGGGGGAGAACAGACACATGCCTATGCATCGATGAGTCCCTTTGCTGTCGACCTGAAACTATTGTAACATCGTTAAATTAGCTATGCTGTGCTGTGCTTAGGCATTCAGTTGTGTCCGACTCTTTGTGACTCCATGAACTGTAGACCACCAGGCTTCTCTGTCCATGGAGGTTCTCTAGGCAAGAATACTAGAGTGGGTTGCCATGCTCTCCTCCAGGGGATTTTCCCAACCCAGGAATTGAACTGGGGTCTCCCTCACTGCAGGCAGATTCTCTACCAGTTGAGCTACCAGGGAAGCCCAAATTAGCTATACTCCAATACAAAATAAACATTTTTTTTTAAAGCTGCAGTAAGTAATAAGAATAAAAAGAAGAAAATAGGGCAAATATCCTTCCCTGGTGTGTGCTGAGTTTTGAGGTGGGTCACCCCCTGTTTTCCCTCACATCTCACACAGAGACTCACATGAATGTAACCATTCTGGAAACTGCTCAACCAAGAAACGACACTTAATGGTTCAAAATAGATCAAGGGGCTGTTTAACTGTTAATACTAATAAAATGCTGGCTTTTCCAAGGCAACTCACACGCCCTATGGGGCCTTTGCTCAGAGCAGGGCACAGCCAGGCTCCATCCCACCATCCCACATCCACAACACACTCTGGTCTGAGCACAAACAGACCTGCCATGGGAACACCCAGAACAAAGCAGGCAGTGCCTCTGGTGACCCCTGAAATCCCTTTCCCAGGTGGAAATACCTCAAGTCGGCTCTGGACAAAAACCCCCTGTGCCCCTGCCCCCTGGATGGAATGATGCTTCCAGTCCTCCCAAGTCCACTGGCCCAGCCCTCTGGCCCTGGCGGGAAGAGATGCGAGGGGCAGGAAATCCGTCTTGGTGATGGCCTTGGCAGTTCTTGAGCAAATGCCCTGCCATTTGCTTTGAAGTAAAAACACAGTGTTCTTGGCTCCATGTCCCCATCCGCAGAGGAAGTAGGTCTGGAAGACGTGGCTGAGGCCCCTCTCAGGCCATGCACCTGACCCTCCTCCGGTTCTTCTCCACCTGGGCCTGGTGACAGCGTGGATTCACCTGGGGGCCGGCAGCCAGAGTATCCGCTCCCCAGGGTCCCGCCGCAGCATGTGCCAGGGGCCATGCCAAGCAGGAGACAAGGGGACATGGGCCTGAGACCAAGGAGAAGGAATCCTGGGCCTCTGAAGCTGGCCAACTAGGAACCTGAGTGTGTCGACAGCTTTTTTGGCAATAAGCTGCTTTCACTGGCTTCCTACCACGCACAGCCCCTCTGTTTACAAGGGCTGTGCCAGAGACCACTTGGCCTGCAAAGCCCAGCACATCTACCATCCAGCCCCTTACAGACACAGTTCACAGACCCCTAGTCAGGAGAAAGAAACCAGATCCAACCAGCACCAACAACAGCTGGGAGTGCAGGAGACTTGATGGCCAAGCGTGTGGGGAGGGAGCCCAGAGACCACACCGGAGTTAGCCAGGGTGAGGGGCTCCCTGCATCCCCACGCAGGGTGGCTTGTCACTCACCACTGGACACCAACAATCCCTGCCTCCTAATCATGGCTGGTCAGGGGGGTGTATCTTCCGTCCCTACATTTTTAAATGTACGATCTCGTTCCACCTTTCCCTCTGGCTGTGGGACAGATACATACCGTTTCTGGGATGGCTGCATTAAAGCTGCAAGTTTATCATCATAAAACTTCTTCATTGCAAATCTGTCAAGGGCCTGGTCAGCACTGGGGAAGCAGAGACAGAGAGAGATTTAACTCCATGGCCACGGCTGGGTGGGAGGTGGGGAGTAACAAGGGACAGGCCCTGAGGATGTTCTGAGTAGCTGGCACCCACTAAGAGCTCCATTTTGCTACATCCCCTCCTCGGGCACACCCACTTTAGCATCTCTTCTCAGGCCTCATCTCCTCCAAGAAGATGTTCCGGGCCAAGTGGAAGCCAGGCCTGAAGTCCCCCGCTGAAATAGCAGCACCTGATCCTAGCATGTGGCACTTTCTGTGCCGCATGTACAACACAGAATAATCACAGGATACTATCCTGACAGGATAACCACCCACCTGCCATTGCTCGCAGGTGGGCACAGGCCTGGTGTCCTAACTACCTAGACAACCATCGAAGATAACAACTTTGTCTAAATAACGGACGGGTTGGTGGGGCTGCACAAAAGCAAGGGTCACTTAAGCACAGCATGTTTAACATATCAGGTGCACGTGTTTTTTAGAGTGAAAAGTATAATCACATATTCACCTATACATTTTTAAGTGTTCCCTTTTCTGGAATTCACTTGTTTTATTAAATGCTGACAATGCATTTTGGTCACTGTTTATGTTCAGCGTTAATATCACTGCTTAGTGACTCAGTCATGTTCAATTCTTTGCAACCCATGGACTGCAGCCCATGAGGGTCCTCTGTCCATGGGATTCTCCAGGTAAGAATACTGGAGTGGGTAGCCATTCCCTTCTCCAGGGGCTCTTCCTAACCCAGGGATTGAACCTGGGTCTCCTGCATTGCAGGCAGATCCTTTACCATCTGAGCCACCAGGGAAGCTCGTTAATATCGGTACCAGTGTTCATAATATTAGCACTGACTCTATCTTTATGAACTCTTATCTTCCTAGTGCTGGTACCAGAATGTTTTTCTTACTTCACTTTGTGACTTGAAAGTGTCTGTTTTGATCTGGACACAGTATGTGACAAAAGCCTTCAAAAATCCCTACGATTACACTATTTGTGGGAATACTATCTAAGGGGAAAATAGAAATAGTAGAAATGATCAAAGATGCAATGATGAGAATTTGTTATCAGGGCATACTTCAGTGTACAAAGTCATTAGAAAGAAGCAACTGAAACTCTAAAGAAAAACTGCAAACAACCTGGATAGGCAATAGTGGTAAATGCTTAAACACATAATATTCTATTCATCAAGTAGCAAACTATGCAGCCGCCAATGAGGAAAGTGTTAATTCAGAAAGCCGTGTTACAAAAGTCTTGGTAGTGTCACTTCACTCTAGCGAAGAGCACTTAATTCGATCTTATCTACTAGTACCAGCAGGATTAACATCAGCCCATACCAGCACTGATGCTGCAGTGCCTTTCATGCAACAACACATGGAATTGTCAACAAAACCCTGTGAGGAACAGCCATCAGCCCTGCTTCCCAGGTGAGGACCCCGAAGTTTAGATCCTTTCCTGTGAATTGCCTAACACATGCAGCTGAGACACACTTTAGTTATTCAGAAAAAAGTGGGGCATTTAGAGAGAGTATCAGTGATAAGCTTATAGTGAAAAAAAGCCCAGTCTCCACGCTCTCCAAAAATGCCAGGACTGTCCATGGCACATGAAACTCTGGTTCCAGACAAAGCTGTGCTGTTGTGGGCACAAATGTGAGGTGGCCTCTGTCCAGAGTCCGCCAGGTGAAATCTGCTCTCTGACCAGAGGGATGTGACGTGAACGGGAATCTCAATTTGTCTGGCACACACACACAAGTGCTTATTATCACCAAGAAAGGATCTGACTTTCACTGGAGGGTTGGGTTTCCTGCCTAGCAGGCATGAGCTCTCCAATTTGTTTCCACAGAAAACATTTGGAAAGTCAAATTTCATTCCTTAATGCTAGAAAGGAAAGGGTTTATCGACTAATATGAATAGGCTTATATTTCCTCAGAATGGAGTAGTTCATACTTCACAAAGTAGCCATTGAACAGAGCGGGCCAACGCAGATGCAACACCCAGAAAGAACGATGTTTCTGAACTGGATCTCAGTGTGAGTGGAGACGTGTGCTCGGGGTGCCTCTGGGTTTACCAATGTACCCAGCGCCAGGAGGGCTGGCATGCAGCTAGGGCCTCACTCACGGGCCTCACAGTGCCTGTCCTCCCCAGTGGACGGGACCCACCTCCTGTGGGCAGCAACCCCATGCCCATGGCAGCACCTCCTGAGAACCGGACCAGACCTGGCTTCCTGCTCATAAGTCATGAGATCCTGAGCAGTCTTAAGTCCGCCAAGTCTCAGTTTCCTCATCTGTGAAATGGGAGCGATGACTACTCCCTCCTGGATTACTTGGGAGGATTGAGCAAGAAAAACGAAATATGCAAAGTGTTTCCCAGAGACCCAGTGCATGTAAACCACAGCGGCCGTGGCCGTCGCCATGGATATGTGCAGAATGTGAGGTGTCCAGTGAGAAGCACTGCTTTGGTTTTACTAATGGTAATGTCTGTCCCCATCAGCCTTGTCACAGATTGACAGTGCACTCGCTTTATCGGTGAGGCCTCCCTGAAGTTTTCAATGTGAATCATACATAGCTGCTCACTGAGCGTACACCCTCAGCTGCAGCTGGGTTTCTAGGCACCAGGGACACGAGCCTTGGTCTCCAAGTCAGCTCCGAGGGGTCCGCCTCCTGCCCACCCAGCCTCAAAGCATCCCAACGCCCACAGCAGCGAGGACACTTCCCTCCTACCTGGCCGAGACATTGGTGAAGTGCATGTAAGATGATATGACCACGCCGATGCGTCCCTTTCCACCCTGCAGGAGATGGAAGAGAGGTCATTAGAACAGGAAAGCACTGCTTCCTTCACAGGATGGCAAAGAGCCTGCTTTGACAGGGAAGCCAGCATTACCCTCCTCTGGTCCCTGTTCTGAGGGACGGCAGCACCCAGCTCAGCAGAGAACACACACGTGGGGTACTAACAGCAGGAGCAGGTGCTAACCAGGCCATCTGAGGACACGCCCGAGGTCAGGTCTGCACAGAGGTGGCCAGTCAGTTCCTCATTTCCCAGTGAGGCCAGAAAAAAACTGTTGGGTGGAAGCCATTAGTGTGACTTAATCACCCAAGTGAGAGAGACCCGCATGCCCCACTTATAAGCTGAGGGCTTTGAGGTCTACACACAGAGCCCAGAGAAGTCCAGAAGACTAGGACAGCCAATCTCAGGGTGCTGCCGCATCACAGCATCCTGGGCACCACCCACCCAGCCCTGCGCTGTCACAGAGGACGCCCCTCCGAAGCAGCTTTATGGAAAATGCATCACTCAGTCCATAACCACAGACACGCACTGCCCAGACAAGGCAACCCAGCAGGACCTCAGACCAACATCACCGACAGAAGGTTCTGAACGCACCGCAGCTCTGTGATGGGACCACCTCAACCAGAACCGTGGACTGCTACCTTCCGAAACACACTGTCACGACCCAGGACAGCGATCAGCAAACCACAGCCCACCAGCCACTTCCCACCATCTGTGTCCCTTGGAGTTAAAAGCTGTCTTATCATTTCTAAACAGTTGAAGAAAAATCAAAAGAACAGTATTTCAATGACACACGAAAATCATTTCAAGTTCAAATGTCAGTGTCCACAAATAAATGTGACTGGGATACAGCTACGCCTGCTAGTTTCGGTGCATCTGGGGTGATTTCAGTGGCAGGTGGGAGTAGTCTGTGGGGCCCCAAAGCCTGGAGAGCCCTGTTTAGGTTCTCTCAAGAAGAGTCAACATCCCGTGATCTGGAATCACATGGGCCACAACGGCTGCGTCACCAACACACAGATCCTTCATCTATTCTTAAAAAGGAACGATAAAGGAAATTCAGGTCAAAATCCCGGTGTGTGACTATCCCCTAGGAGGGTTTTCCTCTCTGTCTCGTGAGCATTGAGTGCATGCCTCAGAGACTCAGTGCAGACACACCATCGGTCCTGAACCCTAGCACCTGTAGTTATAACTACGCAGTTACGATATGTTTCTTATATAAATTCACCAGCAGGGAACAACATCTCCATCAAGTCAGGCACATGGAGGACTTCACTGCCACCGTCTCTAATGCTGCTCATTATGGACAGGAAGTCTTTAAGCACAAGCTACATTCTTTAGGGCCTGAACAGCTTTCATCTGTTCTTAAGAGAAATCACTGATGACAAAAGTCCCAGTGAGTATCCTCCACCAACAACTTAAGATGAAACAATATGGACGGGGTGAAACTGTCCAGAAGAACCACAGGCTGTTTCTACTCAAAACTAGCGTGGGTAGGGTGAGGACGAGCATACACAGACACCACCCTGGGAATCCAGCAGGGAGATGGGGTCACACAGTCTGGTCCTTATCTGCCCTCCCCAGGCCAGGATGCCATTCCTGGCACTCGTGGGCAGGAAGAGCCCATTCTGCAGGGCTGGCAGGTTTAGGGGAAAGTCAGCAGTCTCAGCCCCACAGCAACCACGGTGAATTTCTCTTGAAGTCAACATCTGTAAATTCAAATTAAGAGGGTTTCTCTCTCATGGCATGTTTCCTGGATCATCGCCGGAAGGGTTCACAGGCCACCAGAATAGGACAAGAGATGAGCAAATGGTTTCCAAGAAGTTTCAACATGTTCCCGGTTAATCCCACTACCAAGACTTCTCCCAAAAGGCAAGCGTAGTTTAGGAAAAGGATGTTTTAAGGGACTCTATGTGGTAAGTTCATCACTTGTGGCCCAGACATTATAAATAGTTTTATAATTCAGTCCATTAAAAAAGTGAACTGTTGAAATGGAATGATGGTTGAAGGGGGTGCACCTCAAGGTCTAGGAGCCAGAATCCTTGGGAGACACAGCTGGCAGCAGGTCTGGGTGCCCCAGGTGGGCATTTCTCCCCAGCGCTGAGCACCGCAGTGCTCTGGGCGGTTTACAAACCACTGCTTCACAGGCCTGTGAAGGGAGCTTGGGCAAAAGACGCCCATCAGCAGTATCCTCACATGTAAAAATCAACAGGCCACACCCAGTGAAAAATACAGAGCTCGTTTTAATTGCCAAGAATTGTTTAAAAAAGAAAAAAAAAAAGAGTCTCTTTCTTTGTTTTAAGCTTGCATCAAAATACAAATATGGAGAGAAGCACCTTAACATAACATAATCCTTGAATAAAAGTTCTAGTTAACTTAATTTATTTGAGAACTAATGGGGCTCCCTGGCTGTTTGTGGGAGAATGTAAGCAAATCTGACGTGAGAATAAGCAGCAGAAGCAGAGAGTGGCAAACACCGTGTGTGCACCCAGAGGCTCTCCCTCTCAGCCAAGTGACCATCGAATTCACCGTGTGGGAGCTCTGAACACTGTCAGCCGCTGTCTGCCCTCCTCATTCAGTACCCTTGCAGGAAACTCACCTGGAAAGTCTGATAACTCAAAAGGAAGGTTCTTTTACGCTAAGGTCCATAATGCAAAGGGCTTTTGTACAGCTTTTGAGTATGAAAAGTCTGAAGGAAGAAATATTTCAAGGAGGAAATGTCTATATTTTCGAAACGTCCTGATGGTGTAAAGTGTACAGAGCAGGGGGCAGACCCCTTCTTCTGGGATGGAGCCCCACCCCTCGCACCCCCACCTCTCTCAGAGCATTCCTGCCACATGCTGGGTGAGCTCAGGTGTCTGGCAAAACGCATCAGATTTGAGGAATCCAGGGTAGTGCAGGAAGAGGCTACGAACAAGCCAAGGCAGTTGAGAAACCGGAGAAGTAAGAGGAGAGGCAGTTCCAGGAGGTCGGAGAAGGGTGCCTAGCAGGTCAGGAAGCCAGGACAAGGTGCTGACATCCCTGCGGCCACCCTGTGAGCGTGGACATGTCACGTCCACCCCACCAGGCTGGCCTGCTCGGAAAGGACCATATGACTCTGCCGTAGCATCCTGCCCACAGTCTCATGCCAATCAACTGGCATCACTCAGGTGGCACAGAGTCCAATGCTGTACGCCTTAACAGTGCCCTTTGCTTTTTAAACAGGAGCTTTCCGTGAAAAACAAAAAACGCATGAAAATGAAAGGATTACCTCCCAGGGGCCCCCACCTTAGCATCACCATGTACAACTGTGCATTTAGGAACCTCAATCCTATACATTCTGAAGCCAGACTCCAGGAGGCTGGATAACTATTTCCCTCCCCTCAGGATACGTATGAAAACCTAATCACAAACCCCTAAAGAAGCAGGCAATCAGAGTGAAGAGGTAGTCCCCCTGGGCCCCCGGATGGGTGCTCACCCTGCAGTGAATGACGACCACGTGTTGGGGGTCACTGTTCAGCCAGGCCTCCTGCGCCTTGCAGATCGTGCACACCTTATCCAGGGGTGGTGCGTGCAGCTCCGGCCAGCCCACGTCCAGAATCTAAGGGAAAAGAGAGGAGGCTTCCTGGTGTCCATCTCCAAGAAGCCCTATGAAGCCATCTCAAGACCTTTTTTTTTTAAAATTTAGCAAAATATTTCATTTTATAATACAGAACAACGTTGTGTGTTCCTTTTCTAAAACTTAGTGGAACCGCGGCTCCTTTACTGGAAAGAAAAATATGAAGGATTATATTTTCCCCATGAGACATCGACTCCCTGGTCTTATCTGCTTTTGTGCAGCTGGAATGACAATTCTAGAAAGGGCTTTCAGGAGCTGCTAATGGTGCATGGCTCATGGGGAGAGGCCCAGGCCTGGCAAGATCTGAAACAGGAGTTCTTGGCATGAGCTGCTGCCAAAATTCCTCTCTTCAGACTCAAATCGCAGTTTGGGAAAATGCGGTGAGCCATTCCCCCACACAAGGGGCAGATAACTATGGGGAGGGAGATGCCTATCACACGTGACACTCCTCAAAAGAGAGGAATGTGCCCAGGAGGGAGGGAGGAGGCCTTCAAACCTTGGTTACAATTCAGGAACAAAGAAAGTCTGTGCCCCAAAACACACACTCTGAGCCACTTGACACACACCCCCACCTCTAAGTCTGCGGGCCATGTAGGGCTGTTATTTTTGCTTTCCTTTCCTTTTTTAAGAAGGGAGGGGAGGCAGAGCTCTGTCTTATTATAAAAGCAATAGAAATTATGTATTGATGGAAAAATTCAGAAAAATGCTGGAAGCAGGCAAAGGCACACACCCATTCAGCCATGCAGAGTGATCAGCTGTATCAGTGATCAGCTGATTCATCATTCTGATGAATCCCTTATTCTTCTTCTATGTAGTTGAAATACTATCATACATAAATTCTATTTAGCATAGCTAAAATACTATCATACATATTCTGCCCTTGTTAATGAGCAATAAAACAGGCAATTTACCATACTATTTTCTTATCCTAATGGATTCAAAATACTCCAACATATGAAATACAGTATGTGTGTATATATATATCATATATACCACAGCTTACACTTACACAGTCTTAAAAATTCCCCCCTAAATCTTTGTTATTAAAAAGAATAATATATGGAAGGGGAGAGCGTGCTGTACAGAGGGGGCCGGAAGGAGGTAAAAATGTCTGGATTTGATTATGGTGGTGGTGATGTAAATCTACATAGAATGAGATGGTAGAGAACCGCGCATGTGCGCGTACACACACACACACACACACACCTGTTACATGTAAACCCAGTGGAAGTTGCACGCAGTCCGTGGGTTGTATCAACGTCAACTTCCTGCCATCAATATTTTACTACAAGTCATGCAAGACAGTACTACTGGGGACAGCTGGGTCAGGGGTGTGTGGGATCACCCTGTATTATTTTTAGAATTTCCTGTGACGTTATAACTACTTCAAACTAAAAAATTTTAAGAAAAAAATAAGCCATGAATGTGAACAGTTCCTAATAGCCCTCATTAAGTCATATTCCACAGAGACTTGCTACATACCCTTTTTGCATGAGCAGGATAAGCATCACAGACATTTAACAAAACTGAGAACACACAAAGGGCTAAGGTCCTACCTTTGGGTTAAGCTTCGTAAGATCATATCTCTTTTCCGAGAGGTTTAACACCTACAAAGGGGAAATAAGAAGCTATTAGACTAATCATTGTCCTTAGACCAAAGGGAACAACTGCATTCTCACAGGCTCTTTGCCTTCGAGATTTGGCAGATTATGAAAAAGACTGAAATGTATAGATATGTAATCGTCATGGGATGAAAAACAAAACAGATAATAAGGACAGTCACCTCTTAGCGGCTCAGATGGTAAAGCATCTGCCTATAATGCAAGAGACTCAGATGGGATCCCTGGATCAGGAAGATTCCCTGGAAAAGGGAATGGCAACCCACTCTAGTATTCTTGCCCGGAGACTCCCATGGACAGAGGAGCCTGGTGGGCCACAGTCCATGGGGTCATACGGAGTCGGACACAACTGAGCGACTAACACTTCTGAGGACAGCATACACGTCCTACGGGACTGGCCTTGGCTCCTCAGAAGAACAAGGTACGGGGTGGAGGGCCCTGGGCCTGCAGGGGGCCTGGTCTCAGGAAGCCCCAGCCCAGAGCCCCAGGCTCACAGAGAAACAGAGCTGTCTGTGGAACCTGATCACACCTCAGGCAAAGGAAAAACTAAGGACAGCGTAGGAGCAGAAAGGGCTCCACACGCTTCTCTCTTCAGAGATAGACGCTAAAGAGACCTGAGAGGAAGCGTGCTCCAGGGATGGGGTCCACGGCTCCTTTACCCCAGAACTAGCTGCACCCTGGACCATGGGCTCCATTAAAACCTGCCTCAGAGAGCCAACACCTGTGGCCTGACCAGACAGCTGTGTGTATGTGTTGGCGGCAGGCGGGGGCAGTGATCGGCCTCCACATGTGCTTGTCAGAGCACATAGTTCAGATGTGCAGTGGGGAAGAACTGCGTCCACCCCAGGGTTCTCAACTCAGGCTCCATGGAAGACACACACACCTTTCCTCCCACTTTTCAAAAAGGTCCTTATCCTCGAATGAGGTGAGGACCCACACCCTCACCATTTTGCAAGGTGAACTCAGGCTCTGACAAGGCACCACCACTGTGAGTGGAACTGCCCCAGCCCCCAGCCCCCAGCCCCCTGATCCCAGGCCTCAGGTCCCAGGCCCTCGGTGAGCAGCGAGCGGGGGAGGAGGGAGGAGGCACCCCATTCCCTGGGCTGGGTGTCAGGAGGAGGAGACCATTCCTGCAGCTGTGATCAAGGATCGGGTGGGACCCCGGATCTCATGGGCTGGACCCCACCTTCCCTGCCTGTCATCAGGCCATGCTGAGGACAGTGGGAAAGCCACTGGCTGGGCAGGGGCTGCTGGAAGCCACTGGGCAGTCACCTCCCTCTATCTGCCTCCAGGGCCACCCGCCCAGCCGTTTAGACATCTGAAGAGACCGATAAGGATGACAATAACTGCCTTGTCAGTTTAGGGTAAAGATTAGCTGCCTTATGGAGATAAAGAGAGCTTCTAGCAGCAGGTCTGGAGGGGAGGAGGAGCTGTCATCTAACTCAAATAGTGGAAGACAGAGCCACAGAGCCACCTGCCGGACCAGGGCCTCGGGAACAAGAAAGGGTAGGTGGAGAAAGAGGACGTTCAGGAAGACTGGTCCTCTTCATCCTCCTCAACTGGCCGGTTAGCTCAGTTGATTAGAGTGAGGTGCTAATGACGCCAAGGTCATGGGTTCGATCCCTGTATGGGCCAGAAACAGTGGACTTCCCTGGTAGCTCAGCTGGTAAAGAATCCACCTGCAATGCGGGAGACCCCGGTTTGATCCCTGGGTTGGGAAGATCCCCTGGAGGAGGGCATGGCAACCCACTCTTGCCTAGAGAATGCCCAGGGACAGAGGAACCTGATGGCTACAGTCCATGGGGTCGCAAAGAATCAGACACAACTGAGTGAGTAAGCACCGCACAGCACCTTCCTCAGACCTGTGCTCCGTTCAACAACCTCACGTCTGTTTGAAAGGGAGCTGGGGTGGAAGATAGTTCTGGATGCCCACCCTCCAGTCCCGGATTCACTTCAGAGGCAGGGGTGCTAACCCCAGCAGCAGGGAAGGAAGCTGGCGGTCCTCGGGGTGCACATGGGCCACGACCTGGGGTGGCTGCGCTTCCACGAGGAGCCCAGACGCTCCACTGCACAGCGGGCTACGTGGCAGGACAGCCTCCCTGTGGCGGGCCCCCTCCCCGCGCCACCGTCTGTGAAGCCAGCTGCAGAGGAACCGGCCTGTATTCCTACCCGCAGGCTCCTCAGTCCCCACACATGGACACCTTCGCTCATCAAGTTTCAGCAAACTCAGCGCCCCCCAGTCCCCCACCCCCGCCGGCGTCCCCTGGCCATCCTCAGGCTCAAGGTCCCCCCACCTCACGGTCCCCACCCTCCGGGCCCCTCGCCTCCCTCATGCTCAGTGTCCCCCACTCACCAAGTAGTTGTCCCCATGCTTGGAGCGTAGCATGCGCGTCACCTCCTGCAGGCTGTGCAGGTAAGACTCCTCGGAGCAGCCCGCGGGGAAGGACACGGCGATGATGCGCTCGGTGATGTAGGTGAGATCCAGCTCGCGGCCGTCCTCCATGGCGGGGCTCAGCCCTGCAGGCCTGGGAGACACACGGGTGGCTGTCAGGAAAGGGGCCAAGTGCCAGGAGGGACATGTGCTCACTGTTCACATCTAGACCTGATGACAGGCTTCTGGGAATTTACTGATTCTCATCACAGGAGGGCACAAAGCTAAACTTCCTTAACGGTTATGACCGGGGCACTACTAGCTACAAGCGGGGAACACACTGAGGCTCCTGGTAGGGGGCAGGCCTGATGGAAAGCCAGCAGAGAGAGGGCCTCCATGGGCGGGCACGAGTTCAGAGAGCCCAGATCTTGGAAGGAGAGGCATTCCTTTCTCTGAGTGTCAAGTCAGGTGTAGGCAGCAGGGAGGAAGCCCATGAGACAGATGGATGGCAGAGCAAGAGGCCAAGGCTGGGAGACATCAACAAGTGCCTAGTCACATCTGCAGGCCCCATCCTGGGGGAGATGTGGAGGCCCGCTGCCCAGGGAGGAGGCTGGCCTATCCTGCAGAGAGGAGGAGCTGGGAGGGAATTCCAGCAGCTGGGAGGCAAGGGCTAGTGTCTAAATGAGAAGAGCTGTGTGCTGGCTCTGCTGAGACTGCACCTGGGTTAACCTGGAGGGCAGGCATCAGGTATCAGGAGGATGGGTTCTGGAAGAGGATAAAAACACCATGCAATGAAGCCAGCAGAGGGGAGGACTTGGTGAGGGCCACTGGGTGGGGAGAGCCTGCAGCCTGGTGAGCCCAGGATAATGCTTCCAGCACGCAGCATCCAGGCTCTGCTTCCTCATCATTAGGACTGTGCAATGGGGACCACAGGCCCCAGAGCCCTTCCCAGGAAGAGCCTTCTAGGGCTGCAGGTGCTGTCAGGAATAGAAAGTGAAAAATCCAGGTGAGAGGTGATGGGGTCAACCTCAAAGACAGGTGAATCCATGGAGTGGTGCAGGACAGTCACGGGAGTGTGGTTTTAATCTATCAAATCCCCCACCACCAGCTTTAGGGGCTCGTAGCTATTGTTTGTGTACTACTCCTATTACATGAGTCTCTCTCCTAATTCTGAAAAAAATTCAAAGGTATACTAAATAGTTTAAACAAACTTCTAAGTATTCATCATCCAACTTCAAAATGGACACACAGCCAAGCTTTTTCCATCCATACTCCCTGCTACCCCCTTCCCCACTGTGATTGCCCTGAAAAAACCCAAGATATTATATGTCACTTCTATAAGTAATTTTGCATTTATTTCTAAAAGACAAAGATATGTTTAGAAATATCTACAATGCCATTATGATGCCCAAAATAAATAATATCTTCAAATATCCAGTATCATAAATGTATTTTTTAATTGGTTTATTCAAATACAAACAATCACCAAGATATTTTTCTCTACCTTATGCACCAGACATGAATGTAAAAGAAGTCTGTTTACTTTAAAAAATCAAATCACATCTTTTGACACAGGAACTTCCCTGGAGGCTCAGACAATAAAGAATCTGCCTGTAATGCAGGATACTCAGGTTCGCTCCCTGGGTCGGGAAGATCCCCTAAAGAAGGGAACGGCAACCCACTCCAGTGTTCTTGCTGAAGAATTGCATGGACAAAGGAGCCTGATAGGCTACAGTCCATGGATTCGCAAAGAGTTGAACAAGACTGAGCAACACTGACCTATTAAAAAATAATGAGCTTTTCACGTGCTGAAGTCAATTCTAGAACTCTCCCCAATGCTACATTTCACAATCAAATCACAGCAACATAATTACTGATTGGACGTTTCCACAACCAAGGTTTCTAATGCTGGGACATTACATTCCAGAAAGAGACACATATATGATATTTATCAGCTTTGAGCATTTCTCTTTAAAATTGAAAAAGACATTAAGATTACTACAGAATAAAATAACACCATGCCCGGGCTTCCTCTGCGAGAGCTGACCCAAAGCCAAAGGCGCAGAAGTAGCTTCAGTGATGGACACTCACCTAAACGGTTTGTCACAGCACAGAGAAGCAGGTGTTGATGATGCCCCTGGAGCCTGCAAGGACAAGACAAGGGTCATTCTCAAATCTCCTGTGCTGCCAGCCCACACATTGCAAACCCCACTGGGAAGGAAGGATGGCAGTTGATTCACATGATCATAAACGCTGTCAGACCCTTCACTATTGGTTCATCTTATCACCTGGGAGGGTCGCCAGCTTATCAGGACATCTCAGCCCTAAGACCTCAGATCCCAAGTGACACAATTCCACTAATCAACAGCAGGGCGGGTTCCCATGACCCCTGGTCAGGGCAAGGTAAGCAGTCCTTGGTCATGGCCTATCTGTCCCGGTATACAGGAAGCCCTCAATCAATGTTGGCCACTATTACATCATTATTGTTATATCTGCTCAAAAGAACCAGTTACTGATTTTGAGAGAATTTTCAATTTTTACCACTCTATTTTTGAAAAGCTTATCTGACAGGGAAAAAAACTTCAGGTTATAATTACTTTACAGTCTACACAACCCCTGTGTTGTTGTGTGAGTGGGTGTGTTAAACTCCAAGGCGTGTGTGCGAACTAAAGTCACTTCAGTCGTGTCCACTTCTTTGTGATCCTGTGGACTGTAGCCCACCAGGCTCCTCTATAGCCACTATTTCAGGAGATGAATCCAGTAACTTTGTGAGAGAAATTACCTCCCCATTTCAGAAGGGGGGAAACCAAGCCGCAGAGAGGTGTAAGGTCTCATGGAAAACGGCAGAGTGGGAGGAGAATCCAGACGCCCCTGTCTCGGCTCCCCTGAACACCTTCCTCTCAGGAGGCTCTTCTCTCCTGCCTTCTGTGAGCTCCCCTCTGCCTGCTGCGTCTCATGGACACCGCTCTGTGGATCAGCCCGGGACACACTCTGAGTAGGTGACACAGGGGTGACCATGCAGCAGGCTAGAGCTGGCCAAGGTGGACAGAACCCCGGCACCCCCTTCTGCTCCTGCCCACCCTGGCCCTGGGGAACCCTTCTCAAACAGGACCTGACATCCCCCCTCACCTGGGGTCCCACCTGGGCATCTGGCTCACAGTGGCTCCCCCAGTGTGAAGCGAAGGGATGAAGAGTGAATACCAAGTTTATTTCAGGGATCAATGAGAGAGATGACCTCCTGAAATTACACAGCGTGTGGCCAAGCCAACCCCAAACTGCAGAGGTCGCGACCTGGGCCCCAGACAAAAGCAGGACCTGGAAGGCACTCTCCTCCATGCTCAGATGTGAGAGTGGGCTCTGGGTGTCCACACGCAGTGGCTGGTCTTTCCTGGCCAGGACACATGCCTCTAGTTCATCTCCTCCTCTCGCAGAGGTGTCTGGGGACCAACTGAGATGGTCCCCATGGGTGCCAGGTACCAGAACTTGCCCTCCACTGTTCCAGTGTCCCCAGCCTCCGAGACCACCTCCCAGTGGGCGACAGGCCTCACACCCCATGTCTGTACTGTTTTGGGCTCCACACCGGTCCTGCCCATCTTCCCACCATCCCAGACTTCTGATGGCTCAGGACATATGGACTCCAAACAATGAGATTTGGGAGGGAGGTCCATTAGAAAGCAAAGATTAAAATCTAAAATATAATTTTTTTAAAATATTGTTAAAATGTAAATAAAATGTAAACTAATTCATCATTTTAGAAAACATCTTGTGCATAGATACAAAAAGCCCTTAAAAGGTCTGAAACACGTGACAGCAATGTGAGGAATGACTCAGGAAATTACTGGGAAAGTCCGTAAGTCTCTAGGGACCAGGCTGCTCACTGCATTACGATGTGTGTAACAGGGAAAAACACACAGCCTAAGAGCTCAACCCTGCGACTTAGTTACATTAGATAAATCATGGGGCTCACAGACGGTGACACACCTGTGGGCCTGGAGAGACGCCGCGATGTGTGACAGCGATAGCACTAACAGTCACGACAGCCACGCGGTCGCTCCCTGGTGCAGAGTGCGTGACTCACACACACCCACACCTACACACACACACCTGGAAACGTCTATCAGTGTGCAGGCTGCCTGGGCAGCAGCGTGTTTCTGGGTTTTTTTCATATTTTTTTCATATTTTTCATATTTTTTTCATATTTTTTTTCATATTTTTTCTTCCACGTGCACTTTTTTCCTTTTCTACCGAGAACACAGTTTACTTCTATAACTGGAGAAAGCACCAACACCAGGGTCAGCTCAGATGAGGTGCCAGCTCCTGGTGTGGCATTCAGGTCTTCCCACCAGTGGCAGAACTCAGACAGTCCTGGAGGGAAGACAGTGAGGGAGCCACTGAGCATCTTGGAACCAAACATTCTTGGCCTACCTAGAGTTACTGCATGACAGCTGCAGGGGCCTGAAACCACCCTCACCACGGCCAGGCCACGGGCCCTGAACACTGTGCACAGGGCCATCCAGCCTGGCCTTCATCCCAAGGACTTCATCTCCCTTAGGACTCAGCTACTTGTCTTGGCAGATCATCAAGGTTCCAGAAGAGCTGGTTTTAAGCTAACCTGACTCCAAACATCCCCATATCTGAGAACCACTGTCCCCAGTCGAAGGCACACAGCACTGCCTACCGCTCCTTCAATTCATGCACTTTCCATTTTGCTTTATACTGTGAATGTGTATAAGGAATGCACACAATATCTCTGCAATGTGGGACATGTATATAATTTATAAATAAATGAACAGTAGTGCATTCACACTCCATTACAATTAAACATACGTAGGTCCCAGCCCTGGAGGTGAGTATGTAAACCTGTCTGGAGACCACCACTCCCAATCAACCAGCACAAGGGACTGATTATGTCTTCTGATATTTGCAAACGTCTCTGCATTTTCACTAGGAAGTTGCAAACTCTGTAAGCAGGTTGTGCAAACCTATGTGACAAAGCAAAGCAGGAGAGCAGACAACACCACCCTGAAGGGAGGGGACGCCATGGGGGTCCTGCAGCCCAGCCCCGCCTGCTGATGTCTGAGCACTGACACGACCAGGCCCAGCTGCCCGCCCCCAGGCTGACCCCGCCTCACTGCTTAGCCTGTGAGGGTCACTCCTGAACACTGTGGGGAATTCCCTCGTCATTCCTGACACACGGGCGCTGAGTTTCAAGGGGGCTACAAAGCCTTCTCCAAAAGCCCCCATCATTCCACACTCTCCTGTGGTGTGGTTTCAAGGTCCAAGAGAACCAACTTAGTTTTGCCCTGTAATTCCCCAAATCAGCACATGAGCAAGAGATACCTCCTGTTCCAGAAGCCACCAAGCTGAGCAGCTTCTGGGCCTCAAGCCCCAGGAGGGCAGGGAGGGTGGGTCTGGAGGGGCAGCACCCACACTCCCTGCAGCAGCCTCAAAGCCTCGCAGCTCCACAGAGGGTCACCCACAGCAAGGCCTGAACGCCACCGCCCTTCACATGACAGATGTGTTAGACAATAAATGCACAGCTAGATGGTACAACAGAGAGATGATAAACAGGTTGGAGAGCTGATAGATAAACAGAGGACAGATACACACATAAACACATGAAAAATAAGTAAACAAATACATACCTACATACAAGCAATACAATCAGAAAGCTAGGCCTCAGCCCACCCTCACAGTATTTCAGTTTCACCTGCAGCCTGAGCTGTTGGACCAAGTTAGACTGAAGTAACACACAGCGACTCAAGACAATCTGACACCAACCATAAGTGTAAGTTTGTAAACAGAGAGCAAACTCCTTGAAGGCCGGCCCTCTATGCCTTCCAGCAGCCCCCCATCACCTAAGTGGATGGCAGCAGCTGGAACCCCCACATACTGAATCTCCACCCCAGCCTGCCAGCAAGGCGCCTGAGAACCCTCAGGGGAGGAGCACGCAGGGAGGCAGGTGCAGCCACAGCCTAGCGTGGAGGGGCTGCGGGAGGTGGGCTGAGGGAGGTCACGTGAGGGGATAAGACTGGGGGGCGTGGCCAGTGCCAAGACCCTGCAGTGGAACTGCAAACATCTCGGAGACCAGCAAGGGAACCAGTGCAGCCAGAACAGGTGCAGGAGGGCAAGAGTGTGGAGGGGATTCTCTAGGAAGAAGAAGGCAGGCCCTCTGGCCAGTCCAGAGCCTCCAAGAGGCTGCAGAGAAAGCCTCCTGCCTTCCTGCACCCCTCAGCAGCCAGCTGTGCCTGGGGTGACAGAGCCTGTGTCCACAGACCATGCAGCCCCCCTGCCCCCCTAGAGAAGACAGCAACATTCCACCAGCACCATCCTGTAAGAGGCGACAGGTGACCAAGGTCAGGAAGCAGACCCGTTCAAGGCCAGCCACCTGGTTCTCAGCAGGAAGCCCAGTAAGACATGACTGTCCTCACTTCACAGCTGGGGAAATGGCACTCAGGGCTCTTAGGTGTATGGAATCACACAGTTAAGAGGCAGCAGCAACTTCTGACACCAAAACTATGGACTCTTCCCATCCCCCGGCCCTCGATGGTCTGCAGCCCATCCTGCCCAGCCTGTCCTTGGGTCAGATTGAAACCAGTGAAGCTAGAGGAGCTTTTCCTGGGGGAGCAGGTCTAGCCCTAAGCCTAGGAAGACAGAGGAATCATGAGTGAGTCACCACTTCTAAGCCAGGTTCTGAGATCTGATGGGCACGAAATCCTGCAGCAGGGGAGAACCTCATTCTGGGGCTGTGTTTGGAACCAAGCCGATGATGAGCAGGGATGGGACCCGGATACACGGGAGAGAAGCCCCGTGGCTGCTCAGGGAGCTCACGCCTCACGCCGACTGGAAGCAGCCCGACTTGTCCAAACACCGCACTTGTCAGGAAGGTGACACGTGACATCGCTATGCGCCTTTACTTGGAAGCAAAGAATTTATCTACTCTAGGGGCTAAAAAGCTGAAGCCCTCATCTATCACCACAGTACAGTTCATGCCTTAAGAATGTCTGATTTATTTTAACGCACATATATATATATGGAATCTAGAAAAATGATACTAACGGAACTATTTGCAGGGTGGGAAGAGAGACACAGATGTAGACTTATGACACGGGGGGCGGGGCGGGGAAGAGAGAGTGGGACGAATTGGGAGAGTAGCACTGACATACATACATTGTACTTTGCTGAGTCGCTCAGTCGTGTCTGACTCTGCAACTCCATGGACTGTAGCCCACCAGGCTCCTCTGTTCATGGGATTCTCCAAGCAAGATTATTGGAGAGGGTTGCCATGCCCTCCTCCAGGGGATCTTCCTGACCCAAGGATCAAATCCATGTCTCTTATGTCTCCTGCATTGGTAGGCGGGTTCTTTACCACTAGCGCCACTTAGGAAGCCCATATATCCACTAACATGTGTAATATAGCTAGGTAGTGGGAAGCTGCTATATAACACAGGGAGCTCAGATCAGTGCTCTCTGATGACCCAAAGGGGTGGGACGGGGGGAAGGGAGGGAGGCTCCAGACGGAGGGGATATATGTATACATATGGCTGATTCACAATGTTATACAGCAGAAATTAAAACATTATAAAGCAATTATATTACAATAAAAAAAAATGGCTGAGAACTACCTTGCTGAAGTCTCCTGAAGACGGTTCCTTGCTCATAAGTAATCCTGCATCCTGACCTTGGAGAAGACTAAGGAAACCTCTCTACTTGTAGACCCCAGACCCCTAGATGTGTGCTGCAAACTCCTTTTCTCTTGTTATTTTGCAAGAAGAGGGCTGCCCGCCTGCCTTCCTGGACAGCCTTTGGAGGCTGACACCTGCAGGCCACCACCACCCTCTGTGGACCAGTGCCAGTGTCCCGGGTGAAAGCCACTCGGCCACCTCCCAGTTCCTCCCAGTCTCCCTGTCTCCAGGGCAGTGCAGCACCCGCCTCCACCCCGCCCAGCCTCCTTCACCTGTGTCCCCTTTGGCACGTGCTAATCACAGCTTGCAACTTCTAAAGGTACCAAGAAAAAGAAGGAAGAAGGAAAGAGACACAGGTGGGATCCGTGGTAAAGGTTAACCTGTGAAAGGTAACCCACAGGCCTGGGCTGCTTCTCCTTAAAGGTGCTGCTTGAGGCCCAGAGCACATCTGCTTGGACCAGTATGTGGTCCTGGGACTCCAATGAAGCCACTGGCCTCCCTGGGCATCAGTCTCTTCTGATAAAATGACAGCTTTTGGATCTAGTGCTCAGAAGGCCCGGCCCAGCCCTAAAATCCCCAAGTCCATTGTTCCGAGGCAGAGACTAGCGAGCCATCCACCCGATAAAGAATCAAATGACCTGCCTGGGGGCTCTCTTGTTCAACATATTTTTCAAATGATTAAAACTCATTTATTTTCCAAACGGGGTTATTTTTATATTTGAAACAGACAACAGCAGTTTTGCTGTCAGGTGCCCATCTTTCAACTGAGGATAGTAACCAAAACGACATCTGCATGCCGATGCAAACTTTTATTAACAGAGGACAGAGATGGGTGCGCCACTGGCCGAGACCAGCAGAGGCTCAATCCAGAACACTTGGTGACTCTGGCCCAAGCACCTCTGGGAGGGAATTGCTTTGCCCCGATAACTGTGCCTCTCTAAGAAGGAAAGGATGGGGTTCAGACAGGTCAGCCACCATTTGGGAGCAGATGTAGGCCAGCCACATACTTCCAAACAACAGAGGGAGAGAACAGGGTGCCCTGGGGTCCTGGCGGGGACCACTGGGGTGAAAAGGCAGCTGGAAGCCCAGTGGGGATGAAGGCCAAAGCACAAGTCCAAAGTGAGAGTGCTGGTGCTCCCTGGGCACACACCCTGCCAGCCCCGTCTGGGCTGGATGAACACAGTTCTCCACAGTGCCCGGTGGCCCCTGTGCTCACAGACATGGGGGTGTCTGGAGGAGACGGGGAGGCGGGATCCTCATCCACTGGGCAACATCTCCTAAGAGTCACTCACTCCCCAGGGCGGACAGGGTTCCAGGACCCTGGGCTCCCAGCTGACCTGAGGTTTACTTGGTTCTGTCAAATATCCCTGCAGCATCTCGAATCAATATTCAAACCTCTGCTATCTTGACAGGACACCAAGTATCTTATACTTTTTCGAGGAAAAGGTGTAGCTGATGTATCACAGTAAACAAACACCCTGAAGGCCTTACTCTAGATGCAAAAAGTGCCATCAAAGGCTGTGGACGAGGGAGCAGCTGTCACAGCCAGCAACCACGTCCAAACCAAAAGACCCTGCGTCGCCAGTAATGAGTGCCAGTGATAATCTGCCAATGTGAGAGGCAGATCACTGGCTTCCCATAGGCTTCTACAAAAAATGGTGCTTAACAAACCCAACACAGGAGTGACACAGCACAGATGCCACATCCCTGAGGGCCTCAGTGGAGCCGAGGGGACCACCGAAAGGCTTACTAGAGGGATCAGATTTGGACTGCAAGGAGGGGTGGAGACAACGGCGGCTATAGGCTATGCGCTCTGTCACCTTCCAATCCCCAGGGCAAGAAAGTGGAGGAAAAGGCAAAGCAAGACCCGCCACACAGGAGTAAGTAGTGGGACCAGGGACAGACCCCTGCCCGCACTCCTCGCCGTGGCCATCCTCCAGGCTTCTGCAGGAGTCCCTTCCTGCCCCAGGAAGCTGTGACTACAGGGCCACACAGGGCCAGCCAACTGACACAAAGCCAGGGTTAGCCACACAAGGAGTCCCTGAATTACCAGGCTCCACTCTCTAAGAACAGGTAACAGAACTCCAAATGCTCCCGCTGTGTGGCCTTGAGCAGGCACTTTGCCGTCTCTGCGCCTCATGCTCCTTACCCAGAAAACAGGCTGAAAAATACAGCAACCTCTCTGCAAGGTGGCTGTGGGGTTAAAGCAGCAAAGGCCAGTCACACACTCAGAACAGGGCCCAGCAGAGAGTAAATGCATCAACATTTACAGCAACAAATGTGTTTTCTGGGAAACCATGAGATGAGGTGAGGGGAAAACGAGAACGGAAGTGCCTCAATAAGAACCACTCGGGGGACTTCCCTCGTGGTTCAGTGACTAACGCTCTGAGTTCCCAATGCAGGAGGCCTGGGTTCAATCCCTGCTCAGGGAACTAGATTCCACATGCTGCAACTAAGACCGGGCGCAGCCAAATAAAAAAATAATGTAAAAAAAAGAACCACTTTGTGGGGAGTGCACACATGTCAGCAGAGGAGGGGAGGCCACGGATGCTTCCCTGTGAAGATGCAACAGCACCTGTTTCTGTCACACACATGCACACACACACACACACACACATACACACACTGTGGGCCTGGCACAGGGGAGAATCACGCCTATGTTGGGGGGATGACGATGTCCCCGTGCCACACAGTACGGCAGGCAGCAAAGCACTGGGGTCTGCAGGATGAGGGAAGGAATAAGCCCAGCAGTCATTTCAAAGCAACAGAGGGCTGACCTGGCCATTTTAAGAGGCAGGAGGATACTGTTTTACATTTCAGTAATGAATACCTAGTTAGCTTTATTTTCAGGATAATAAAACTAAATGGGGTGTATTTATTTATTATTTAAGTGGCTTAAACTGACTCATCAGCTAAAAGAATAGCATCTGAAGAGGAGCAACTCTCTACACCGTCACAAGTTTGTACCATATGGAATCAATGAAATAGGGGGTGGCTGGCTATTAGGAAGAAATTGTCCATCAAACAGCCAGGTAGTGAAGCATCAATTCAGACAACCCAGTGATGGTGAAGGACAGCCTGCCCCCACAGACCATAAACGGTGGGTTCTGCTCACTGGCTGGGTGGGACTCACACGCTGCACCCGCCCAGGTACAGGCTTCGGTAACACATGTTCTCACCCACGGAACCCTCCCAGATCACCCCATGGAAGTATCTAATGAGATTCCCCCCACCCCCCGCAAAGTGAGGAACCCGAAGCAGAGGCCTCCCTCCCCAGGCTCACGGCCCCCAACTCTCGCAGTGAAGGGTGGCACCGGGATCCCTGGGCTGCACCCCTGCTTCCCACCTCCCCTCGCCCCCTCCACCTTTTGGGTAAAGAGCAGAGAAAGACCTTTCGCAGCTGCCATACCAGGAACTTGGCAGGGCCCGAGGACACTTCACGGCCCCCAGCTTCCCAGAGTCGCCGGACCTGTGTGCTGCTCCCAGCCATGCTGACCAGCCTGAAACTGGCGCTGTGAAAAGGTCCCGTAAAAAGGAACAAAAGGAACGTTGCATAACCAGAGCCAGATTCACAAGGAAGCACAGGGCCTGTGGCTGTGCACAAATGTCATCACCCAGCTGGGGACCGGGGAGGGGGTTCTCTTAAGGAGACCAACTGAAACAGCTCTGCACGTTCTGTTTGTTTCTCCAGGAAAACAGAGTTAAAATACATCTTAAAACTTTTTGAGAGACTTGCGTGGTGGTCCAGTGGTTAAGACTCCATGCTTCCACTGCAGGGGGCACATGTTTGATCACTGGTTGGGGAACTAAGATCCTGCAAGCCACATAGCGTAACCACAAAAATAAAAAAATAAATGAAAATCTTTTAAAAGGCAACAACTAGCCACATCCAGTTCAAACACAAAGGCCTTCATGTGTTCACTCACTCATTCACCTACTCACTGCCTGGCTGGTAGGGTTCAGGGGTGAAGTGTACCTGCTTTGGAACCTTAATGCCTGGGTGAGACCCCAGCTGTCTGACCTTTGGAAATTACTTCTCTGTGACTCAGTTTTCTCACCTGGAAAGTGGGGGTATTGGGAGGATTAAATAAGGAAACATGCAGGGCTAAGAATGGCATCTAGCAGATAATAAAAGCTAAATAAATCTCAGCTTTGCGTTCAATCCTTGTGTTTGGGTGCCAGGGAGGGACTGGCCCATGGAAGTGAAACTTCCCCACAAGCCCACACTAAACGCAGTAACCTGCCAAGACCACAGCTCCATTCAAAGAAATAAGACTTGGGCAAAGAAACTTTCCCAACATCAGACAGCCAGCAGAACATTGTTCCCTTCCAGAATGAGAAGACCAGAAACAGATTCATTAGCAGGATTGCCCACCTTGAGAATTTTTTTCTTAACACTCCTACAAGTTAGCAACAATCACCCTGGATTACTAGAAAAATACACACCCCTCTGATGTTAGGAAACTAAAAGTGTGTGAAAGTCACTCAGTCATGTCTGATTCTTTGTGACCCCATGAACTATACAGTTCACGGAGTTCTCCAGGCCAGAATACTGGAGTGGGCAAGCCTTTCCCTTCTCCATGGGATCTTCCCAACCCAGGGATCGAACCAGGGTCTCCTGCATTGCAGGCGAATTCTTCACCAACTGAGCTAAGGTAACGTCATTCTGCCCCCAAGCTCAACTATGAGAAGCAAGGTTTTGTTCACACTAAGATTTGTCGTTGTTTGGTCGCTAAGTCATGTCCTGAGACTGTGTCTATGCTTATTTGTCACCAAATACTCAGATTTCTGAGATGTGTAGGCCGGTCTGAACCATGTGGAACTTGGAGGCTGATGAAGGGAGGGAGGGAGGCCCAGGACAGGCAGCAGAAACAGTGCTTTCACAATCAAGCCTGATGTCCCAGAGGGGCTTTTGGGCAGAGGTCTGCAGGGCAGGCAGCGGCCACCCCCAGGAAGCAGAGCGTGGGAGCCAGAGTCAGGACTCAACGCTCCATGTAACTTTCACAGTCCCATTAAAGCAGAGTGAGGACAGGAGCAAGCTCGGGCGAGGCGCCAGGGACAGACTCAGTGCCAAGGGCAAGTGGAGGCCCTGCAGATCCTTCTGGGGAGGAACTCACTGCACTGGGGAGCACGGCCAGCTTCTCCTTCCACAAGCAGTGCCCTCCTCCCATCGTGCTCCTTCCTGCCCCTGGCCTGATGTGGCCCACGAGTGGTTCCGCAGGAGCGGGGAGGCTGGGAGCACAGGAACCAGGGGGGCCAGTCCCACAGAGGAGCCGAGGGCTCGGTGGCAGCACGTACACGGGCTCCAGCTGAGGGCCTCCTGCCAGGACCCTGCAGGAACCAGAGAGGGGTCAGGAAGGACCGCACAGGGCAGGGGTTGCATCCTGTTGGTGCCAGCATGGGGTGGGGATCAGAAAGGGCAGAGCCAGAGCTGCCCCCCCCACCCCCCCACCCCCGTCCTCCTAAATTCTCCCAGGAAACCTACTGGGATTCTCGGGAAGGCAGGTGTCCCAGAACCTAGCAGGTATCTGCCCACCCACCCGCCTGCCTGCCTTCTGTCCTTTTGAATTAGCACGAAACCAAGAAACAAACACAAAGTCAAAGTCAAAGAGCATGGCAGGACCAGAAAGAAGCAGGCGCCTGATGCCTCCATTAGCGCCTGAAATGTCATGTTCCTTGGGTGCCAAGTTTCCAGGAGGCCAAAAGGATAAGGGAGGTAGTGGTTGGACACACGTCAGTCTGTGGGGACACTGCGGCTTTACAGGTGACCCAGCCTGTCTGAGGCTACATTCAACTCACTCCCTTGACACCCAAAGTCACAACAGGAAAAGCAGGCAGCGCTGGACCACGAGCCGCCCAGAACCAGAGCCCCATCCCCCATCCCCCACTGTCAGACCCTCCCCTCCAGCTGCCCACACTAGAGGCTATCCAGCAGATTTCATTTTATGAAATAGTCTGGTACGTCCCTTAAATTAAGAGGAAGACTCACATGGGCCCATTTTATAACTACATCTAAACAGGCAGGCTTTCTTTTTTTTTAATCAATTATTTCATAACAAGAATATTGCATTTCTTCTCACAGAATATCACAGGGAGGGCTATGGGAGACTGTCACAGCCCTGTCCTTGGCAGGATGTCCCTGGGAGCGGCCTGCTCTGGAGGAAATCACGTGGGGTCTCCTTCCAGGCCAGACACAATGGACACCCCGAGCTGGGGAGCTGGAGTGTCTGTCTTAGGTCAGCTCAGTCCTCACAGGACAGCAGGGGGTTCCTGAGAGGGACCATGGGGGTGAGGGGTAATTGGGCCACATGTCCCCTTACCTGTCACGTCAGCAGAATTTTGAACTCTTCTAAGCTCCAAAATCACTGCAGATGGTGACTGCAGCCATGAAATTAAAAGACACTTGCTCCTTGGAAGAAAAGCTATGACCAACCTAGACAGCATATTAAAAAGCAGAGACATTACTTTGCCAACAAAGGTCTGTCTAGTCAAAGCTGTGGCTTTTCCAGTAGTTATGTACGGATGTGAGAGTTGGACTACAAAGAAAGCTGAGCGCCAAAGAATTGATGCTTTTGAACTGTGGTGTTGGAGAAGACTCTTGAGAGTCCCTTGGATAGCAAGGAGATCCAACCAGTCCATCCTACAGGAAATCAGTCCTGAATATTCATTGGAAGGACTGAGGTTGAAGCTGAAACTACAATATTTTGGCCATCTGATTCAAAGAACTGACTCATTTGAAAAGACCCTGATGTTGGGAAAGATTGAAGGTGGGAAAAGAAGGGGACGACAGAGGATGACATGGTTGGATGGCATCATCGACTCAATGGACATGAGTTTGAGTAAACACCGGGAGTTGGTGATGGACAGGGAGGCCTGGTGTGCTGCAGTCCATGGTGTCTCAGAGAGTCGGACAAGACTGAGTGACTGAACTGAACTGAAGCATCAGCTCTCAACTCTGTGCAATGGGTCAAGGGTGGAAGCCTCTAGGCTTCCCGAGGATTGGAGAAGTCAAGAGGCACATGTCCCCATGGCTCCTGGCAGTATCAGCTCAAAGACTCTTCACCATCAGAGGGCCCTGATGGAGAGAAGGTCCAAGCCCAACTCCTGCATATCACAAGAGAGGAACACGATGGGGAGGGGCAGTGAGTTCTGGTGGGGAAGTAGACAGGGCCAGGTGTGGCGCCCCAAGGACAAGCTGTTTACTCCTTACTCCATGGTGATGGAGAACACCCCGAGCCTGGGGATTCAGGTCTCAAAGACACCATCAAATTCCCAACAGGAGCGTTCTCAGCCCCAGCCAGGGATATGAACAATGCAGGAAGGAGCAGCCCAGGAGTGCCTAGCAGCTCCAGAAGAGACTGGACATGTCTCTAGAAGGTGAGGACCTGTGTTATTAGCTCTGGAGTAGGGTCACTCAGCCTGGGTGGGCGAACGCTGTCTGCAGAGACAGGGCTTCAGCAGCGGAGAGGTGGGTCTACCCTGGGGTGTCCAGCGGGGGCAGTATCCTGGCCGGCAGGCCCATCCTGCCCCAGAGCCCAGACCACTCAGCCCTCCACCATGGATTTCTTCCAGCTTGGCTTTCTCCTGGCCACCTCTCAGGTTTGTACATGAACTGTTCACCACAGGTTCAGGGGGAGGCAGTTGCAAGTGAGTAAGGGTTTGTTCCTTCTGATGGGCAAGTCAGGGGAAAAGGTCTGAGGACCCCTAATCAATAACTGATCAACTATAGTTCATTCAAGGTTGTCATGTTCTTAAAAAGTCACCATGACACTGGCCAGGTTTCTGGTGCCTCGAAGTACCAGACAGCACTTCAGGACTATAGCTGGATGCCATTGTAAACAGAAATCACGACCAAAAAGCAAAAAAATTCCCAAAATGTGGCACTAAATATAAATACACCTTGAGAAGAACCCCTGTTTACTCTTCTGAGGGCTAAAACAAGAGGCACCTTGAAGAACACAGCTGGTGAGTGCCCACATGGAGCTCAAATTTTCTGCCCTTCTGCACATGTCCCTGGATGGCCACAAAATCACAGTGAGTGTTGATTTGGGGATTACAAACAAGTTTTCATAAATAGGCAAGCTTGCAAATATATGATCCACAAATAATGAGGAGTGACTGTAACTGAACCTGTTTTTATTTGTAGATGATTAAATCTTTGATTCACCTAAGAAACACCTGGAAAACTTCCCAATTCTAATGTCCCCACATAATAAATTTGTCCCAATAAATATCATGAAAAGAATCCTAATCACAGTCTAACCTAGTCACGTTTGTACGTTTACGAGATGTCATTTCTTTATCCCAAGGATGCTTTACGCTCCTTTGGAAGCTAAGCTCTGGAGTTCTCTTGCCTCCTTGGACGACAGGCTGAGCGGTGAATGCTGCCACGCTTCCTTTTAAAGACACATCACTGTCTCTGCCAGAGCTCTGTTCTCACCTGAGGATTGAGGATGCCACACACTGAGCTGCTTGGAGCATTTTTTAGACAGAGACTCTGAAGAAGCTGGCTCTGTGTTCTAGAACACAGATAAAAGGACCACAATGTTGTCTACACAACGTTGGGAGAGAGGAAGGGCATCTGGAGGTGAGAGACTGTTCCCAGGAGGAAGGGATCTCAGTGAGGCAGCCCAGCACCCTCGCCCACACCCCAGGCTGCAGAGTCCTCAGTCATCCCCACGCTCAGCTCCCACAACCTGCCAGCCTTGCTCAGAGTGGGCCCTCCCCTGGAAGACATCTCCTTCTAGATCAGGTGCCCAAATTTCAGCTGGCAGCACAACCACCCAGAAGGCTTAGGAAAAGAGATCTGGGGTCAGGGGTGGGGTCAGAGAATGTGTGCTTCTAAGTTCCCAGATTTATGCTGCTGCTGCTGCTGCTGCTGGGCTGAGATCACACTTTGAGGACCACTGACTAAACTATTTGTGCGTTGCTTGGTTTGTACTAAAACCTTGTTACCACATACTAAGATGACTTTATTAAAGCGTCCCTCACTGTCACTTTCACTCAACGTGAAACCGCAATCTCCCAGTCACATTTGGAATGACCACTGCAGCAATGCCGTCAGCTTTTACTTGAATATTCCCAAGGACAGGGAGCTCATTTCCTCATAAACCTCCAAGTCCATTTTAACTCTTTAATTTTCCAAAGTCGTTTGTTACGTTGAGTTTAACTCATTGGACATCAACCCCTTTGGAAAGGAAGCTGTATAAATCTCTCGAAGAGAAGAGGAAGAATGCCCTTGGCTAGTTTGACACTCACTTTTATGTAGAACGTATTTAAAAAGCTTTATGAAGCAAACATTGCCATTTTAGAAAGCAATGTATCAATCACCTCTGTGTCCTGTGCTGATGAACACAGCAGGCTTTCAGTGAAGCATTTCATCAAGCAGACACAGTGTCCTTCCAGAGGCCAACAGGTCACAAGGTCACACTGGCCACTGGCGGGCAAGCCTTGAGCCTTCACACATGGAAAATGACTATGCAGGGTGGGGAGCTGGCAGTGTATCTCAAAACATGGTGGGTGACACGTATGCTAAAAAACAGTTACTGGCCACTGGGCCTCAATCACCTGTTCACCTTGAGCTCTGTGCCTACACTACCTGCATCCTGCATAATAACCCTGGGAGACACAGGTGCAGAGCTTCAGGTGCCCCAGCTTCCAATAACCCCCAAATGAACTGCATCCACACACTCACCCCCACAGCCCCTCACTGAACCACTGTAAAGCCAACCCCAGACATTATACCACTTCATCTAATAAGTATTTCGGTATCTTTAGAATAAAGACTTAAAAAAAAAAAAAGGACAACAAAATACCAGTATCATTAGCAATCATTCCTTAATATAAACCAAATACATCATCATATTTGTACACAAACATGTGATCAATGTTCCAACGTCCCTGTCTTACAAGTATTGTTTTGGTTTTGTTTTTTTACAGTCTGACACTTTAACTGGATCCACATCAAGTCTTACCATGTTTATTTAACCTGTCTCTTCAGTTCCTTTACAACAGTTCCTCCTCCTCCTCCTCTTCCTGCAGTGTATTTGAAAACAACTGGGGTTCTTCTTACCCAGTAGAATTTCCCCCTTCTGGGTTTTGCTGACCTCTCTGGAATTATTTTTCAGATCTCTCTGGCCCTGTATTTCCTGTAAGTTGTGGGTGGGTCTGGCTTAATTTGATTCTGGCTTGATTTCTGGTAGGGGCAAATATGTAATCAATGTTCCAACGTCCTTCACGTGAGGCCCACATGACCCCACCAGCTTCCCTTTGTGACCAAGGCAGTTACAGAAGGTCACGTCCTAGAGCCAGCTGCTTCGCCCTTATTAGCGGTCTGAAACATGGCTATTCTAACTCTCCCTTTCTCAACATTTGTCAGCCGGAATTCCTCACCAAATAAGACTTTTTCCCTTCATCTATATTTAACTCTGAGGTATAGATCAAACATGAAAAGAAGCTTAAATGCTTGATTGCTTTTCTTTACCAAATTTCACGAGTTGGTTCCCTAGCACCCCAGCAAAAGTCTCAAAGTCACAAAGCTGAAAGTTGTGACAACTGCAAGCCAGGCAACACTTAGAGGTCCCAGTCCTGGGCTCCATACCTGCTCTCCAGACCCAGTTCTGGAGATAGGCCCCTGGATCCCCATGCTCCCTGGCTCCCAGGAGAGGGCCAGGTGGAGGGCCCAAGGGCATGTAGAATTTGGGGAAGAATCTGACTCCCCAACCTGGGATCCTAAACTGACAGCCAGGGTCACTCCGCCCCTCGGCCACTGCTCCCCAGCGGAGACTTCTATATGGGGGAGTTCACTGTTGTGCTTTTTTAAAGGAGTACTCTCCTCACAGGTAAAAATACACTCAGGTAATTCAAGTGCTATGGTAATATGACGCTTCTCCTCCATCCTAATTCAAGGCATTGAAAAAATAAGCAGTTGGTTTTCCCTTTCAGTAGTCACTGCTATTTCCACCACCAATCACACAGAACCACTGTCTTCAGGCGTCCCTCCCACACTTAAAATCCAGTGACTGCTATGGACTCAGGGCCATAAAAGACAATAAATGACACTCAACCTGAGTTTTCTTATCCACTGCAGACTTCCAGCCTTTGGACCTAGGGACAGCTGTCTTTCCTTGAAAACATTTCAGAAGGCCCACCCCTGGAAGAGGAGCTGTCACTCTGGAAGCTGCTGGCCCTGGCGACCTGACCGCCGTCACCCCAGAGCACGGGGCGTGGGGACCCAGGACGAGGGTGGACAGGGACACCGGGCTGCATGTGTCACACCTGGGTGGACGTGCGGAGGACACTGACATCCGACGGGGACAGGAACAGACACAGGCGAGCAACTGCCGGTGTGACTGCGGGCGGCCGGTGTGGGATTTAATCATTAGCCGGGCTCCATGCTGCCACGGGTTAATGTGCAGCCTTCTCCTCACACCCGCAGGCAGGCCTGGCAACAGCAGGGAGCCGCCAGCTCTCAAACCCCAGCTCCAAAAGGGGTGGCTTTCCCTTAATTTGTGGAGGGTTGTCCCTCTTTCTCAAAGGTCCCTGAACTGAGACTTGAGGCAAGCCTACGCGTGGCTGACCCGGAGTTCCCACTAAAGAACTGCAAACACCATCAGGGCCTCTTCACCAGGCCACCTTCCCAGAAATCCTGGCAATTCTACCCCCAAAGGTGAAAAAAAGCCAAAGCCTGGGTGTTATTTCAGGTGTGGGAGAGAATGGTGAAATCAAAGTTAGGGTAGACCAAAGTCTGGCCTGGGGTTAGAAAAGGTTGGAGGCAAGTGCCTCTTCCCTTGGAGATCTACAGGAACCCACGCCCAGGTGCGGGGATAGCTCAGGGCAGCATTTAGGGGAGGTGCTGAGGGTAGCTGCAGGCAGGGGCCGGGCAAAGGTCAGGGGCCCTTCCGTAACGGGAACCGGCTGGCCCTGACCAGTCTGGCCTGGGTCCTGCAGATTCCCGAAAGGAACGGAAGAGGTCTTCCCATCCCGGTGTGGACTCACACTGACTTCATGCCAGTCCAGCTCCCCAGCCTTCAAAAAGGACTCTGAAGTGAGAAAAAGATACAACAAACCAGCAACTGAGAAATGAAGTAACAAAGTCATCAACCCAGGCCAGGAGTCTGGCCTGCTCTGAGCTCCCCTGGTGGGGCTAGCAAACATCTGGGTCCCCAGGGCACATGAATCTCAGGAACAGGGAGCCCCCAGACTGCATCTTAACTCCAGCATTTTCTCAATGCTTCCCACTGCTCCCCCAAGCTGTAAATCCCCGGGCACTCCTGTCCATCCATGCTTGTTGAGAATACGCAGAAGCAGCCAGCGTGTCCACCCACAAGTAAAAACAACCTATGAGCAGGAATAAGCAGCATTTAATCAAATACCTGAACTTACAGACAAGGACAAGAAATTCCTACAGACAGCCTGCTGTGGATGGGAGTCAGCAGGAGGCACAAGGTTCCATGAACTTCAGTAACACTTCTTCACAAATCAGTACCAACAGAAAGCCTGTAATCTGTTGTTGTCACCTAATTTTGCAGTAAAATAAAGGGAATATCATCAGAGTATATTTTTTTCCTTCTATCTCAAACTCCTAATTATCCAATTTGGCAGGCAACCTTACTGAAATAATTCAATACTTTTGAGAGAACCTGTCTCAGGTGAATGGTGGGAACCGTGATGATGACAGCACATACTCATGGGCACGTGTCCTCAACAGTCACGGGGCCCTCCTGTCAACGTCATTTCATGACCACTTCCTCTGACTTTGTGAGTTTAAGCCAACCTCATTGAACAAGGGGCTCCCCATTGGCTAAGATGGTAAAGAATCAGCCTGCCAATGCAGGAGATGTGGGAGACCCGGGTTCGATCCCTGGGACGGGAAGATCTCCTGGAGGAGGAAATGGCAACCCACTCCAGTATTCTTGCCTGGAGAATCCCATGGGCAGAGGAGCCTGGTGCACTACAGTCCATGGTTGCAAAGAGTCGGACACGACTGAGCGACTAAGCATGCACACACATACACACAAATACAAAGGTGTAGCTGTCAGAAGGCAGGTTGGAAACTGTAGCCTGAGACAGTGTAATGTGACTCCTAATGTCACCTTTGGCAGAAACCACCCATTGTCTTCACTTTAATTAAACAAGGAGAAATAAAGCCGCCCGAGTTCAGTAAACAGCTGGCTCAAATTTCAGAAGCTATTCTTATACAACCTCTCCTCCAGTGGGAGAAACCACAATGGCCAAGCAAAACAATGGCCTGTGTGCGTGCCAGCCGCCAGGTGAAGGCCTGCACCTGCGTCCTCTGCCGGGCCTGACACTGCCCTGACCGCCACCCACACGTGGCCCCGGAAGGCGGGGACACGGCCTCTTTCAAGGAAGGCAGCTGCTCCAAAAAGAATGAACTTCTCAGACACCAAGCAGTGAGGGGCTTCCGCAGGACTGGCTTCTCCGGGGCCTCTCCAGCCTGGACAGAGGCCCATGGGAGCTTCCCGTGGGTGTGGTTGTGTGGGTGGTTCACACACGTGGACTCACAGGGGCCCCGCGAAAGCTACACCTGCACCCAGGAATGAGTTTCCGTTGGTGCACTGATATGAATCCACCCCCTTGGGCAGCACTGGAAGGGCAAAGATAACATGGAAAAACAAACACCACTGCCTCGCACGTCAGTAAAAAGCTGTCAGGCCAAGTTCAGAGCTCCATGAGGCCTGTGTCGTGAAAAGATCCTGTAATCAATCCGCCTGCCACCATCTGGAGGCTCTCACGCCACCTGCATCCTGACGACAGGCTCTTTTCCATGGGCTTTCTGAGTTCCTCTAAGTCTCTAAATGAGAGATGACAAGAATCAAGGTCTCAGAAGAGCCTGTCAAGGTGCCTTCACCCTCCCGCAGCAGAGGGAACACTCGGAAACCGATCAAACTGGTTCTCCCCGGCAGATGGCAAGAGAACAGGGATCAAAACCAAAACACAAACAGCAAAGGCGGCGGGAACTGAGACCTTTATCGCCCTCCTGACTTCACTGAACAACAAATAAGGATTTTCCCCATGCACTATGTACTTTCCTTACACCAGAGCCAGTGCTAAGCATCTTCACACATTACTTCATCCCATCATCCTTACAATGACCGGCGAGGAAGGTGGCAGCATCCCCACTTTACAGAAGAGGAGAGCAGAGCCCAGAAGAGGGCTCAGTTCAAGGTCACGCAGCTCTCTATTGTCACAGCCCAGGGGGGACCCTGAGCCGACTCCAGCCCACGCTTGTAATCACTGCTGTACTCTGTGCTGGATGTGCCTATGAACATGCATGTAGATCTACAGAAACAGCTAGAGCATACAAGTGACTCAGTTTTGAAGAGTCTGGCTACCTCTCCCATCACTAATGATCACGATCACCTAGAGAAACAGTGACGCATCCACTGTACAACCCAGCAGAACGCATGCCACGGAAGTCCACAAGTGTGACTCAAACAGACAGTGAAGCAGGCGTTATCCTTTTCTAAACGCCGTGCCCACGGCCACAGCCACAAGAGTGCCTAAGGATTTGATAAGATGCACTTCAAAGCTCGTATCTGATATTCCTCTAAAACAGTAATTCATCTCGATCTGGGACGAGGCGGGAGCATTTTTCTGGGCAGCTGTGGTTCAGCGCCTGTCCCCCACGCAGTCAACACCCTGCACAATTTTCCACAGGGCACTTTCTCCACTGATTTGCCTATCCCCTTCCTTGCTGATAAGGCGCATGCCGATAACGTGGTTTCCTTTTTACACTGGCTTCCAAGAAACTTGGAGCCTGTCTGCATGGTTTCATCAACTAAGTTAACATTTACAAAAGGAGGTTTGCCTCCCAGATCTTTTGCTCAGCCCCACTGCCTGCCATTTTTAGCCAAACTTCACATCCACCTTTTAAAGCATCACAATAAACTAAAGATCTGCTACCAGAAAAAAAAAAAAACTAGAAAAATGAGCATCAGCGCAAACAGCCAAGGGTTCAGAGTGCGACAAACACATGAAGGGTCCCTGAATCCCTTGTCCCAAACACCCCAGGCAGTCACAAAGGTGCCTTGTCCGGCAAAGACTCTCAGACAGCATAACTTCATCAAGTGCAGGGCCCCCGGCCGCAGTCATGGGAGGCTGTCACATCCTGCTGGTTCGACCCATCACTGACCTCTCCTCTCTGGTGAGGACAGTGAATTATGCCCAAGTGTGTTCAAGGAAACATGCCCCAGGCTTCTGTGGCCCCAGAAACTCAGGCAGACCTAGTGGCTCAGAGTTAAAGAGAGCTGAGGTGTAGTTATTCCTCCACTGCCCAGAAGGACTCTCTGCTCTCAGGTGACATCTGCATAGCAGGTGATCGCCAGGTGAAGGGTCCCAGGCACAAAAGTGGTCAGAGGGCTGCTCACAGATGGGTGGGAGGGGCATTCACACCCTAGAGCTGACCACCATCACAGCTTCAGGTGAATAAGGACGCAGCTCCCTCTCCCAAACCTGAAAGGCTGATGAGTCCCCACGACCACTGATAACCCAAGAGGATGAAGCTGGGGGGATGGGGGGACCCTGTATAAGTTCAAGCAGCACTGGGAAGAGAGGGGGGATGGCCTGGCCATTGGGCACCTGAGATCCACATCTCCTCTGACCATTTTCCCACAGGTGAGCAATGCCACCTTGGGGAAGGTACTCACTCACAATGTCCATCAAATAGAGATGTTCTGAGAATGAAATACCAAGCTGGGTCTGAACCCCAGAGGCACTAAATTACCACTGATTTCCTCTTGAGCTCCACTGACAAATAATGAGTCTTTCCCTGCACAGTTATCCTGGATTTTAAAATATGGTATATCCTTGATTTTAAACTATTACTGTTTATGCCAATGAACCTGTCTCACCTCTCAATGTCAAGTGCCAGCAAAAGAAGCCAAGATCAGAGGTGAAGGCCTCTCAATGTCTGTGGCTTGGGAATGCTACTTAACTTTTCTCAGGTTCTTCGTGTCTCACGTGGGTGAGCCAAAGTGACCTCTGGGCAAACATGTCTAAGACAGAGCAGGTACTCAATCACTATAACAAAGGGAGAAATAGAACCATGGCCTCAGTGGCCTGGTGAGGACCCACACAGCCCTCTGGTTCCCAAGGTGACATGGGGGCTGTTGCTGTAATCTGGAGGTCCACCCTTGCCAATCCAAAATGCCAAGTCATGGTGCTAGAAGGTTCTTGACTGATGCAGGGCCAGGAGAGAAAAAGTTGCTTTGGGGCTTTCTGCCCTGAGAAGTGACACCGTGTACCTGAAAGCCCTTCATTAAATCTCCACCGGACAAAGCTGGCACATTTACACCACCCTGCCCAGCACAGGCAGATGGAGCAGCACAGGCCAGGCTACCATTTATTTATTTCTCCAGCAGCCTGGGGGACACAGCACTTCCTGCATTTTAGGAGAGAAAGTCACATGCAGAACACAGGGCTGAGCCCTTTGGAGGGTGTCTACTGCTGCTCCAGGGAAAAACCAGCTCTGGGTCTAGAAGCCACTGGGCTCTCAGCCAATAGAGGCCCCGGAAGCAGGAAGGTGGGCAAAACCCACAGCAGGACTTTGGAATCTGTATATGGCAAAACCGGGATTGAGGGCATGGTACCACATCCAGACTGGAAAGCACAGAGAACACACCTAATATTAATATTATTCTGGAGGAGGCACCAGGGCACACCTGTTTCCTCTCCTCACAGGTGAGGCTGGGAAAGCGAGCCACTTCCAATTTGCAGTGAGAAGAGGGTTGTCGGCATCCTGTTGTCCTGGAGTGCACCAAGCCAGGTGTCCTACAAGCCGCTACTAAGTTATTAACAAAAGGCTGACCTCCCCCACCCCAGCCTCACAACCAGGGGGGTGGGGGGCAGTAAGGAGGTGGGAAGCAGCAAAGAAAACACCCAGATGCACAATGACATTCAAAGAACGTTTCCATTTAGAAAGCAGACAAGGATAAAGATTTGCCAAAGTGAAAGTGTTATCATTGTGTTTACCTCCAATCTGATAGAAAGATGGTCAGAGCTTCCTGTTGTTCCAACGCCAACACATGGTGCTCTCTACACACACACCCCAGACACAAGTGCTCTGCCCACATTGTTATCACTAAGAAAATGCACAAGCAGCATCTCTGTGTTACAGCAGGGGAAACTCGGGGCTCTGGGAGATGAATTCCTGAAGTAACTAACTGGTCAGAAAAGTCATTCTTACAAAGGAGTGCATGCTTCACCCATCTTTAGGTAAGTATGCAAACAGCTAATGCAAGGTGGTCCAGGGTCCCCACAGAGCTCTGTGAACAAAAGCCACAGCTAAAACAGAGGAAGAGGATCCACAAAGAGGGCACAGCAGGAAGAGTCTCTAGGAAATGCCAATGACTTACCTGTTCCAGGTGGACTTGCGCACAGTGGGGACTCACCACCTAAAGGGAGAAGAAACACGATAAACGGTGGGTTCTCTCAAGAAGAAACTCAGCATCACAATCAGGTGAGGCTCCCAAGCCTGAAAGCACCTCTGACCACATTCACGGTCACAGTTTCAGGATCTCAAGACAACAAAGACCTAGAGTTTACAGAGTCCAGATTTTTGTTCACTTTCATAAAGTCCTAATCCCTTTCAGAGAACGTCATTAAAACCATGGACCTCTCCTCAACAGAAATGCCCACCGCTCATAAATACAGGACCCTCATGTTTAATTTGGAAGGCCTAGGAGACTCCCAGGCCAGGAACTTCTGACCTAGGGCAAAGCCCTTCTCACCCGGGAGCATAGGGAACAGGGCCAGGACAGGGAGGGGAGGGAGGTCTGCCTGGGGGTCTTCCAGCTGCCCCAGCATCTCACAAACACTCAGGGCCTGCATTCTCTATAAAACCGAATGCCTTTTCTAGAACTATTTCCACAAATGGAACTAAGATCAGAGTCTAAATGTGGAGATTTCACTCTAGGCTGGAGTTGACTACGTGAGACAGTGGGAAAGGAGTCCCTCTGACTCCACCCAGGCCCCTGCAGATGTGAGCACATTAAGAAAGACACATAGACCAATGTGATGAGGCCACAGTTGCAAAAGAAGAAACACAGTTACGGGTGCCCAGGATGAAAGACCCAGTGGGATAACACCCCAGCTCTCAAGTCTGCCTTGTGGGGGTGGGGTCTTAGGCTCCACCGCTTCCTGGCCATGGGACCTTGGGCTCTAACCACTCTGGGCTTTGGTTTTCTCATCAGAGAACTGGAGGCAGTAAGAGCTTGTGGTGCTCAGAACAGGGGCTGACACAGGGCAGCTTCTCCTCTCAGGAACAGGGAGCCCTCCCTGAGCAGAAAGGGCTGTCAGCAAGTGAGGAAATCAGACTTGCTTCCTGCAGTTCTGAACGGCCAGGATTCTAGCACCTGCAAGCAGGACTCAGCTCCTCCTGGCTTTCTTCCCCCAAGACCCCTTGTGGCTCAATCCTCAAAGAGTTTTCTAAAAATGTGTAATGGCAGCAGAAATTCCAGGGATCTGACTAATTGTCCTTGTGGGCTGGAGTAGGCGGCAGTGCACCCTTGGTTCTTGCCATGGCACCTATTTATAGTTCTCTTGCTTATCTTACAAAGTTCCTCAAGGAGCATGATACACAGTCATTCATTTGTCTGGGACAGATCATTACTCCACCAGGGTTCTGACTCATGCTCTTGTCTGGGACAGGGGACCTCTCTCCTGGCACCCCATCTTCTTCCTCTCAACCTGGCAGCCCCCCTCCCCATACACTTAGCAGCGTCTCTCATAGTACAGAATCACTGAGCTGAGGGTTGCTTCACTCTACACTGAGAATTCCAGGGAAGCAGGAACAATGTTTGGAAACACATGCACAAATGCTTATGTGTGCTGGCGGTCAGACAACGAGCCGCGTGGTCATGGAACACGGTGATTAATTTCATCCTGTGTACAATGCTCACTTGGTGCAGGCTCGTGCCCTGGTGCTTCACTAAATGCTTCGCACACTGGTGAGAAGTGTGCAAGCAATCAGAGCTCCTGCCTTTGACAAATCACTACCCATATTTCATGCAGTGGAATACCAACTCAGCTGATGAAATGAGCTGTCAAGCCATGAAAAGATATGCAAGAACCTTAAATACTTATTTACTAAATGAAAGAAGCCAATCTGAAAAGGCTGCATACCATATGATTCCAACTTTGAGACATTCTGGAAAAAGCAAACTATAGGGACAGTAGAAAGATCATTGGATGCCAGGGACTAGGGGACAGATGAGAAGGTAGAGCTTTAGGGCAGGAAAACTGTTCTTTGTGCTACTGTAGTGGTGAATATAAATCATTACGTGGCATGTGCGCTAAGTTGCTTCAGTCATGTCCAACTCTTTGCAACCCCATGGACTGTAGCCTGCCAGGATCCTCTGTCCATGGGATTCTCCAGGCAGGCATACTGAAGTGGGTTGCCATGCCCTCCTCCAGGGGATCTTCCAAACCCAGGGATCAAACCCACATCTCTTACATCTCCTGCACTGGCAGGTGGGTTTTTCTTATCACTAGCACCACCTGGGAAGCCACACATGTCATTATACATTTGTTCAAATCCTAAAATGTATAACACCATGTAAATTATAAACTGTGGTTAATAGTGATAGTGTTAGTCGCTCAGTCATGTCTGACTCTTCATGACCCCATAAACTGTAGCCCGCCAGGCTCCTCTGTCCATGGAATTATCAAAGCAAGAATACTGGAGTGAGTTGCCATTCCCTTCTCCAAGGAATCTTTCTGACCCAGGGATCAAATCCACGTCTCCCACATTGGAGACAGAGTCTTTACCATCTGAGCCACCAGTGAAGCCACTGGGGTTAATAATGCATCAGTATTGTCTCATCAAATATAACAAGTGTACCGCACTAATGCAAGGTATTAATCATGGGGGAAATTAGGAGGAAAAGTGAGCACAGGTTAACTCTCTATACTACTTGTCTAATTTTTCTGTAAGTCTGATACTGGCCTGAAAAATAAAGTCCAGCAATTACCTGGAAGATGTGTTTGTTAAGAGAGCAAAAGCAAAAGCCCTATGTAACATCAGAAGTTCAAGTTTTAAAAAGAGCAATCACTAGGAGGACCATCCAGAAGTCAAGCATGTCCTGCATTTCCCACATCCCCTAGAGCCACATGAAATGCAATGACACCACCAGGCCTGGCCCCAGGGTGTCTTCCAGAAAACAAAAGAGGGCTCCATGCAGTGGGGCTCCCCACATCCCACCTCCAGGGGCCATCACAATAAGCCCCACTGAAGGCCGACATCACTTAGGAGCTATGCAATCAACACCCCCATCTTATTTATACTAAGTACCTTCTCTTGTCAGGCACTCACTGTCCTTCACAGAAAACAACAGTTAAAAAAGACAAGTCCTCAGGAGGAGACACCAGCTACCACAAATTGCATAAACTATATTCTTCATTAGAAAGTGAGCTAGGGCATGGGGCTCCCCACTTCAGGGGTGCAAGCACCTCAGTTCAGGGGAGCAAATGTCAAGCAACAGCTCTGGATTCCTGCCAGAAAAGAGCCTCTGGTCCAGGGAATCGATTACCAGCCCTACTGTCTGTTTTAACACTGCTGTGAAATGCAGACAGCACATGTCTGCAGAAGAACCTCGAATTAGAATGAATTTGCAAACAAAAATGCACAAGTACTAATTCAGATAAAAGAGGATGGTCTGGGAGGAAGGCAACCTTTCCATACAGAGAAAACTAATGTTTACATCAAGAACTACAAACACCTACCGTAGTAAAGACCTTCCTCAAGTGGACACACTGACACATGTCCCTTCAATGTGGCTCAAACCAAATCCCAGGATGGGAACCACATAGAAATCTCACACATTTCCTTAGAATAAGAAAGAGGGAGGCAGCTGACCACAGTCTGGCAGAACCATGAAGCAATCAACAGTGAGGACACGGCATGTTCTCACGTGGAACGCCCTGCTCCGCACCAGGAGCAGCCTGCAGCCTGACCAGAGACAGAAACCAGGGCTTCTCCGGAGAAGCCACATCCAGCACTGGAGCCCCCACGGCTGCAGGCTCTGCCTGCCTCGCCCCTCAGGATGAAGACACCAGGTAACCGTGCCGAGGGCGGCCATCCTGGGTTCAGGTCGGGTCAGGGACGGTGGGACAGGCTCACCTGCTTTCTCTCCCCGTCTCCTCTGATCACAGGCCTCACTGTGCCGTCTGGGTCTTCTGCTATTTTCATCTGACAACAGGAAATGCCACGGTGCTCGGTCATTTGCAGGTGGCCTTGGCCATCCTCAGCAGGAAGGAGACGGTGCTGCCTTAGCATTTGGCCTCTGCAGGGCCAGTTCCATCTCACAGATGGAGCTGAAAACAGAGCAGGCCCACAGCTCCCAGAGTGCATGGCCGCCACGTTCAGAGGGACTGGGCAGTGCTCCCCTCTCTGAGCCCCTTGCCTGCTGTGTGAGGTGGCCTGAATCAGCGGCAGCGGACGAACACGGGGTTGCGTCACCTCCAGCCGGGCAACCTCACGGGGATGCGGGTGGCTCAATCACAGCAGGGCCAGGGCACCTGCAGGTCCTCCTCCCCGGCCCTCACCGGCCTGCACGACCTGGGTAGCTGGCGAGCGTCCTGTCGGTGCCCAGAGCGCTGAGTCCCAAAGAGGCCAGGCCACACGGGCACAATCTTCTAGTTTGGTGGCCACGGGGGCCAAACTCCACACTCCTCTCCTAATAGAAACGTCTCCCCTTTCTCACCAGAAGGAGCCTGGGAGTGCAGGTGACACATGATGTGGGAGGGACAGGGTGGGAAGCTGAGCCAGCGCCCACTAGTGACTAAGGAAGCCCCAGAGAGGCCCCAGAGACGGGACTTTATGGCCTGTCGCGGCTCTGTGTGGGGCCGAGTCACCGTTACCAAGGGCAACCACAAACAAACAGGGCTGCACCCGGCACACCTGGCGACGTGGCGCCGGCTGCCTGCTGGTATCAGCTCCCTGTCCCAAAGCCAGCGGGTGGGCAGGTGAGCAGGACAGAGGTGGGACGAGGGGCCCTTGCACCCAGAGTGACTGTGCACTGGGAAGTGGGGGTGCAGGTGAGTACACGAGGGTGAGGGAGGGCCGAGGAGGGGTGTACGAGTGTGGGGAGTGTGTGAGCGCGAGGAAAGAAGTGAGTGTGTGAGAACACATGAGTGTCTGTGAATGAGCATGTAAGGATGAGAATGTGGGTGAGAGGTGTGTGTGTGTCCCTATGTGACTGTGTGTCTACCTGAGTGTGTGAGTGTGCATGTGTGTACACAGTACAAAAGCCCAGCCCAGCACTTCACTACCCTGAAGAACCACGGTACTTAGTGGATGCCCCAGGGCCGAGCCCAGGTCTGCAGCAAGGCACTTTCTCCGGAGGCATAAGGCCGCCTCTGACAGCCCACGGGCACCTCTGCTCATGTCTGGAGATGACACCTGGAGGGAGACCACACTTCAAGTCTCCATGTGCCTCACAGAGATTTCCTTCTTGCATGTTTTCCTCCTCAGGGGTACCACGAAATGACGAGTTCAGCTCTGTTGTCACTGTTTCTTCTTAAATTTTACTTTGGACAAAGCCACAGAAAGAGTGACATTTTTCTCACCAGCTTCCCCAAAAGCATCACTGATGCTCTGCACATCACTGTGTGCATGGAGGAGAGTTTAACCTCCAGAACCACTGAGAATCCCAACTGTGCTGAGTCCCGTGAACGAGCTCCCCAGAAGCCCACAGACACATGTGCCCTAGAGCGTGTGACACATACCATGTTTTCAGAGGCCACGACCAAAGTCTCCAGCCTGGTCTCTCCTCCTGCCATTTATTCCCACTTGTGTCCCAGATAATTCTGCCCAGAGGTGAATCCCTCCAGGTTGGCATCAAGCCAGCCTGAGCAGATCTGACCCACACCAGGATCTTGGAAAGAAGGATCGGTTCAACAGCAGCAGCCAACAATGATCAAAATGCATTCAGAAACTGAAAACACTTGTGCAGAGACAGACCCGTTCGCCATCACAGAAATGCAACATGAATGAACGGGGTGAACCAATTGGCTCGCAGGCAGGAGTGAAGGCAGTCGGCTGAGCTACTCCAAGTACAAAGGCCTCGCTCTAGGCACACATTGCATCGTTAAATAAAATTACTTTAGCACAGTTATTTGAATTCTAACACAGGCTGTGCAAAATCTGGAGTAAAGTTTACCTCTATTTTATCTTTGCAAAGATAAAGACTTTGCAAAGGAAACTCACAATGAGATCAAGATTGAAGCAATTTCTTTTCCACGTCAGCCTGTTAAGTCACAGGCCACCTTCTCCCCCTCATACTCCAGACCAGGAGCTGGAGAAACAGATATGGATGCATTGGCTGAGGGGACTTTACAGTAACGGTGGATATACCTGCCAAGGCGACTTTACAGTTATGGTGGATACACTGGCAGAGGCAACTTTACAGTAACGGTGGATACACTGGCCAAGCAGACTTTACAGTAATGGTGGATCACTGGCTGACGGGACTTCACAGTAATGGGGTGAGGGTGACACCTCCCTTGTCTCTGCACAGGGCAGCAATCTGGTGGGAGAAGGAGCAGAAACTTCATTATCATCTTTATCTTGTATGACTGCACAGCTTCTACTTCTTTCATTTCATGTTACTGATCGATAAAGTAGCAAGATGTTTTCTGTGACCATTACAGATGACTGAGAAAAGATAAAAGTCCAATTATCTTTATTTCCATTACTACCATTTATTATAACTAGGGGAAGAATGATGAGAAGAGGAAAGCTGCCCTCCCCTAGAGCTCACAGTCTAAGAGGGAGCGTGTCTGCTGTCTTAGTGGGCTCAGGACGCCATAACTAATACCACAGCCTGGACGGTTCACACGACTGAAATGTGTCATCACAGTCCCAGAGACTGGGGGTCAGAGACTGACGTGCCAGCAGGGCCGATTTCTCCTGAGCCCTCTCTCACTGGCATGCAGAAGCTACTTTCGCTCCTCACCTTGTCTTCCCTCTATGTGATTTCCTGTTGTAAGGACACCAGTTGTATAGGGTCAGGGCCACCCACAGGATCCCATTATACCTTCACCACCTCTTTAAACCCAGACAGCATATTAAAAAGCAGAGACAATCACTTTGTTGACCAATGTCCATCTAGTCAAAGCTGTGGTTTTTCCAGCAGTCATGTACGGATGTGAGAGTTGGACCATAAAGAAGGCAGAGCATTAAAGAATTGATGCTTTTGAACTGGGGTGCTGGAGAAGACTCTTGAGAGTCCCTTGGACAGCAAGGAGAGCAAACCAGTCCATCCTAAAGGAAATCAACCATGAATATTCATTGGAAGAACTGATGCTGAAGCTGAAGCTCCAATAGTTTGGCCACCTGATGTGAAGAGCCGACTCACTGGAAAAGACCCTAATGCTGGGGAAAGATTGAGGGCATGAGAAGTGACAGAGGATGAGATGGTTGGATGGCATGATTAGCTTAATGGACATGAGTTTGAGCAAACTCCAGGAGATAGTGAAGGACAGGGAAGCGTGGTGTACTCCAGTCCATGGGGTCGCAAAGAGTCAGACAGGACTGAGGGACTGAAGGACAACAACAAAACCTCTTAAAAGACCCTATTTCCAAGTCCACTCACATTCTAAAGTCCTAGGGGTTGCAGTAACTACCTATGCATTTGCGGATGGGGCAACATTCAGTCCACAGCACCCACCATCAAAGGCCTGAGAGGGCCAATGGGGAATGAAGGCCATTCTCACAATATTATCCAGGCAGATTTGGGCAGGTGGTCTGTAAAAATGCTCCTCTGGTCGGGGGGATCTCCAATGAAGGGTCCAACACAAACCTCCAAAGAATTACAGACTCCATGCAAAGGGATGGCTCCCAAAATGCCAATCTTCAAGGCTTTATTAACTTATTTGCCTCCTTCAAGCAAAAGTGCTTCAAGCACTTTTCCTTAACTTTATCAGGCGTGACCCTGGAATCCCTAATTAGGTTCACATTCCTCAGGAAACTGTTCTCCCACTGAGAATTAAAGCCCAATTTAGCCTGTCTAATCCGCATGAGAACACATCGCCCTACAAATGCAATTAAGCCTTATTGGTCCCGTCTGTCCCCCCACAGCCCCTGGATGCAGGTGGGGGTGGTGGGGGTGGTGGAAGAGAGAGAAGGAAAATCACTGGGATCATTTCACTATAGTTTCCCGTAGATAAGTCTTCTTAAAACTATTTTTATTTTTCAAATAATTTCTTGCAAGAAGCCCACGCATGGCAGAACACCCCCCGCCTTTCACTGTGTCCCAACAGGCAAGGCACTTTAAAAAGCACTGGGTGCACCACATGGTGACAGAGGAGGGGCTCAGATGTCAGCGGTAGGATGAGGAAGATGGGGGAGAGAGTGTGTACTCTGGGAGTCCACTGCTTCAGGTGCAAAGGCCAGCAAACTCAGGCTGCGTGCAAGCAAGTGGAGGGCCCCAGTGGCACAGAAGGGCTGCAAAGTGCCGAGCACCCACCAAATCCCCACCTGTGATGTGACCACACAGATGCACCCACCATCAAAACACATCAAGCTGGACATTTATGATCAGTGATCTTTCTGAATGCATGCTTCATTGTTAAGCAAAAGTTTATTTTAAAATATATATCTTAGTTTCATGTGCCACAGAGTCAGCTATGGAAGAACAGAAAAAGCTTAGGACTCTGCTTCAGAGACTGACATTCAGTTACTAGAATGCCCCCTGCTCTTTCCCAACTGGCCTGAGGGACTCAGGTGGCCCCCTGCTGTCTGAACTCAGTCTTCCTCGACTGTGAAATGGATACTATCACCTTACAGGAGGGATGTGAACTTAGAGATATCAGGAAAGGCTGTCAAGATACACACTATCAGATTGTGATGGAAACTCCCATCCCTCCAAGAGGACCATCCTGTCGGGCTGGGAGGATTCTGTCTGTCTCTCCCAACACAGACATCCTACAGCAGTGGTCAGACGGCATTTCCTGAGGATGCAGCTGCAGCAGCAAGACTGCCTCTGTCATCACATTCAAGGTGGAGGAACAGGAGGGCATCTCCCTGACCCCCTGTTCACCAAGACAGGCCTGGGAGGGGCAAGGAAATCTGAGAGGTGCTGTCCCACAGCATGGCCCGTGACCACACGGACACACGCGGCTCCCCAGAACTCCACGTGCTTCTGGGAAGGATATGTTTAGATGGCATGTCTGGCAGTTAATGCTGAGAATACAAAGCAACTGGTGGTCTGAGCAAGTAAAGGACCACATTAAGCAAAATGTTTTGCTTTGTTCCCGCTCAAAATAAAGGTGAAGATCCTGACTGATGAGAAGGCACATGGGGACGACGGGATGGGACCCAAGCACCTGTGGCGACATTCCCAAGGACACCCAACAGGAGGGCAGAAACGGCACCTCCATACAGCCTGCCCTGGCTTGCTCCTGTGTGGCTCGGCCCGCATGCCCACACAGGACAGCTGCATGCATGCTTCTAGGGGGCTGCTCCTGTCACCCCCAGAAAGGCAGGGGTGCTTCCCATCACACAGGCACCCCAAGAAAGAAGCAGCCCCACCCCAGGGTGCCTACTGGCCCAAGGTGCCTGCTGCCTGGAGCGCAGGGATCCAGCACAGTGTCGGACTCTGCGCTGCAGCTCCACTCCCCGCTCACCTCCCCTCTCCATCCACAGGGGCCCAGGGTCATCTCTCCTCTCTGAGCCCCTTCGGCTGGTTCCTCTGCTGAGAAAGCCCACCTTTCCCTTCCTACCCAGTCATGCCCCTACTTCAAGGCTGGACTACAGGCTCCTTCTTCAGGAGACCCACAGATAAGATAGAGGTTCTTGCTCCCTGACCAAGCCCTTCCTCCCATCAAGACTTCCCCTTCCCTCTCTTCCCACTAAGCCTCTCCCCCTCCCCCAGCAAGCCCTTCCCCTTCCCCAGCAAGCCCCTCCCCTTCCCCACTTAGCCCCGCCCTCTCTGCCAGAAAGCCCCTCCCCTTTCCCCACAGCAAGCCCCTCTCCCTCCCTTCTTCCCCCACTTAGCCCCTCCCTCCCCTCCCCTCTCCCTTGCAGCAGGCACCAAGCTCTTTCCTTCTCTCATTCTACAAGGACACCTGCAAGGCTGGGAGGTCTTTGCAGACAGCAACACAGGAAAAAGGACCCTTCCCTCAGGCTTAAACATCTCAACCAGAACAGCCTAAATAACAACACTTCGTTGGACAAGCTGGGTGGAGCAGGACAAACAGTCAGGAGCTGCACCAAAAATTCAGGACAAACACTCTGTGTGCTTTTGCTTTTTTTAGGAGAAGAGCTTAGAAATGGTATGACCCCACTCCCGTGACTTTTTAACACTCTCCTTCTTGTTACAAAGAGGACAGGAAGAAAAGGCACCTACAGAAGCAACAGTTTTTAAGGACGGAAATGGTACGTGCCACAAAGGGGGAATACCAAGGAAATTTCTCAAAAAATATTTTGTCAGAAGAATCTAAGAATAGTACAATGAATAACCTGGTTTTTGCCAACTGACAAGAAAAGGGAGAAAAAAATGACAAATTTTAATAGATCATAACTTATCATCAAATCTCAGAAGAAAAACTTAAAAATTTAGCATTAGGCTGCACAGGGCCAGCTAGCTCACTCTGAATGTCCACATAAACATGTCCCACTAAACCCACAGGAGTTCACCCTGATGAAGCTAAACCTCCATCCACATTTGCAAAATCTTGCTACTGGTGTCACTCTCCACCCAGAATCCCAAAAGGAAAGCCTAAGAACTGTCCCCATCTGGCCAGGACACCAATCCTATCTGCCAGTTCTTCCCTCAAATGCCCACGAATTCCTTCCAGCAGCCTCCTCTGCCAGAACAGGCTTCCACCCTTGCTGGGCACCACTAAGCTTCCAGAGGGCCTCCTACAGCCGGGCAACTCCCCCCAAAAAAAAACACTTACTAAAAGTAAAGAAGAAAACCTCTACAAGGACAGAATTTCTGACTTCATAGCCTGTGGGAGCCACTCACACAGTCTACCTCCCATCCTCCAAAAAAGAAGCTCTTATTATTGATGGTCTAAGCAGGGGTAGGGGAGGCCGACAGCCCAGAGCCCAGTGCCCAGCTCTGCTAGGACAGAAGGGAGGCCGGCGGGCTCTGGAAGTTCCTGGGGGACTAAAGAGTTGAAAGGTGCAGAGATACACAGGACACATGAGAAGGCCAGAGTCAAAACACCTAGAAACACACAAGAATGAACTGTGCCAGCTGTACCCAGAGGTGACCAGAGGGCATCCCAGGGGCTATTTCTGTGCTTGAAGGAAGACGGGAGGCAGGCACTTCCTGAATCCTGGCTCAAAATAAATAGCTTTCCTAGAGAAAAAACAAAGCACAGAGTGCAACTGGAGTTTAATTTTACAGATTAAAATGTGAAGGCGGGGACTCAAATGCTTAGGTGATTATTTCTATCCTGCTGCTAAATAAGGAGAAATGGGTTTTTTAAATATGACACCTCTCCTCTAGAAGTAGCTACACAAAAGTAAAACCGGCAACTTGATTAGAAATGTCCTTCCCTGTGTATGACTGTAAGCAATTCTGGACAAGAGGCCTGAAGATGCCAACGCAGACCCCCGTGAAACACCCGCAGACACACTCTGGTCATCACCAGGGTTGGGTGAGCCACATTTTGGGTTGTGACCTCAGTGCTGGCCCTCTGTTCTCGGAGGCCCTCACCCTCACGGTGCGGTCCATAGACACACGTGCTAGGAGGTGGCTTGCAGTGCGGGTGGCGAGGGGAGCTGCCACAAGGCACAAGGTGTCCAGATATGGGGGAAATAGGTCCAAAGCCAGCACCCTGAGCATGGGACCCACAGAGATCCCTGAGGCCCACCCACAGGGGATAGGGGACAATGAAGTCATGCAGGGTTTTGTCACCTCTCCCAGCCTGAACCTAGTGCTTAGGATACAATAGACAGAAAAGCAGCAGAGAGAGGATCTCAGAGAACAAGAGCTGGCTTGAACCTGCTCTACTGGATGGGTTGTATCACTGGCCAGAGTTGGAGCTCACCCCCAAAACCACCAGGGAAGTCCCAGGAACCTGCCTCTTCACAGACCACATGCTAGGACCCAGAACAGAAAGCATGGGCATGGAAGGAGGGCACCGTGAGGACCATCTACTGATGCACAGAGGACACCCTGGGCATCTAGGGCACACTGCCTTACTCCTTTTTGTAGGAAGAGATACCCACACTCACAGAGCTGCTACGGGGCCATCAGAACCCAGCCCCAGGTCCAAGGGCCCCTTCCCCTGTAGGTCTCATGGCTTTAGGAGATGTTTCTGACAGCTACATGTGGAAATTTCTGTTTTCTACTTCTCCCAAAAGGAGTGCAGGTTATAGGCAAATATCAATACATGATCATCTATTACAGAATCTCATGAACCAGTGAATCCAGTCACACCCAGAAAGGAGGGAAGTATTCAGTGAGTGCTTTTCCTTGTTCTTCTTTACATCTGAGTGACAGGAGCCCACAGCAGCCTGGCCCCAGGACAGCTTTTCCTCCACGACACGCCCCAGGCTGCATAAGACACAGTTCACAGTCGGACTCCCACCCTGCTGTCTGATCCAGGACGAGCACACACTCCATGGTTACCCTCCTCACAAAGGGTGACATCTGCTTTGAACTGAGGACCTCAGTAGTCCTGGGTACCCTTGCTCTGTCAGCAGGGCCCAGCTGCACCCGCATCCTAATGCTCTGCAGGCAAGGCACCTGTCCTCTCCCGTCTCCGGCCTCAGCAAGCAAGCTTGCTTAATGCATTTGATTGTCTGTTGTGTAACTAAGTTCCCCTTTGCAGTTCCAATAATTAACTGGGATCAATTTGCTGAAAAAAAAAAAAATTTCAAAACATTACTGCTATCATTCCTCCTATTCCCCCAAATCCTACAGATGTGGGGGACACAGAGCAATGGCTAATTTGTCACGGGGCCCTCACCCAAGTGGTCTCTCTATAAAGGACTATAAGTTGTACTGGCCGAAGATGATGGTGAGGGAAGGGCTGTTTTTGAACAAACCTTCCCAAATACACACATTTAAATGACTGCGGCTCTTCAAAAGTCACCTTGAGACACTTTACACATATTCCAGTCATTGTGTTATCAATTAAAACAAAACGACTAAACTAAAACCCTGTTGCAACTGCTTTCTGGTCTGAGTCAGGTCCTGGGGAAGAGGCACGACTGCAGGCAGGGGCGACCAGCACGGAGTCCCAGTGCCGGGATCCACCTGGGGATCCACCAAACATCAAGTCTCCCCTGAAGCATGGAGCCAAGCCACTAATGAAGTCACAAACACATGTGCTCCCAGGATTTCTAAAGGTATTCTGGCAAACCTGAGCAATGCCTAGGCTTAGGCGCCCCTCCCCTCACAGATGAGGTTGCCAACCAAGAATCTGTGACAACTGACCCCAGAGGAACCCCTACCCAAGGCTTTCGCTCCCAGGCTGGAGTGAGAAGGATGTGGTTCAAAAGTAGGCTCCCAGGGTGCCCCCAATGTCCTAGTCTAAATAACAAAGTGCATTAGGACCCACAGCAACCCAGGCTTCCTCCTGCTGCCCTCCCCACCCCCAGAGGACCCCAGTACATTAGGTAACTAGCCAAAAGGCTGAATGTGCAGCTGGGGAGTACAGGTTCACATTAGGTATGTGTGGAGGCCGCCTTCTTAGTCACTATGCCATGTGGAATGAAAAGTGATGGTTTAGAGAAAGCAGAAGGGCATGTTTGTATATTACATGATTTATTTAAAATAAATCTATTTCAAAATAAGATTATAATTTCCTTCTGGGCTTTTCTGGGGAAGGACTAGTTAATTCTACATAAATATAGCTTTATAGCTTAAACTAAGGCTGCACTAGAGAACAAATCAGTTGTGAAGGAATGAGACAGTCAACTACACAGCCACATGATCATATCACCTGGCCACATGCCACCACCAGTTTCAAAAGCCTGTTTTCTCTCGTATAATGTCTGCCAGTCCGTCCAGGACCCAGCAGGGTCTGGTGAGGCCCACACACAGAGAAGTGAAAATAAAAGGTGGCACCAGAACCACCAACAGCAGTGTTGTTCATAGGATGAGCTTCTCCAGATTACAGTGATTCCATCCTGCTGGCCACTTTCTACACCTTGGAGGAGAGCTCCACGACCCCACAATCAGATTGTTTGGGGTTTAAAAACATGAATTTTTCATACAGAGGAAACCGCCATGCTTATGTGAAATAGCACTCTCCTAGCACAGCTGCATGGGCATCCATAGTGGCTCCGTGGTAAAGAATCTGCCTGCAATGCAGGAGACCCAGGTTCGATCCTTGGCTCAGGAAGATCCCCTGGAGGAGGGCACGGCAACCCACTCCAGTATTCTTGCCTGGGGAATCCCATGGACAGAGGAGCCTAGCAGGCTACAGTCCACGGAGTCACAGAGTCGGACACGACTGAAGTGACAAGCAGCAGCAGCAGAGCTGCCCGTGGCTTGTTGACAGAAGAGCAGATCCAGAACCGGCGGCAGGAATTCACACATGGGGCTGTTCCCAGACTCTGGCCTTAGAGTAACAGTTTCCAGTGGGACGACAGCCGCAGCCGTGAACATGCCTTTAGCAATATGAAATGTGTCAAGTGACTTTTCTACTAATAGTCTGAAAGGCTATATACTGTATGCTGCTGCTTAGCTGCCCAGTCATGTCCGACTCTCTGCGGCCCCATGGACTGTAGCCCACCAGGCTCCTCAGTTCACGGAATCTTCCAGGCAAGAATACTGGAGTGGGTTGCCATTTCCTCCTCCAGGGGATCTTCCTGACCCAGAGACTGAACTGCATCTCTTGCATTCTTCTACACTGGCAGGCGGATTCTTTACCACTAGCGCCACCTGGGAAGGCCATATATACTGTACACTTCCAAATATATAATGTTCTGGAAAAGGTAAACCGATAGAGACTGTAAAAGATCAGCAGTTTCCTGGGGTTATGCGGGAGGAGGGATAAGCAAGTGGCTGCTGCTACTGCTAAGTCACTTCAGTCGGGTCCGACTCTGTGCGACCCCATAGACGGCAGCCCACCAGGCTCCCCCATCCCTGGGATTCTCCAGGCAAGAACATGGGAGTGGGTTGCCATTTCCTTCTCCAATGCGTGAAAGTGAAAAGTGAAAGTGAAGTCACTCAGTCGTGTCCAACTCAGCGACCCCATGGTCTGCAGCCCACCAGGCTCCTCCGTCCATGGGGTTCTCCAGGCAAGAGTACTGGAGTGGGGTGCCATTGCCTTCTCCATGAGCAGGTGGAGTATAGAGGATTTTTAGGGCAGTGAAACTACTCTAATGATACTGTAACGATGGAAACATGTCATTATATGTTTGTTCAAGTCCACAGAATGAACAACACCGAGAGTGAACCCTAACATAAACTATGGACTTCAGTTAATAATAATGCATCGATATTGGCACATCCATTGCAATAAGTGCACCATACCAGGCTGTGTGGATGTTGACGGTAAGAGGGGTATATAAATTCTTCCTACTTACCACTTGATTTTATTATTTTACTATCAATTTTTAAAAAATCAAAAGTCAAATATCACAACACAGGCACCCACCTGTCTACCAAAGGTGGGTAAGTGAAATCCTCTACCTGGACTGGCCCCGCCACCTGGTCGGTCCCGGATGGGCGGCAGGCCGAAATAGACTTGAGGTCAGCAAGCTACATCTAGGCACCCAGCCCGGGGCCTGACTGACAGCAAATCAGGAAATGTTTGTTGAATTGGGCAGTTTAAAAATTAACCACCTCTTTCCTTAGTGCAAGGAGTAGGAGGAGGAGGGAAGGAAAAGTGTAAACATTCAATGAGAGGCCAGGTCACGGTTTGCAGGTAGGACATGGCTCTCAGGTCCTGTTCCCCGGTGGGCAGTGTGACTCTTTCAAGTCCCAGGGTCACCTGTAAGGCTGGGACGAGGACACAGTGACCTCTGAGGGAGGCTGTGACAATCAAAGTTAGAAAAGCCACAGCTCAGCACGTTACTGACACTCCCTCAACACCGTAGCTGGTTTTCATTCCTTCTGAGCACCCATTAGGAGCCAGTTACTGGTTAGGTACTTCGTTATTGATCTCATGTCACCCAAAACCACCCTGTTGGATTACAATCACCCATCATGTTTCAGATGAGACTGTTAAGCTGCCTGTGTACGTGAGGACCTGGGGTGATGAACACACAGACCCTCACAGGACCTGTGCTCGACCAACCAGGACTTTTATGAAAAAATTCTCGCTCTTTCCTTTCTGCCAACTCACAGCTCAGCCCCTATATGGGGCCTTACATTTGCAAAAACCTGGTGGAGGTATAGTGTTCACACCCTCTCACCAAAGCTCAAGGAACCCCATCTCTGCCATGTCTAGGGGGTGCCCCACTAGTGACCCCGTCCCCCAAGTGTCTCTTCACCATCGTCTGCCTTCCTGAAACAGCTTTCTTTTCTACTTCCTTTTTTCTCTTACCAATGAGTCAGCCAGAGGCCAGGAAAAAATACAAGATACAATGCCCAAACAGCTCACGTGGCACCCATGAACAAGCACAGCCTCCCAGAGAGCAAGATATTTGGAATTCCAAACTTCCCAGTAATTACACATAACTCATTCTGCTTCCTTAAAATTTAAATAATTACCATAATTAATAGCTAAAAGCAAGCTGATTCAAGTGGGTTGTAGGTGTATCATTCACCCATTTTACACATGAAGAAACTGAGGCTCCAGGGAACTGGACTTGCTCCAGCAGACAAGGAGGATAAAAGCCCAAGCCTCTGCCTCCATGTGCCCTTGGACTGCAGGGCCTCGCCTGAGGGGACATACTGCCCAACAGCCAAGAAGAAAGAGACCCTGGTCCTAGCTCAAGGCTCCATTCCCCTGCCTGAGCACCCAGTTCGCGGTTCAGTCCCTTTTTTGCAGGGTGGCTCTCTCCTTCCATATCTCCAACTCTACCCAGGAAACATCCTGGGCCCAGCCGGGAGCCTCTGATGGACAGCAGCAGGGCCAGTGATGATGCCAGCAGGACTCACCACATAGTAACACACCACACAATGGCATGCGTGCTGTGCCCTCTCCTCCAGTGTTCCCAGCACACAGGGGACCCACCGACCACACCATCCCCAAGTCAGTCATTAGATCAAAGCCTGTGTTTTCAACCAGAGCTTCACCTAAGTTTTCTCAGTCTCAAAGAAATCTGGACACACACAGTTAGGCACAGATGTGCAGTGATCAAGGACCCAGCCATGTGGGGGAGCCGTGGCTCAGCTCCTGGGAGACCGAACTACCCACCCCCCACCCTACCCCGTGCTTATCTTCAGGGGCGGCTGAGAATTTATGATCTGCTCAGCAGCACCGGCATTATAGTTCTGGAATAAGAAGAGTCTTTGTTATTGCCAGTGGCATTCTCTCCTGCCATTCAAAGCTGCGCTATCCAAAAAAAAAAAAAATGAATACGGATACATTTCCCCCTCCACCATGATCTAATAAGAATAAAAGCTTAACTATCCTGAGCAAACTGCCAATTACTGTGGCTAGAAATGCCATAATCAGTGATAGTTAAGGCTTTTGGAATATTCTTTGAACCAAAGAATTCAATCCCCTAAGTGGCCGGCACCAGGTCTCCTGTGAGAATCGGTGCCAAGGGCAGCGGGGCTCAGTCTGCAGTGGGGGGTCAAGAGTGGCCAGCCAGAGTGTCACATGAGAAAGTACACACAGGCATACATACATGATGTACAATCACACACATGCTGGTGTGTGCACGTGTGCACACATGCACAATGACACAGGACAAATAGGGTTCTGGGCATGGCTCTCTCCTCTGTCTGCCGCATGGGGTGATGTGGATTATATATAATTCATTCCACTTCCTTAAAATTTAAATGACTACCCTAATTAATAGCTAAAAGCAAGCTGATTCAAGTGGATTGTAGATGTATTATTCACCCATTTTCAGTTCAGTTCAGTCGCTCAGTCGTGTCCAACTCTTTGCAACCCCATGGAACTGCTGCACACCAGGCTTCCCTGTCCATCACCAACTCCCAAAGCTCATTTTACACATGAAGAAACTGAGGCTCTGGGGAACAAGCTCCGAAGTACAAGGCTCTGGGACTCTCAGGGGCTGGGGTTCCGTCCAAACCCCCACCAAGTAGATGGGAGAAAACCCTCTTGGAAATCTGAAATGTACCCCCAGGGTGGCATTGTCCACACCTCCACTGCTTACAGGAATCTCTGCTCTGACATAGTTCCTTGGGTTGAAAGTACACAGCACGATGGAGAGAAGAGCGTATCTGTGGCAAAGCAGACCTAAAATAACCAAGGTTAGAAATCAGTCACGCCCAACGGTAAGAGTGAGCAAGAACGCCTGACCCTGGACAGAAAGGGGAAGCCTTCTCCACAGCAAGACCAGAAGTGACAGCGGAAGTGCCCCAAAGCCCCACCACGGGACCTGATCTTGAACCGACTAAAGCACATATCATGTGACATCTCGGAAGAGAATGGGATTTGGGTGGGGTTGGGGGGGTGGCTGGCCAGCTTGGGGGCTGGATAACAGAGCAGTATGGTACTCTATCCTAGCCTTGCCACTTCCCCATGAGTCCCGATTCTCAGTAAGAAAAAGTTTAATAAGAAAGTTCGTTCATTTAATCTCTTTCTTGAAAAAAAGCAGGGCTAGAGCCACTTGTAACTTTTTTAGCTTTATGTGTGTGCACATGCCCGCATGAGTAAACGGCATGCATGTGTGTGAAGTGTGTGCATGTATGGGGCATGGATGAGTGTGGACTGTGTGTGACTACATGTGCGTGCCTGTCTGTATGGTGAGGAGAGTAGAGGAAACCAGGATCCTCACATGGAGAGCACACACGTGAAGCCAGCCCACAGTTCCACAAAGCCAGCCTCCAGCACACATTCCTTCCACTCAAGAGCCCAAGGACCAGGAAAGGTTGACCCATGAGGTCCAGAGCAGTGACAAAATCCCAAGACTCTCTAAACCCCATCTCCCTGGACCTCCAGCCACAGGGCGACCTGCAGGGAATCTGAGGGGGTCCCAAAAAGGAGAGGTGATGCGTGGGCCCTGGCCCCACTCAAGGTAACATCACACCTGGAATGTGCGAGAGATACAGACACTGGGACCCATGGACAAAACCAGGGCCTTATCTAGGGTACCTGCAGCTTCCATATGTCATTTCCAGGCCTCCTCATTCCCCACTAATCAAAGCCCTGCACCCAACCCAGCACACCAGACCTCAAGTGCTTCGTGGGGCCACCCAGCAATTTAACCCTCCCAGGGAATGCCCAAATGCAGGACAACTTCCCTGATTCAGGGTCCCCATACTTCCGTGACTGCCTAAAAATCCCAACCCATCCATGTATGTGCGTGCTAAGTTGCTTCAGCAGTGTCCAACTCTTTGCAACCCCCATGGATTGCAGCCTACCAGACTCCTCTGTCCATGGGACTCTCCAGGCAAGAATACTGGAGTGGGTTGTCTTTTCCTCCTCCAGAGATCTCCCCAACCCAGGAATCAAAGCCACATCTTTACGTCTCCTGCATTGGCAGGCAGGTTCTTTACCACTAGCACCACCTGGGAAGCCCTCCAAATCCCATCTATGAACTACATTCAAAAATGAAACCAGAAAAATCCCCAAGGCCAGCCATGTGCCCCAGACCCTACCCGCCCCCAGCCCCTACCCTACAACAGCAGCACGTCAATGTGATTAGAAAGAAGGGATCATGTGACGTGGAGAAAGGGTTGTGACATCACCAGGACAAAATTACCAAATTCTTTTCTGAAACCAAATTCTTAAGTTATTTTTCTATAATTAAAAACATGGATTTCATAGCTCCTCAGTTTATTCTTGAGATGAAAACTATACACCCTATCAGAAAGCATCTAGCAGCCATTTCTTAAAGAGTTTTGTTTCTGTGGCCATGATCCAATGCAGCCTCCTCCTATACACATCATTCAACACGGGCCAATTCGGCTCCAGAAGTCCCATAGGAGAGCAATGTAACACTTACCTTGGCTTCACATTTCTTGTGACAGGAATACTTGCAGGCTGCAAGAGAAGGAAAAAGAAGGTGTGTTGAGCAGTCTGTCCATACTTTCTACATTTCCATCTCTAAATCTTGAGAAAGTCCAGACAGAAGGAGGTTGCTTTTTGCTTAGGACACAAAACTGAGTTCAACAGAGCGAGGGGGTGGGTGGACATGTGTCCAGGAACCCAGCCATCTCGGCAGTGTCAGCAGTGGCAGAGGGCACAGGGAACTCTGGAGAGGAGTTACAAACACCCTGGCTCTTCCAGGGGTTCAGGCCACCAGATCAGCACCTTGGGAGGAGAAAGGCAGCGCAGCTGAGTGGTAGAAAGTATCAGTGTTTGCCTGGAAATTATAGCTTCTCCCTGAAGAAAGGAGAGAAACTTGAAAATGCCCCAGAAGACTCAGGACCGGCGCCTTTAAATTAGTGAGAAATTGGACATTTGCGTTCCACGCTTCTTCCACTTCCGGACGACCTAAGAACTGACTGTCAGAACAAATCCACATCTAAATTCCTGTGGGGGATCCTTCAACCCAGGCCATTGTGAGGACTGAGAGAGGCATGTGCTGGTTCGGAGGCCCCAACAATGCAGAGAGAGCCGGAACCAATGCGGATTTCACAGGCCCGCCCTCTGTGGGCTGCAGCTGTGCCTACAGGACATGAAAGCCTCCCCCCACCAAAGCGGCTCAGGGCCCTGGGGCCTGTCTGCCGATGCTCCCATGCAGAGACAGAAGGACAGGGAGACAGTGAGGAATGAAGTAACTGCACCAAATAAGCGCAGTGCAGGTGCCCCCGTGGGCTCCAAGCAGGCATCTATCTGATAAATCCATGAGGTGACTGCGGGATGGGGGACAGGGACCTAGGCTTGGGGGCACAGGACCTGTAGGCTTTCTGGCCCAGCCTGGCTGGGCTGCCCTCGGTGGAATCAGGCCTCTTTTTCTTCCAGGATTATGGTGATGCCAAAATGCCATCATTCAAGGGACCCTGCTTTGAAACTGCAAAGCACAGCATCAATATATTGAAGTGTGGGCTCCTGGAAGAACAAGGCCTCAGGTCAGGAAATAGGTCCCAAACTGCAGTCAGCACTTCAAGGCCCAAACTTTTCATTCCCTGTGTTTTCTGAAAGCCCTAACTCACAGCCCACCTGGGACTGAATGAGGGTGAAGCAAACTAATAAAGAAAAAGAGCCTGTGGCTGGGGATCCTTAGAACTCCAGCAGGGAACAGCCAGGGGTATTATCTTTGCAAGATCTAGCTTTTGAGCTCCTTCTATGTATCCAAGGTTTGTAAAATTATTCACAAAGACACATATTTATTCTATATCTTCTAATGGGTCCACCCAGCAAAGGTGATGAGTGATTTTCTAATCAAGATAGGCTAGCTGTTGGAATAAAGGGGCTTTCACACCAGATTAAAATCTCAGACAGAAGGCCAGCCAGGGGCCAGAGGCCAGCAGCAAGAACAGAGATAGAGACGAAGGCAGTTGAGGGGCCCTCTGGCCTTTGAGGAAGATGAAAATTAGCGGAAATGCAGTGAAGACTCCCGCAGCCCCAGAGGAAGCTCCATCCACACACGCTGAATGGGGCAGCCGGACCACTCAGCAGCCGGGACACTGCACAACCTCCCATGGCAGTCAGCCCCCGAGACCGCCTCAGGGCTCCTCCTGGAGCCCGAGTCCCCGTGCGGTCCCCTCACACAGTGACAGAGCGGGTCGTGTGGCCAGGAAGGAGGGTGGAGGGTGTGGCGAGTAGCCTCTGCTCTGGGCTCCTGGACCACCGCTCTGAGAGGAGCCCTGCCCACGTGTAAGGCACTGAGGCAGCCCTGGGGAGGAGGCCCATGGGAAGGAATTGAGGCCTGCCGCCAGCAGCCAGCTGGGAAGCAGGTCCTCCAGCCCCAGGAGAGCCTTCAGATGATGCAGCCCCCCAAGAGACGCTGAGCCAGCACTGCCCGGCCACGTGACTCCCAAATTCCTGATCCACAGAAGCAGTGAGAACAGAAGCTACTGCCACAGTAAGTCACTGACTTTGGGAGTTACGCAGCAGATCAACAAACCGATTCAACCCAAAAAGGAACTCTGGTGTGTGGAACCGTGACAGTGGTGTGACATATTCACGGTGGATGGCCCACTGGGCTATGACAAGAGCCTCAGGCCATTACAGGGCAAATCCTCACATCCACAAAGGTGAACTAATCAGACTGAATTGCATAAACCACCCGAGTGCTAAGGCGAGGGTCCTGAGAGGTGGGCCCACTGTTCCTGGGGTGTAAGCAGGTGACCCGAGTATTATGAACTTTCCACCCAAAAGCCAAGCACCACGGTGGTCCCTCAGATTCAGATTTCAGTTTCCACATATAAGTGATACCGTACAATATTTATCTTTCTCTGTTTGTCTTAGCACACTGTTGATTCATGATGGTGAATGGCAGGATTTCCTTCTTTTTTCCACCTGAATAATGTTTTACCACATCTTCTTTATTCATTCATCCATTGATGGACACCTAGCTTGTTTCCATGTCTTGGCTATTTTAAGTAATACTGCAACCAACATGACATCTATTGAAGACACTGATTTTGTTTCCTTTGGCTATATACCCAAAAGTGGAACTGCTGGATCATATGATAGTTCTATTTTTCACTTTTTGAGGAAATTACGTACTGTTTTCCACAATAGCTGAACCAATTTATATTCCCACCAACCGTGTAAACCAACCGTGTACAAGTTCTTTTACTCTACCCTAACCAAAGCATGTTTTCCCTTGTGTTTTCGCTGACAGCCATTCTGACAGGTGTGAGGTCATATCTCATCGTGGTTTTGATTTGCATTTCCCTCAAGAGAAGGGGGTGACAGGGGGTGAGATGGTTGGATGGCATCATTGACTCAACGGACATGAGTTTGAGCAAATGCTGGGAGATAGTGAAAAGCAGGGAAGCCTGGCGTGCTGCAGTCCATGAGGTCGCAAAGAGTCAGACATGACTGAGCAACTGAACAACGACAACAGGATCAGTGATGCTGAGCACCTCTGCATGCATCTGTTGGCCACTTTTATGTCTTCTTTGGAAACTAAGAAACTATCATTTGAGTTTTGGTGTAATATCAAAAAAGAATATGCTTTCCTTTCCAAATACATATTTGTATACAGCTGGATTTTCTTCAAAGAGTGCAACCGAAACAACACATTTGGGATGGTTAATTTTATGTGTCAAGTTCACTGAGCCACAAGACGCCCAGATATTTGGTTAAACAGTATCCTGGGTGTGTCTGGGAGGGTGTTTCTGAACAAGAAAAATATTTGAAACTGTACACTGAGTGAAGCAGATTGTCCTCTCCAGTGTGGCGGGCTTCATCCAATTCACTGAGGGCCTGAATAGAATAGATGGTGAAGTAAGAAAGAATTGGTTCTCCCTTCCCAACTGTCTCCAAGCCGGCACACTGGTCGTCTCTTGCTTCTGGATTAGAACTCAGACAGGAACTATACACTGGCTCTTCTGGATGACAGCTTGCCAACTACAGATAAGACTTAGCCTCCAAACCATATGGACCAATTCTTTGCAATAAATTTCTTTCTCTATATACATCCTATTGGTTCTGTTTTGCTGAAGAACCTTAACTGACACCATGCTGAAATAGACTGAATGCAGAAGCAGCTAGGGGGATCCAGCCAACTAAGTCACACATAACATGCACTCAATTTATGTGCATAAAATAATGCCATTCTTCTTATTGTATGTAATGAGGAATAAAACAAAGAATAAAACAAAGCGATATCAAAGACCCCTTTCTGCCATGGAAAAAGAAGTTACGGAAGCAATAAGGAAGAAAAAAGTATATATCCACAAATGACATATAGAATGGCTACTGGGAAATCATGACTTCTAAAAAGCTAACATATGACAACGCTTATAATGTTGCTCGTATGTGCTCAGTCATGTATGACTCTGTGCAACCCCAGGGACTGTAGCCCGTCAGGTTCCTCTGTTCATGGAATTTTCCAAGGCAAGAATACTGGAGTGGGTTGCCATTTCCTACTCCAGGGGATCTTCCCAACTCAGAGACTGAACCTGGGTTTCTTATGTCTCCTGCACTGGCAGGCTGGTTATGTATGTACAGTACAAACTCTGTAAAATCAGACATGTGCAATGGACAGGTCCACACATGGGAATTCAGTATAGGGGAGAAACTGTCATATTCAGTTACAAAAGGATGAGCCACACAACAAATCATGCTGGGAAAACCAGCTCACTCACGAAAAATAACCTAAATAGCATGAATTCCAGATGAATCAACCATGAAATTGGAACAGAATTGGAAAAGCAGAAATGAATATTAGAATAAAGTATTGTAGAATATCGTTAAGACCCCAGAGAAGGGAAAGCATTCTTAAATAGAAACAAAAACAGAAATGAAATGAAATAATGGGTAAATTTGAACTATCCAAACCTTAAACCTTTCACATGACAACCACTCCATGAGCAAAATTAGTCAAGCAACTGCTCACTATGCTTGCAACATGTAAGTTGGAATGGTAAGGAACTAACATTTCTGTAGGTCAAAATCCATCAAAAATTGGCATAAATTCTACCTAATTTAACTATAGAAACATTAATATTATAATATCTATACTATGATTTCTTAGAAATCAGGAAGAAAAAATCATCTCATTTTTCAAATGCACCAAGGATTTGAAAGGCCAGTTTACTAAGTAAAACATTACAGGGATCTCTCTGATGACGCAGTGGATAGGAATCCAGCTGCCAATGCAGGGGACATGGGTTCAATCCCTGGTCTGGGAAGATTCCACATGCCAGGGAGCAACTAAGCAACTACTGAGCTTATGGCTGCCAAAGCGAGCACTCAAATGCACCAAGGATTTGAAAGGCCAGTTTACTAAGTAAAACATTACAGGGATCTCTCTGGTGACGCAGTAGATAGGAATCCAGCTGCCAACGCAGGGGACATGGGTCCAATCCCTGGTCTGGGAAGATTCCACATGCCAGGGAGCAACTAAGCAACTACTGAGCTTATGCTCTAAGGCCCATGAGCCTCAACTACTGAGCCCGCATGCCACAACTACTGAAGCCCACACATCTAGAGCCCGTTCTCCACAACAAAGAGAAGCCACCACAAGAGAAGCCTGAGCACCACAGCAAAGAGGAGCCCCCAGCTGCCACAACTAGAGAAAGCCTGTGCAAAGCAACAAAGACCCAGTGTAGCCAAGAATAAATACCTGAAAGAATCCGTCTGTCAATGCAAACGATGCAGGTTTGATCCCTGGTCCAGGAACTAAGATCTCACAGGCTGTGGGGTAATTAAGGCTGTGTGCCACAACCACTGAGCTTGTGTTCTAGGCCCCACGTGTCGCAACTACTGAACCTACGTGCTGCAACTATTGAAGCCCCTGTGCTCTAAAGCCCATGCTCTGCAACAAGAGTAGCCACCACGATGAGAAGCCCATGCACTGCAACTAGAGAGTAGCCCCTGCTCACCACAACTAGAGAAAGCCCACACACAGGAATGAAAATCCAGTACAGCCAAAAATAAATAAATAATACATTATAGACATCTTTTCAGTATCTTCTTAGATGCTCAGCCTCAGTGACAACCAGAGGAATGTAAAAAACCTAATAGAGCAAGACACCACTTTTCCACTGACTTGCAAAAATGAAAAGCAGAGAAGCATCAAGTGAAAGACGGAGTTAAGTTCAAGGCCAAGGTCCACGGTCAGCTCCCTAAGGCTCCCTCAGCAGTTCCCATTAGGGGTCTTTCTCCACTCAGGAAGGGGTTATGTGGCCAGTGCGTGTCTCACAAGTTTCTAGGAATTAATGACACACGAATCCTCACCTCCACAAGCCTGGGGCCTGCATTGCATTCCTTGGTTAGACGGGTTGCCAAAGTCCCAGGCAGGAATCCACTCTTAACAGCAGCGGCAACTGTCTGGAGCATTTGGCTCTGAAAGGCCCCACATTGTTCCTTGTTGTCTTGGAACTGCTACCCTCCCGAAGTCTCCAGGAGCCTTGGAAATCCAGGCCACTGTTTCAGGCTTATCATGCAACACTTTACACATATCTACCCAGAGAGAGATGAGCCCTGGGTGTCACCTCTGTTTCTCTGCCTCTGCCCTCAAGCTCACCCCAACCTGCCCTCAACCTCTGCCCCAGTTTATCCACACGCACAGTCACCAGCTACATGAGACGGGGGGCCATATGCCCACAGCAGAGGGCCCAACGCCACATTCACTGCTTGGTCACCTGCTTCTTTTCCTCGCCTTGATGGTCCTAACTGCCACCAAGTCCTGGGGTTCTAATTCAGCACCTGGCACAAAGCAAGTGCTGACTTGCTGATCAGCCTACTCAGCCCTAAGCTTTGTCTGTAATCCCCTAGTATACTTTAGACTGTGATAGTCTCACACACAGGGACAGAACTACCCCCCTCCCCAGACTGTAAGCTTCCCACCAACAGGACTCCCCGCTCAGACTTGGAGCTCCCCACTGACAGGACTCCCCCTCTCATACTCTGAGCTCCTCACAAACAGGTCACAGCTTTCTCATATTTTTATTCCAGCAGGCAGTTAATGTGTTCAGTTAACCAAAGGGGAAAAGTCATTATCAAATATTCCTTACAAAACCCCCCTCCATCCCATTTCCCCTCTGTCCTCTTTTTTGCTCTCTTTCCCAACCTTCATTTCCTTCAGGTTCCTCCCTACAGTTGTCTCTTTTGCAGCATTTCTTTTTTTTCCATGCCAGTCTGTTCTCTCCTATTCCATTATTAAATTCAGGCAAACCATCTCTCCCAATGCCATCACTTCTGTGTGATCTGACACTGCATTCTCTCTGAATTCATCTCCTCCGCAGGGCCAAGTTCTGCAGAACTTACAACTTTTGACACCCAGGAAAAGACTCACCCACTCAGGACTAGAACATCATGATCAACCATGCCAGTGTCCTCAAGTATGGGTTTGTAGAAGGATTGTCAGTGGAAGCTGGGCCACTTAACCCACCCAAGAGACGTCAGTGGAGCAGTGAGAACAGGCTACCTGTTCAAAGCCCTGGCAGGTGGGAAGGGCAGAGCAGGAACCGCTTCAGTGGGTTTCTGAGCAGCAGGAGGCAAACCGCAACCAGACACTTAACCCCATCGCTCACCAGCCATCCGTGTGGCTTTGCCTGTAGTTACAATTTGAGAAATAGGGGTTAAAGAGCCTCTATGTACGAACGACAGCTTCTTAAAAATGAAGTTTTTCTTCTAAGTTAGCCACATAAAAATAATCTGTGGCAAATAGGCTAAAATGTGAAAATAAGTGACTTGCAGGTCAAGAACAAGCCTAGAAAAAGGAACAGTAAAAAATATTAGCCAAAGTCACAGAATACACACCTAACCCTTCTCCATCATCACCACCATCAGCAACGTGACACCATAACCAACAGGAATAACACCTAACACTACCAGACACTTCCTTGAGCCAATCAGGGCTCTCTATGTTCCTCGTGCATTTAATCTGTTCCTCACAATGACTCTAAAACAAAACTCAACCACGGGGAGGCAGGGCAGGAATCCGAGCAGCCTGTCTCCAGGGCCCATGCTTCCCTACTGCTCCAGAAACAAGTCAAAGGAAGGGCCCTTCCAGTAAGACCTCACACTACTTCTGCATGATCACTGAGAAAAGACATGCAATGTCTACAGACTGCACATACACACTGGCTCAATGTGCAAATGTATACAACACACATCTAAATTATTAGGAGGGAAAACCACTAAATTGTCTGAGTTTTTTATGATATCTATATAGCTTACTGACAAAAGGAAGAGATCCTAGAGATTGACGACAGAACAGGCAAATTGTAAAGGTTACAAATAGAAGGCCAGGAAAGGGGCCTGTCCTGGGCCACAACTTCTTCTGCAGGAGCCAACCACTGACCCTGCCAGGCGCCGTCTACACTCCCAGTGACCGTGCCAGGCTCCTCACCCAGCAGCACCCCCACATCTTGCCCCTGCCCGTCCAGAGGGATGCAGTGCGGAAGAGGGAAAAGCCCAGCCTTCGGATGCGGACAAAAAGCACAGCTAAGAAGATGGCCACACAGCAACAACACATATAAACACCCAGCTCTCACATTTCTATCCCTATGGTCACTGCCATAGGCCTTTTTTCCCTTGACAGTGTCAGGGGCTATGTCTCTGATGATGGCATTTTTGAGAAGCAGACTGTCAAATCACAATCCTTGGATCTCCCACACACATCAATTTAATTTAAGAAGATAATGTCTAAAAGATTCCTGGCACATAGAGTCCTTTCCTTTTCAAAAAAGAGTAGCTACTGTTTATCAACACAATTATTACAGCTAGGTACATAAATATTATCATATTTATGTACTCAATACCTATTGAGTATTCTCATAGGTGTTTACATTCCACCATATGCCAGTGCCAAGTTGCTTCAGTTGTATCTGATTCTTTATGACACTACGGATTGTAGCCCCGCCAGGCTCCTCTGTCCATGGGATTCTCCAGGAAAGAATACTGGAGTGGACTACCATGCCCTCCTCTAGGGGACACTCCTGACCCAGGGATTGAATATGTGTCTCTTATGTCTCCTGCATTGGCAGGCAGGTTCTTTACCACTAGCACCACCAGGGAAGCCCGTGCCCACCAAATGAGGGAGTTCTAAAACACCTTTTTCTGGAGAGAAGTCAGCAGATATCTCACGAACAATGCTACAGGTGAGTCCCCAGCCTCTCAATGCCTGAGGGCTGACATTCACCATGTTATGAGCATACCCCATGCTGGACCCAGAAATAGAGCATGATGCCTCCATGGGCTCCTGTCACCATGGCCTCCTTCCATGCCACCCATTGCCTGTCCTGCCACCCACGTGGGGCCCCAGGCGTGCAGGCATCCCTGATGTCAGTGGGCCTCTCTCTGCCAGGACCTGGGCCTTGGCCTTCAGGAGGACCTGCTCCTGTTTACTTTTCCCAATAGCACAGCCTCCAGTGCCCACAGCCAGGCAGCTGATTCCTTTGGCCAAGGATGTGGCTTCCCTGAGCTGTACATGTCCCCAAGGTGGCCTCTGCCAGCCCACAGCTCCTGGCCACGTGCTTCAGGGTGACAAGTGCCACCACCCAGCCACGAGGGATGGATCCGGGGCCTCTCAGGGAGGGTCCATACACTTCCCCTCAGCTGGAGGGCTCAGAGCAGAGGAGTGCGGCCTTAAGATGAAACAAGGAGGCCAGGTGAGAAGGGGGACTGTGGCGTGTCTGCTGGGGTGTGCACACACGGAAGGGGAACAGGAGCGCAGGGCGGCCCCAGGACCGGTGCCCGGACCCAGATCCCTTCTTACTGCCTCCAAACCAGGCAGAGCATCTCAGCCCAAGTGGTGGGGTGACAGCGTGTGAGCCCTGGGTTCCCCACACGAGAACACAGTAGCAATGTTCCTGTGGGGAAACGACACGTGGAGATGAACCCCCTGAGGCAGAGGGCACCTTTGGGACAGTCTCCAGTGAAGGATTTTCTTCAAGGAAAAAAGAACTAGGTGGGTCCAAAAAGTGATTTCCACGGGGCTAGACTGTGAGATAAAACAGAACCACAGTGATCCTCAGACCAGAGAAGCATAAGCCAGACAGATCACGAGTCAGCACTGCACAAGGCCAGCCTGTTGCCACCCTTCTGCCCTCCCACTCTTCTGTGTCACACAGGGTCCTTGGGGCCGAGTTGGCCTTGGGCAGTGCAGCACCCAGTGGGATCCTGAGATCTCACTGCCTCCCCCATAGAATTCCAGAGGATGCACAACCACCTGCACACACAATCACAAGCCATCCACACCACTCTGCCAGGCCTCTTAGAATTCCTTGACATCCTACACATCACAACTATAAACGCGTAAGACAGATTGTTAAGAATCAAAGAATATTCTGGGCCCCTTCCTGGCCCCTACAAGCCTGGGAAGCTGCAGGACAGGGAAGGAAGTGTGAGCCTGGAATGTGCGCTCTCGTGCCAAGCCCTGGATGGTACTGGGGGCTGTCAGCATCCTTGAGGAGCTCTGGCCTGATGGAAAGCCTGGCTGCGGGGCTCCACTGTCTCCAATCTGGCCATATCTCATTGCTTCCATTTACTTTGAAGAGAATAACTGTATCTTGTAGGTGGTTAAGGCAGAAGTACTGAGAGTTTTAAAAGGATGTTTGGGATAGCTCTTTAGTCAACTCAGGCCTCAGCTGTACAGAGATGAGAAGGAAACTGACTCTCCAAAGAGCCAATCTGTTTGTCGCCACCAGGCCATCATTAACTGTATGTGGGAAACAGAGGCGTTGGGCCTACAGAGCTAAACCACCTTGGTCTGTGCTCATGACCTGCACGTGTGGACAGCAGCCAGCCAAGGAATCGCCCTGGCACATCCAGGTGGGGTCATTGAGGAAAATCATTATCACAGTTGCAAAGCGAAGTACCAGAAAGTGAGCTCAGCACCTCACACCCATCCCAGCCAGGCCTTGCACCAGCCATCCAGAGAACAATGTTGCAACCCACATCAGGGACTCAGAGAGACTTTGATCCTAACAGACTCAGAGCGCCAGCCTGCACTCCTGGCCCAGCCCTGTCTTGGCCACACCCTTCTCTGCACTTCCAAGTGCGTGTGTATGCTCCTGTGAGCATGTGTGTGTGCATGCATGCATGTGAGTGCGTGTGTACGCACACAGCAGGCCTGCTGATGTGGGGAGAGGGCCTGTGCCGAGAGGCCTGGTGCTGGATCCGTGTCCCACGTGCACCCCACAGGTGACTCCTCAGCCCTCAGGGCCTGGCTCCCCCTTTGTAGGTGGAGAGGAACCATCAGGCCCTGTGAGACAGGCTGCATCCAAGGATAAGGTGAGAGTGCCATGCACTCTGAGAAGCAGGTGCGTCAGCTCTGAAACAAGAGACCCGTGTGGGGTGAGGCAGGGAGGGGACTTCTGGCACCTCCAGGAGGCCACAGAGGAGGGAAGGAGAGGCGGGAGCTGGCTCCGAGGCACCAGCATGGTCAGCACTGACAGTGGCCGGGCCCTTCCGAGGAGGGGACACACCTGCCTCCCGCCCCCTCTAAGGTTCCACGACAGTGTGGCCATCATGCATCTTTCCTTGAGCCCGCCTAACTCCAAAGCAGCCCTCAGGGACCATGTGCCAGGGAGTCCACCGTGAGGATGGGGAGCCTAGAGGCAGCCCTGGAACTATTCTATGGAGAAAATCCCAAACCCATCATTGATAACAAGCCCAGAGCAGCCCAAAGCCTTCTCCCAGGTAACCCCATCTGCCTCCATTCTGTGACACAGAACCACAATTCCAGGGTTCAAGGGAAACAAGAGAAGTCCTCCTCACAAGTCTGTGATACAGATTTACTACCATGGAAACAAAAAATAGCAAGTTGCATTGATTACCTGGGGTTTAAACACCAAATACTGAAGCTGGGGGCTCTGTTTACGGACTGGCGCAACGCCTGACAACAGGCTAAAAGGACAGTAACGCAATGAACCGTCACTCAAAAGAACAGAAAAATTTCATTTGTAAACTCTGGTAACAGACCAGAAAACAAAAGGGGATGACTCAAGCTACCGACACTAGAGGACAGAAGGAAAATAAGTCATGAGCCACTCACGGCTGGCCCCCTCCCATAAGACTAACGTTGCTCTTTCTGGAAAAATTTCTCATGAGCATATATCTGTGTAAATACGTTTCATCCCAGTCCAGCGAGGGTGAAGGGAAACTCAGGTTAAGATGGGGAATTCCATGATTTAACTTTGGAAACTCCCGAAAGAAGGTTTCATTTTGGGTTTTTGTCTGTTTGCTTTGCTTCAGTTTAATCGGCATGAGAAGGATCAACGCGGACTCACCTCGGCATGAAATCCCTCGACCTTCAATAATCTGTTTGCAAACCCCACAGACTCTGGCTTTTTTAAAGGCCTTGTTCTTAAAACTGTGCAGACTCGCAGTTACTTCTTCTGGCTGAAAAAATAAAGGGAGAAAGTGTCAGCACTTCCATTGATAGTCCATTTGCTCTTCCTTTTCCCTTTCAAGAGATAATAAATCCAGCCGAGTTGGTGAAGAGCTGAAACAAGAACTTGACCAGGCAAACAGAGCAAAACAAGACAGCACCTTGCCAAGGCTGGGATCCCGGGAGCCTGGGATGCCCCGTCTGCACGCCCAGTGCCAGAGCCCTGGTGACGGCCCACATGCGCCCAGCTCATAATCCCCCGGGTGGAGGGCTTATGTGATAGTGGATCAGCTTCCAGACTGCAGGCTTACAGCTACCACTTCTGCGACAAAAGAATCCACGTGCGTGCCTAGAGTCTTAATGCTTTTTTCCTCGGGAAGAAACAATCAGCAAACAGCATGATTATAGCAGAGGACACTAACTCACTGGCCTTCCTGGCCCCTTGGCCTCTCTGAACTCACGTACTGGAGGAGACGCTGTCATCAGACCAGGGTGACAGGACAGGCGGTTCCTCTTTAAACCTGGTACAACATCGAATCCATTACACACACAGGCACTGCAAGGAGATGGACCACTTAGCCACCAAATCCATGTTTGTAGTGTCAAGCAAGGCTCACAGCTACAGCTGAGGATCTTATAAAAATTCAATTTGCCTTTGAAACTAAACACCAGTCATATTCCCATTTTCTGATATGTGACAGAGCATTCTAACATAACTGATATCCACATGGACTCACAGAAGCCATTACTCACACCAGAATAGCTAAAATTCATCGAGAAGATGAAGTGTCACTGAGAAAGGAGACAAATGGTACAGCTACTTTGGAAAGCAGCTTGACAATTTCCTACACGTATTTTTAAATCTACACCAATCTTACGACTCAGACACTTAAAACTACAGACACTTAAAACTCAGACACTTAGGACTACAGACACTTAAAAAATATGTCCGCAAAGACATGTGTGAGAATAATCAGAGCTACCTTTTTAAAAAGTGCCCCTAACAGGAAGTAACCCAGATGCCCATCACAAGGAACCTGGACAAACAAACCATGGTATATTCATAAAATGGATATACCTATCATATACCCAAATATTCACTTATGTATACACAAGAGTAAGCTACTAATACATGCAATATCATGGGTGAACATCAAAAGCATTATTAGGCTGAATGAAAGAACTCAGACATGAGCACACAGTGACTGGTTCTCTTTATAGGATGTTCATGAAAAGGCAAATGAACCTATCTAGTTCCTCAGAGGCAGGAAAAAATGAGGTGAGCTCTACGACTGTCTCTAAATTCCTACACGGAGAAAGTTTTCAGGATGTAGAGAGGGAAGGGGGAACCAGTATACCACATGGGCTGAAGGAAAAGAGTTAAGAATTCAAGCTGAATAAGCCAGCAAGAAAGAGTTCGCTAAGCAGAGCACTGTAGAAGAAAGAGCTGCAAAGAACTCTTAAGATCTTCAGAGGGGCCCTCGGAAGCATTCAGCACAGTACCGAAGAGCGTGTGTGTACGCACACCTGTTTGAGGAAGATACCCAAGGCTGGGGAAAGAACCACCATTTGAGGAAACAGTGCTCACACAGAGCCGAAAATAGTCCTCCTTCCCACAGCCAGACCAGAAAAACCCAAGATTCAGGGAATATTGCACAGAAAACAGGAGGATCTTGCCTCAAAAGTGAGGAATGATTAACTATAAACTGAGCACCGCTCCTTGTCTCTCCAAGTAATTTAACTGCATTCCAGAACAAAGCTCAAGAATATCTGTAGAAATAAAAAAATACCCAACACCCAGTAAGGTAAAATTCACCATGCCTGGTACCCAATCAAAAATTATCAGGCATGGGACTTCCCTAGTGGTTCAGCAGCGATGACTCCACGCTCCTAGCACAGGGGGCCCAGGTTGGACCCCTGGTCAGAACTAGATCCCACATGCTGCAAGGATCCCAACACCACAACTAAGGATCCCACATGCCACAACCAGGACCTGGTGCAGCTGAATAAAAACAAATAAACAATTTTTTTTTTATTATCAGGCATGCAAAGCAACAGAAAAACATAACCCATAATGAGAATAATCAGTCAACTGAAAGTGACCCTGAACTGACAAGAGTAAGCACACAAGATATTAACAGAGTATTATAACTATATTCCATTTGTTCAAAAAGGTAGGTAAGAAAAGATCCAAAACAAACATTTACAGAAGCAAATGTACATATCTGAGATGAAAAATATTAAAACGCTGGATAAGATTATTGACAGATTAGACACTGCAGTAGAACAGATGAGTGAATTTGAAGACATCACCATGGAAACTTACCAAAATAAAGCACAAAAAGAAAAGACAACCTATGTAAATAAATAGACAGATAAACAAAAAGAGTATCAGTGAACTGCGGGACAGCTTTAAGCAGCTTATAAGCCCCTGAAAGAAAATGGGTGGGTGGAGGGATATTTGAAGAAATAATGGCTGAAACTTTTCCAAAACATGAGGAAAACTATAAACCCATAGATCCAAGAAACTCAAAAAAATCTCAAACACAAAAAAATGTGACAGAAACGACATACGGCACATGAAAACCAAATGGCTCAAACCCAGTTAAAAAGAAACAATCTTAAATGAATCTATATACAAAACTGAAACAGACTCACAAATATAGAAAACAAACCTTTGGTTACCAAAGAAGTATGGAGGAAAGAGAGGGATAAACTAGGAGTAGGGATTAACAAACTATTACACATAAAACAGATAAGCAACAAGGATTGACTGTACAGCACAGATAAGGATATTCAACATCTTATAATAACCTATAATGGAAAGTAAATCTAGAAAAAAATTCATATATATATATACATATATATAAATGAATCACCACTGTACGCCTGAACCTAACAGAGCACTCTAAATCAACTACACTTCAACTGAAAAAAAAGAGATCTTAAAGGCAGCCAGGGAGGCAGGGGAGCACAAATGACACTCACGGGAGTAAGCATTAAAATAAAGCAGATTTCTCATTCAAAAAAAAGCAAGTGAAAACACAGTGTCGCAATATAAAGTACTAAGAAAAAACTGACCAATCCAGCAAAAATACACTTCAAAAATGACAGTGAATTAAAAACTTCCTAGAATATACAAAAGCTGAAATAATCTATCACTAACTGACACTACAAGACATGTTAAAGATAGTCTGAGCAAAAGGAAAATAATATTAGATGGAAATATAGCTTTACACAAAAGAATGAAGACCACTAGAAATGGTGAATTACACGGACAAATAAGTAAGGTCTTTTACTTCTTACTTAAAACTCATTAGAAGATAATTAACTATTTAAATAAAAACTGATAATGATACAATGTGAGGTTTAATGTAAGTAGAAGTAAAATTTATGGTAAAACAGCTCAAAGCTCAGGAAAGGAGAAATGGTAGTACATTACTGTAAGGCTCTCATAATATTCATGAAATAGTACACTATCACTTGAAGGCAGACTGTGACAAGCTAAAAAGGTATAACATAAACCTAAAGCAACAACTAAAATAATGAGTTGTAGGTAATAAATACAACAAAGAAGATAGAACAAAATTATTTTAAAAGTTCAATTACTGTTAAAATGGCAAAAAAAGAGAAAAAGCAGTAATAAAGAACACGTAAGAGAAATGGAAAACAAGCAGCAAGATGATAGATTTAAACCTCAATATATTAGGAATCACATTAATGTAAATAGTTTCAACATCTTAATTAAAAGGCTGCTGCTGCTGCTAAGTCGCTTCAGTTGAGTCCGACTCTGTGCAATCCCATAGACGGCAGCCCACCAAGCTCCGTCGTCCCTGGGATTCTCCAGGCAAGAACACTGGAGTGGGTTGCCATTTCCTTCTCCAATACATGAAAGTGAAAAGTGAAAGTGAAGTCGCTCAGTCGGGTCCGACTCTTAGTGTCCCCATGGACTGCAGTCTACCAGGCTCCTCCGTCCATGGGATTTTCCAGGCAAGAGTAGTGGAGTGGGTTGCCACTGCCTTCTCCAAATTAAAAGGCAGGGATTGTCAAATCATATTTTTTTAAAAAAGAATAGAAAAATATAAAATGCTAGTGTCAATCAAAGAAAAGCTGAAATGACTATATTAATAAGTTGATTCCAGATTAAAGAATATCCCCAATGATATCCATCTGAGCCACCAGGGAAGCCCCAAGATATAGAAAAGCACTACATAATGATAAAAGGGTAAAAATCAAGAGAATATGACAAAGTTACATGTTTAATAACAAAATTCTCAAAATATATGAAACAAGAACTGACAGAATTGCAATGAGAAATAAGCAAACATAGATAATCAGACATTTCATTACCCCACACTGAATTGTGTCCCCACAAAATTCATATATTGAAGCTTTAACCTCCAATGTAACTATGTTTGAAGTTAGGGCCTTTATAGAGGTAATCAAGGTAAAATGAGGCCATGAGGGTAGGGACCTAATCCAATAGGGCTGGTGTCCTTATATGAAGAAAAGGAGACACTAGGGAAGCTTGGCACAGAGGAAAGTCCATGTGATGACACGGTGAGAAGGTGGCCACACAAACTAAGGCAAGAGGGAGGCCTTAGGAAAATCCAAACTTGTCAATACCTTGATCTTGGACTTCCAACTTCCTGAACTATAAAAAAATAAACTTCTGTTGTTGAAGACACCTAGTCTGTGTTATTTCATTATGGCAGTCCTAGCAAACTAATATAGCCTTTCTCAATTATTAATATTATTTTTATAAATAATTGATAATTACTGCAGAAAATAAGCAAGGATACATAAGCTTTGAACAATATTATCAATATCTTGACCTAACTGACATTATAGAACATTTGACCTAACAGCGGCAGAATACCCATTCTTTTCAAATGCATATGGAATATTTAGTAGACAAGTCTAAGAAAATTTTAAAGTATTCAAGTTGTACTAAATATGTTCTCTGACCACAATGGGATTAAATTAGGAATCAGAAACAGAAAGATCTCAGTAAAAATCCCCTAAGTATTTGGACCTCAAATAACACACTTCTAAATAGTGTATAGATTAACACACCATGGCAATGCACTGCTATTACATACTTGTTTATATATTTGTTCCTGCTTTTTTCAAGAGACCATATACTTTTCGATAGTAGGGATCCTGAACTCAGTGCCTACAAAACAGGAATGAAGGTGCTACTATTATGAAGTCCATGACATTGGCAGGGCCCTTCTGGGCTGTAACCATAACCAACACTGCTCTACAAATGGAGATATTAGGATGCGAGATCAAGACCACGTAGCCAACGGATAAGGAATGTGGGCTCAGACCCAGTCTCCACTCCAGCCTCATGCTCAGACAGGAGTAGACATTCAAGTAGCTGACACACACAGCCCTCTATCATAATCCCCCAGCTGGCACACACTTTTCCTCCCTTATATTTCAGTTATTTCTTTACAGCCTTCTCTTTTGTGTAATTTCCTACAGGCAGGACACCAGGCTCTTATCTATTTGTCTTCCAAGGCCCTGCACAGTGCCTGGCACCCTCAATTAATACTTGTCGACTGAATGAATTGGCTGTATTCTGTGAGCCAAGAGGGGATACTGTGACGTTTTATTCCTTACAAATACCTTTATTACAACCAGGGAGAAAGAGGCACTGTGCTCCTGTGGTTTTCCTGCCGGCTGGGCCACAGTTAGAAACCTGGAGGAAGGAAACAGCAGAGGCGCTGTGTGGAGGCCGAAGCCATTTCAGTGGCTGGATGGTGGAGGAATTCATTTCAGATAGTGTAATAACATCTGCTCACGCTTCATCTGTACATAACATCTCCATTGTGAAGTGAGCCTAGACGGGATTAGGCTGCCTTTGTTTTCACCTGATACTGTGCTTTCATTTCTCCCAAAGAGGCGGGCCCAATGAGTGCACGGGGGACAGGGGAGGCCGAAATGCTGAAGCATTTAGCAGGCTCAGTTCAGGAATCTAAATTGCATTTAATTGTTAGGAGCAGACAGTGGGAAGGGTAGAGAGCAAGGCTGCCAGTTCTACAAGGACTCCCTGAGGGGTTCAGGGTAATTAGTGCTGGTCTTGATGGTGAGGTCTCTTTTTAGAAAGAAAAATCTCTGCAAAACTGAGCGAGGAAGTGTTCCACAGGCGTGCAGCAGGGTAACCTTTTGCTCTGCTCTGCGAAAATGCAAAACCTCACAGTTCCTCTCTGCTCAGTTCTCTAGGCTAATGTTGCAGTGGCAACAGTTACCCCCACAAAGCCTAAACCAGCACAATCCAAGCCTCCTTTCCTTTCAGGAGAGAGGATTTCGGTGTGTGTTTTCCTACCTGGGAAACCTTCAGTAGCATTCGAGGGGGGCAGACGCACTGAGCAAAATCACCAAGCAACCTGACTCTGAAGTTAAACGCTACAACTTCCCGGCGTGAGGAGAGCCGGCCCCAAACCTCTGGAGTGATCCTGCCCAGAGATGCCTGCAGCCAAGGGACCCAGAGCACGGGGACATCTTCTGCCTTCCGCACACGGTTCCCAAGCTTCTCAGGAGTAGTGTTTGATTGTTAAACTAAAAATCAGAATGAGCACAACTCAAAGTGCTGTGAAATGGCTGACATTCTGACAACTTCTCACTCCTCAGAACCTTCATAAGTTTCCAGCAAAACGAATGCAATAAATGCCTAATTATTAGACTCAGAGAGGGGACTGTTGAACTTAGTAGGGAGCCGCCTGTGCATCTGCTCAGTTTAAGTCAAGCGCCATGGAAGACAGTCCCAGGACCAAGGGCTGTAACATGGCCCTGGGGAACTTGCACTTCTGCAACAACGCTGGAGCATCCTCACACACCCACAGAGTTACAGCACCCTTTTCCTCTGCAAAGAAACACAAGCTAGAAGGGAGTCCGTGAAACTGCCAAAGTTCTGCTTCCATTCCAGCAAGGGAGGCCAAGGAAGTGTGTTCAAGAGGGAGCTGGATTCAAAAATTAAGACCAAAGCTGTCTCCCACTTCACGTGGGCCCACCAGGGCGCCGGCCTCCCACCAGTCAAAGCTCTACTTTCCCTCGCTCGTTCTTTCCTGCTCAAGTAACAGGCGCACACACGAACACACACGAGACACGCGTACACAGACAAGGACATACGCGCACTCGTGGACATACGGGCACGCGCAGAGACCAGGGCACAAGCGCGAGCGTGCACGCGCAGACAAGAGTGCAAGGGCACCCGTACACACTTGCACACCGGCGCGCAGACCGGGGTACGCGGGCACACACAAGCACACGCGCGCACCAACCCAAAAGTGCTTCCACTCCCAGGGCTTCCATCCTGTCGCAGCTCCCAGTTCCCGGCGCGCCGGGGTCCCGGTTCCCTGCGCCCCTCCCCCTCGCAGAACGCCCACTCACCTGGCGCCGGTGCCGGCGAGCCCGCGCCCCGCGCGCGCACCCTCCAGGCGGCCCCGGGGTCAGGGCGCGCAGCCGCATGGCCGTCCGGGCCCCCGCGAAGGGTCGGGCCAGGCGAGGAAGGCCGAGGCAGGCGCCGATCCCTCCCGGGTAGCGATGCGCGGCAGGTACGCCTCCTGGGCCCCTGTGTCTGGGAGTCCCAGGAGAAGTTCGGCCCCGGGAGCCCTGAAATGAAGCGGTCGCCAACTCCAAGTCCACTCGGCCGTCAGGAGTCAGATGCCGCGAACAAAAGCCAGACGAATGAGCGCACGGCCCCCCGGCGCCCCTCCATCTGACACGAATTAGCGCTCCCTTCCCCCCGCCCCTGACCGCAGCTCCGGAGAAGAGGAAAAAGGTTTCTCAGCCAAACCCAAGAAAAGTGGCGAGGAAACGCCTCCTAGGACAGGGGTGGGGGGCTCACCCTCCATCGCCCTCCAACGCCCTTGGCCCTCCCACTGGATTACCCCCGCCTTTGGCTGGGGTACAGCTTGACTAGGATTTCAGACCTCTCCAAGAATGCAGATCCAGGGACTTAAAATCAAAAGCCGCAGGCTGTCTGGCTTTCGGGATTTTAAATCTTCTATATTGTCCAGTAAACTTGCATCTGTAATGGTCAGTATCACCGGTAACCTATACTGCTAGCAAACAGTGGCTCTGGAGTGGAAAGAAGGAAAACTCTAATACAGAAAGGTTTTCTTTCCAGTTTGCCTCTTCAACTAAGAAAAACAAGGAGCAGCCTTGCCAAAGTGGGATGAGAAGCAGGTAGAGGTTCCAGCAAGCTCAAAGGAAATGACCAATGGGCCTTCCCGTAGCTGGGGTCTGGGATCCACAGCACCCCTCCCTGTCCTTACTATCCAGAGAGCCATCCAGCTCCCAGCAAATCACAGCCGAGTTTCCTCTCTGGGTCTGTGATTTTAGAAGGAAATTAAAAACCTGTTTTTAATTTATTTTAAGGAGATAAAGGTGACTGGGATCGTGGGGAAAGGGTCTCACATGAAGAGGAAGCCAGACACCTGGAAAGGGGAAGGGTCCCTTAGCCTCATGAAGCACAGCACAGAGGGGGAAGGTGGGCCTGATCCACAGACAGAATGGCCCTTTGCCTGTCAGACCCCACAAGACTGAGTCGTCTTGGGCAGGGCTCATGGACCAGTGGCTCTTAGCTCTCCACCATGAGAAGGTCTGGTGACATTCCTGAGAAGGGGTCCCTTGACAGTGGACTTGTTCAGTGGAGACCACCTCCTCCCTTCTGTGGGGTCCCGTAGAGGAGGCCGCATGCAGAGGAGCATGTGTCCTAGGGAGCTGGGTGGTCTCAGACCTGCCGGCTCACTGTGTGCATAGCAGTGCCGTGTGCTCTCGTGGCTCAGCCTGCCTCCGTGCCCAGCCCAGGGTACAGCCGCACTAATGCCCTGTGTTGGTCTAATGCTCTGACTTCAGATCTTCAACTCCGCTTGCAACTCCAAATGTCTTAGCTTTGGAGAGCACTCTGGGTGGGCTAGACCCCGGGCCTTTATGGTTAACACATGTGCAAATTCCAGCCATCAATTCAAAGGCCGACATTAACCTCTCAGGTTCTGGCACCAAATACCCATCTTTCCATTTCTGGGGGTGGAATAGCAAAGCTGCTCTTTGACTTTCAACCACACACCAAAAAAAAAACCAAAAAACCAGAAACACATCATTGTGGCTTCTCACCTGGCAGCCACCCATTCATTCTCATTTCACCTTCATCCTTCAAATAAGAGTATATTCATCTGTCTCTATATTCATTCATTCATTTGTTATTTTCTAGATTCATTCATCATTATTCACTTTTTCTATAAAGGAGTCAAACTTTAGTTTTTGTAAACACCTCTCAGTTCTATTTCTTCATACACATCCCTCACCCCCATGTGATCACAGGATCCCTAAGAACACACATCTGTATCAGATTTGAGTCCCCATTATTGAGAACAAGATGGAGCCCAGAGCTGTGTCTACAGGCTGAGCTAGAAGCCCACTCTTATGTTGTCTGAGGGCACACAAGGCAAACATTTTCCCAGGAATCAGCTGGATCTATCACCAGTCTCACGCATGGAACCAGCAGGAGGAACCTTGATCATAGCAAACAGGTAACTTGCAACATGATAAAACTTGAACTCATGGACGGGGCTGCACACTCTATGGGGCCCTTGGAAATGATGGTCCTGATCACCAGCGTACCTAGGCCCATGGTTGCCAGGTTGGAGGACAAAATAGGTGACAGGTGTTTTCATAGGGACACCTGAATCTCCTCTGATTCAATTAAAAAATACATCATTCAGAAAATACCCACAATTTATTATTAATAATAAATACATGCATGCAATCACATCTCACAGATGATAGATAGCACAGTGGGCTATCACAACTCAGTGAGAATCAGGGATCACAGACAGTCCACTGAAGTCCAGAACACCGGAGCCCAAGTGAACTTCCCAAACACAAACCTGCCAGGACTCCCCGCTTTGCCTGCTGGCCCCCTCTTCAGCCCCCTTTCCCTCTAGCCTGCCACACCACCCCTCAGAGGCAAGCTGAAGCATGAGGGTTTGGGGCCAGCTTGGCCTAGGGACCAAGCCAGCTACTCCAGCCTTGCCAGACACCCCACTATTGCACTGCGAGCCTAGCCTGCCCCTGGTAAAGTGACAACCCTCCTTGCTTCTTGCTGGCCTGACATCTGCTTCTGAATTCTGGCTGCACCGAGTCCCCAACAAAGGAGGTTCTTCCTGCACAAGATGGACTTCAGGGGGCCTGGGTCCAGATTTTGAGGGCAAAGCTCCACCACCAGGCCTCAGGGCTATATCACCAACCCAGACTGGCCTGGGGACACAAGCTCAGCAGTGAGTCCAACCCTAAGACGAGATGCGAGGTTGGCCCGTCCGGGATCTAACTGAATGGAGGCCACTCCCGTAGGCCGTCCCAGAATGCTGATGAGCAGCCTGTGTGCCTGGCATTGCAGGGACTACGGTGACAAATGACTCTCCTTTACCCGACGGTGAGAATGTCTGTATGTGGCATTATGAGGGGGGCAGTGAGCCCACTCATGGGACTTCAGGGAAAATAGATGACAGGTGGGCTGAGACCTAGAAGAGAAATGGACATTTTTGAGTCAGGAAAAGAACCAGGAGACCATAAAACAGGGTGTTTGCGTGAACGGAAGCACAGCATGCATTTGGGGCATGGATGGCAGGCAGGCAGAGTCCGCGTCCTAAGAGCAGGCGTGGAGAGGAAGGGGGCCCCACAAGGCAAGCCAGGGCCCAACCCTGAGGGCAGCGGGAGTCTCTGGCAGTGAGAGAGGAGGAACCACGTGAATATACTGTGTCCTGGGACCACTTGGCGGAGAAGGAGTTTACTAACACAGGAAGGGAGAATATTTCAGTGACAGCCATGCTGTGGGACTGGAATCAGATGCTGGTGTAACTCATGTTTTGAATGCAGAGACACAGATACAGAAGTGAAAATCAATGCAAATGTGCCCATGCACACACACACCCATGCACAGGCATGCACCCATACACACAGAGGCACATATAAACTCCCTACACTCCCCAGCTCTGTCTGCGGTGGGGGAGGGAGCGCCTACAGCAGCCCCCAAGAGTAGTGGTTACATGCAGCACCCACATCCCTGTTTCCCAGTAAAAGAAATCAGGGCTCCCGGAGACAGGGCTGATTACAGATCTGAGTCAGGGATAGTACAAATGCCATAAGGTAAGGGAACGCTTCCGGAACGGTGGGGCTGCATGACCAGGGGTCTGAGTGGGCCTGCAGAGGCTGTCCTGGCCAGACCTGGGACAACCCGAACATCAAAATAGTGATAATACTGGATTGTGTGTGTGTGTGTGTGTGTGTTAGTCACTCAGTCATGTCTGACTCTGCAACTCCATGGACTGAAGCCCGCCAGGCTCCTCTGTCCATGGGATGCTCCAGGCAAGAATACTGGAGTGGGTAGCCATTCCCTTCTCCAAGGGATCGTCCCGACCCAAGGATCAAACTCAGGTCTCCGGCACTGCAGGCAGATTTTTTATCATCTGAGCCACCAGGGAAGCCCCTAGCCCCTCCAGAAATCCCAGTTCTGCAAGATGTTGGCATCCAGCTGTTGGCAACCAGCGGAGGCTTTGGGAAGTTTAACCTAGTGAGCAGTGCTCCACCGTCACAGCAGAGCTGACCTCCTATGGGTGGTCCCAAACCCAAGTTATTTCCCCAGGTCGGGTGTGAGGATAGAGGCATCTCATCTGGCCTGTCCCTTCTGCTAGAACATCCAGACAGCCCTCCTGCGTGCCTGGGAACTGGCCCCTACAGGGAGGGTGTGGATGGAAAGGAGACACTGACAGAGCACCCTCTGAGTCACCAAGCTTCATCTCTGGATTGAACCCCAGTCTTTTCATTCCTCCATAGTTCTGTGAGCCAAAATGCCCAATATTCCCTAGCTTTGACCAAATCTGTCTAGACCACATCAGGAACTCTGTGTAGGGATTCTGCCCATAAGGGTCCAATGTTGCCTCCTCCGAGAGGCAGGGCCGAGATGGGCTGCAGAGGCTGCAGAAGAGACAGCGCCTCGGGGCACTCGACCTGCTCTACTCCTTGCTATGTGTCTGCTGGTTTGTAGTCATCACCCAGGGCCTCCCGTTTCTTTGTAGGCTAACGAGAAGAATCAGCTCACTGCCGACCTCAAACAGTCCCTGTGCAGTTCATCCCAAAGCGGAGGGGCTTTGGTGTGATGCCCACCAAATATTCTTCCTCCCCTGCTAAGTCAAACCAGTCAATCCCAAAGGAAATCAACCCTGAATATTCATTGGAAGGACTGATGCTGAAGCTCCAATATTTTGGCCCCTTGATGTGAAGAGCCAACTCATTGGAAAAGACCTTGATGCTGGGAAAGATTGAGGGCAAGGGGAGAAGGGGGCAACAGAGAATGAGATGGTTGGATGGCATCACTGAATCAATGGACATGAGTCTGAGGAAGCTCTGGGAGATAGCGAAGGACTGGGAAGCCTGGTGTGCTGCAGTCCATGAGGTCGAGAAGAGCTGGACACAATTTATCAACCGAACAATGACTCCTGCTAAGACGGGTCCCTGCACAGCCAGAAGAGTTTGGAGGACTAAGGTGAGGGGCCCCAAGTAGACAATGAGGAGAAAAATCACAGTTTCTGAGAAAGATGCGGTATTTTCAATATAAAGTGAAGTAAAAGTCGCCATGTTTGACTCTTTGCAACCCCATGGACTATACATTCCATGGAATTCTTTAGTCCAGAATACTGGAGTGGGTAGCTTTTCCCTTCTCCAGGGAAGCATCCCAACCCAGGGATCAAACACAGGTCTCCCACATTGCAGGCAGTTTCTTTACCAGCTGAGCCACTGGGAAAACCCAAGAATACTGGAGTGGTTAGCCTATCCCTTCTCCAGCCAATCTTCCTGACCCAAGAATCAAACTGGGGTCTCCTGCATTGCAGGTGGATTCTTTACCAACTGAGCTATCAGTGAAGCCCTCAATATGAACAAGTTTTAACTATTTCTCAAGTCTTTTTAAAAAGCAGACATTGCTTCTGTTTATCATCATCACTGTGAATATGTATCTGCAGTCCCAGGATAGGTGTGAGGCAGGCACAACTGGGTCTCATCTTGTTGTGGGGAAGGTAGGACTTTGGGGTGACTCCCCCATATCTGGGTCACCCTCAAACTCAGTGAGGCCACGATGGAGCTGGGACTGCACCCAGCCCCATCAATGTGTTCTCAAAGAGAGTTTAATAATTAAAATCTCTGATTTAAATTCCAACAAAAGCAAGTTTCCCAGCCTGGTATGATGCTCCTGACTTGAAGTAATCTCTCCTTCACCCAGATCATGCCCCAAGATGCTTCCAGCACATGAAAAGCGCATTTCCTATAAATAACAATGCTTGTTGCAACTCAGAAAAAAAAGACTGCAAAATCTCCATCCAGGCCCAGAGAGCAGGAATCAGCGTCTACCGGAGGCAGACACTGTCTGTCCAGGTCAGACAGAAGCCACACTGCCTGGGCACTGCCCCATCACAGGCTTTCTCTGTGTGTCCCCAGGCCCCACCCCCATGCATAATAAACGATGCGTGTCCTCCAGGAACCCAGGCTGTGCCGGATACACATTACTGGAGGAATGAATGACTATAAATCAATAAAGACAGATGCCAGGTTTTAAGGCAGTGGTCACTAGAGGCCACACCCCATGGTCACACCTGGGTTGGGCCTTGGAACTTGTGGCCTCATGTCTGCTGCCCTTTGATTTCTGATTAGCTGATTGACAATGATTCACAGCACCATTCACCACCCTTCCATTCTTTCCCCATAGTTCACTGTGTGGGAGGGACAGAGAGTTGATAAAGCATGAAGAGGAAAGTGGCCCCAGTGATGAGAAAGCTTGGGGTAGGGGGCACTGGGAGCCAGACTCAAGATCAGACTTGACTGTGGAGAATATGGGGAGTCAGAGGTTTACTAGCAAAGGGGCAGGAGGGGGCAGAGGGTGGGGGATGGGAGGGGGCAGACCTCCTGCAAAACAGGCCAGCAGAGTGGGGACGGGTGTTTCAACCAGGACCTTAGTGGTGGTGGCAGCAGGAAGAGTGGGAGCTGACTCCAGCGGGGTCACGACCACCAAAGGTGGGCTGGGAATTAAGGGAGAGAGATCTGGTTTGGTAGACGGGACAGAGACCAGGACTTTCAGAGATTGTCAGCACTCACTGGAGGAAGGGGGCTTCGGATCTTTCATTACTGGCATGCTTTTGCTACAGTCTCACCTACAGTGGGGTAGGTGGGGGTGGACCCCGTAAGCACAGGTCCGGGGCTCTGCTCGCTAGCTCTCCAGTCTCCTCTATCACAAGTGCAGGGTCTTAGGGACCATCTACTGTTCAATCAGCTGACCACGCCCACTGTACACCCACTGTGCATGAGTTTGGGATGGCCTAGGTCAAGGACGCAAGCAAAGGTCACCACCTGAAAGCAGCACTCAGTCTGGCCTCCAGGAAACCTCTGTAAGGGGTGCTGCCACCCACCCCCCTCCACAGTGGGCTCCCACCAGTGCTTAGCCACCCCATGCACACCAACACTCAGAGCCTGTTGCCCTTGGCAAACGAAACGCGTAACAATGTCTTGACCCTTTGCCCAGCTGGCAGGGTGTAAACCTGGATGACAGCAGGTGCTCCTAGCAGCCTTGACTCTCGCTCCCCCGCAGTCAAGCCTCACCAACTTTTCTTCCTGTGCTGACTCCCCAGCAGACACAGAGGCTGCAAGGCACCCATCTTTAAAGACAGGCCCCCTGCAGGCTTCCCTGGTGGTTCAGTGATAAAGAATCTGCCTGAAAATGCAGGAGATACAGGATGGATCCCTGGTCCAGGAAGATCCCACGTGTCTTGGAACAATTAAGCCCATGCACCACAAGTATTGAGCCAGCGCTTCAGAGCCCAGGAGTCACAACTACTGAGTCCACACACCGCAACGACAGAAGCCCGTGCACCCCAGAGCTCGTGTTCCGCAAGAGAAGCCACTGCAGTGAGGGCCTGCACACCTCAGCCAGAGAGTAGCCCCTGCTTGCCACAACTAGAGAAATGCCTGCGTAGCACGAAGACCCAGCACAGCCAAAAACAAATTATTTTTTAAAAATTATTAAAAAGCAGAGACATCACTGTGCTGACAAAGGACTGTATAGTCAAAGCTATGATTTTTCCAGCAGTCATGTATGGACATGAGAGTTGGACCATAAAGAAGGCTGAGTATTGATGCTTTGGAACTGTGGTGCTGAAGAGGACTTTTGAGAGTCCTTTGGACTGCAAGGGAATGAAACCAGTCAATCTTAAAGGAAATCAACCCTGAATATTCATTAAAAGGACTGATGCTGAAGCTGTAGCTCCAATACTCTGGCCACCAGATGTGAAGAGCCGACTCATTGGAAAAGATCCTGATGCTGGGAAAGATTGAAGGCAGGAGGAGGGGATGACAGAGGATGAGATGGTTACATAGCATCACCAATTCAATGAACATGAATTTGAGCAAACTCTGGGAGACAGTGAAGGACAGAGGAGCCTGGTGTGCTGCAGTCCACAGGGTTACAAAGAGTCAGAAACAACTTAGTGACTAACAACAACAAAAATTTTTTTAAAAAGAAAGAAAAAAAGATGGTCCTTGTGTGACCTCCAGCCCCTGCCACCATCATGGCTCATTTCATAATCCTCTTCCAGGGAAACTCCTTCAAGGGTTGGCTAGAGTCCACGTCCACTGCCCGGGTTCCATGCCTGGGACTGACAACCAGAATTTCCTCTCCATCCTCCCAAACTGCCCACCAGTCCCCACCTAGCTCATCACACCCAGCTGCTCCTCACCCACCCCAGTTGCCAGCTCACCTGCCTGCTACCCATGTGCCACACGTCCCTCTCCTAGTTCCCAGGCCCCCATGTCCTAGGTACCTTCTCTTTCTTGGGTCCTGCTCTCATCTCCCTCGGATGGTCCTTGTCCCCCGGGCACCTCTAAGTGTCCTGGACTTTTCTGTGTGCAAACTCCCCCCAGCTGTCCCCTCCAGCATATCCTATCATCGCTGATGACACCCCACGTCCCCTCCAGCCCTTCCCTTCTGACCTGCTGAGTCCCGGGTATCACTGGCTCCACACCTCCACCGGGCCATCCCCTGAGCATCATTAACCTCGGCCCCCCAAGTCAGAACTCTGGGTTGTCTCCTCACAAGTGCCATACGGCCACCCTGCCAGCAAGCCCTTCAAAATGAATCCCGAAAAGACCTTTCTCCGGTCTCTATCCCCACCACAGCTGGCCCCCTATCAGCAAGCTCACTGGCTCTCTGCATCCACAGGCCCTGCCTTAAGGAAGCACAGCACACTCCCCAGCTTTCACGAGCACACTTTAACCAGAAAATGCCAAACTTCTGACCTTGGGCCCATAGACCATTTGAGCCAGCCCATGACCACCTTGGACCTGTTCAACTCTGCTCCTTTCCCACCTGCTCGGTAAGCTGCTGTCTCAGGATGTTTGCACTTGCTGTTCCTGCCACCTGCAACTCACCCACGCGGCTTACTCTTCACTTCCTTCAAATCTCTGCCAAAACGTTACCCTCCCTGAGAGGCCTTGCATGACACCCTATGGAGATAGCCCTCCCACCTCGGCCCATACTCACTCTCCTCATGTGGCCTGGTTATCCTTCAGTGTCCTTACAGCTACCTAACTCCTGTCCTGGGGGCATTGTGGATGGGTTTACTGCCTGTCCAGCCAAGAGGGCAGGGACCCCATGTGCCTGGCTGGCGTGGGATTCCCCATGCCTGAATCAGCACTAAGCAGAGACTGAGTGATGAATGAATGAATGAACGTGCTCCTCAAGGCCCTTGGCAGGCCCCTCACTGACCGCCTCAGGTCTCCCCACCGCGCAGAGCCCAGTTGCTGCATCTGGCCCCTCTGGCAGGGCGCCCACCTGGTCTCCTCTCTCCCCTCTTGCCTTCCACCTGGAGGCCCTTCATCCCAAATGCCAAAACACATCTCCCTGCAGGGCCCTTTCAAAGCAACGTGGGTGAGGTCCACTGGCCCCCAGCCCATTAAGCACATACAGTGTCCCATGCTCGCCTCTCCAAGCATGTCACACACGTCATCACAGGAAGACCCGTGCCTGTTTGCTGCATAAATGAAGGCTGGAAATGGAATCAGGGATGCTACCCTGGGGTTCCCACCCAGCAGCACCCGCAGGACAGCTCAGCATACTGCCCTTTGCAAAGTGAAACACACAAAGCAAGACAGTAGCAGCCAGACCACAGGGACCCTGCCCCAAAGCAGGAGAAGCACAAGACATGCGTATGCAGCGTCTCAGTCGGCAAGGCGCATGCAAACAAAATCTACGTCTCTTCATGTAAAACATGCATGGGGTGTGCGATTCCACACAGGAACATGTTCTAAAGCAATGAGCACACGGGTAGATCAAGATTTAGATGGAAGGCCATTCCTCACAGAAGTGTGCACAGCAGGAGAAACTGGACGCAGCTCCAATATCCAATGAAGAGCCAACTCATTAGAAAAGACCCTGATGCGGGGGAAAATTGAAGGCAGGAGGAGAAGGAGATGACGGAGGATGAGATGGTTGGATGGCATCACTGACTCCATGGACATGGGTTTGGGCAAGCTCTGGGAGATGGTGAAGGACAGGGAAGCCTGGCATGCTACAGTCCATGGGGTCACAAAGAGTCGGACACAACTGAGAGACTGAACAACAACAAAATTTCCTGAGACAATTTGATGGCACTAACACACAGGAATCTTTAAGAGTATACCGTCATAAAAAGCAGCGATCAGATCCATACTCACTGACATGAAAATACTCATGATATATTGAGAGAGGCACAAAAGAATCTAAGTTTTGATCGTTCCCACCAGTCTTTCCCCACGTTGGGGGCATCTTGCCACCCCGCAGGAGAACTGGTTCTGGGGTAATTGAGATCCTCCTCCAGGTTCACTCCCAGCCCAGGAGTGTGAACTCACTCTGCAGAGGGGCAGCCAGGGCTCAGCCTCCTTGGGCGCCACGTAAACACGAGGAGCATTCCCTGGAACACCCGGCCCCCAAAGGAGTTGACTCTTTGCAGTGCCCCCACTGCCTCTTTCTTGACAGGCAAACAGGGCCCCCTGCCACCCAGCAGACAGACAAGCCTAGGGCCCAAGCCTGGGCCCCGCTGGGTCCCTCCCCATGTGCGCATCCCCCTCAGGACCCTGACCACGTGTCCATGTGCTGGCGCTGGATGCCAGCAACAGAACATGAACGAAATAAAGACTTTGTCCTCACAGGGCCTACATTCCAGGAGGTAGCCAGGCAGGCAACAGAGACAACACATGGCATATGCCAAATGCTCGGGAAAAAATTAAGCCAAGTGAAAAAGACAGAAAATCATGCCAGGGACATGTAACGGCAGGGTGCTTCTTCATCGGGGGCGATTTGATATTTTATATACAGGTGACTGAGGGGCTTCCCAGGTAGTGCTGGTGGTAAAGAACCTGCCTGCCAATGCAGGAGACATAATAAGAGACAGAGGTTTGATCCCTGGGTCAGGGAGATCCCCTGGAGGAGGGCATGGCAATCCACTCAGGTATTCTCACCTGGAGAAGCCCAGGGACAGAGGAGCCTGGTGTACTACAGTCCATGGGGTCGCAAAGAGTCGGACAGACTAAGAGACTTGGCATGCATGCATGCACACCCAGAGGACTGAGAAGAAGCCACGGACATAGAAGCCCGAGGACCACCAGGGCCACAGGTGGACAGGAGCCCCTGCCGGTCATGCCCAGGACAGGGGTGGGGACAGAACGGGCTCCGAGGTGGGAAGGGGACCAGGCCAGTGTAAGGACTTGACTTGTGAGAAACAGCTCATCAGAGTGCTGTGAGCACAGGAGGGCCGTGCTGTGACACAAGAATGGAGGGAGGGAGAGGTGGCAGGAATGTGACAACGCGCCCCCAGCAAGGGACAATGGCAGCTGGTCGCTGGCACCAGGTGGTGGCGGGGGCCAGGCCCGAGGTTCTGCAGCCCAAACCCACTCTGACGTGGCGGGTGGCAGGGCTCTGTCTTGCTTAATGCTGATGTAAGCAGAGAGACCACAGAGTGAGGGGACGTACAGATTTTGGCCCAAAACTCCGATGAGGAGACATCCTGAACGAGACAGTTCATTGTCCAGGGAAGCGCTTTGGAAAGTGAAATGACCATACAGATCAAAAACTACAAAAATGGTCACGCTCCTGGCCCTGCTCACTCAATCCCTGTGAATTCCAATTAAGGAGGTGTCGGAAGACAGAGGTGCCAAGCAGGAAGGGGCTATGTCATCATCGTCAGTCACAGCGAGAGAGAAACAAAATCCATAAAGGGACAGAGCCATGCAGTAACCCCAGCACCTAGGAAGAATATGCCAGTGAGCAAATCCATAACCGGAAATATTACATAGACATGAGTCCTCACATTGCAGAGACAATGTAATAACAAAGAATATTTCTACTAAGGCACGTTAATAGGCATTGTGCAAAGAGCTTCAACTATGTATCTTCGTCCAGAAAGACGGATGGGAGGGCAAAGTAGAGGGAAGCAGGTTTTCTTCCCTTCCTCTCCGCATACCCACACTACAGCGTTGTGGTTGTATCTGTTGTGGTTGTGTCTTTATCATTTTCTTTTTTTTTTAAGGAAACACTTAAATAGACATTGAAAAGGAGCAGCGAGCTTATTTATTTGCATACACCCCATTCCAGGCACATTCTTCTGAAACATTTCATTCATTTCTTTTTTTCATTATTTTTCCCCTGAGGTTATTTTGGCTGCAAGATGAATTCTCACAAAATAACAGGGGCTTGACAAATAAAAGAACTGCTCAAAGCATTCACATTAACCTTGCCAAGCCAGGAAGCAGTCTGGAGTTCAGTGTGTGAGTGAGCTCCAGAAATGATTTGCCTGAGGAACAAAAACAATAGCAACAACAACCTCCGCCAAAAGGCTCTCTGCTTCCATTTCAGAAATCGACAGGGACTTCCCTGGCAGTCCAGACTTCGCACTTCCACTGAAGGGAACACAGGATCGATTCCTGTTCAGGAAACTAAGGTCCCACATGCTTCCGGGTGCAGCCAAAAGAAAAAAGGAGAGAGGGAAATCGACAATGGCATGTGCATATACCTATACACATGCACGCATTACACACACATGCTTTGCATATGAATACATATAGATATATATGCATACACATGCACACATGTGTACACATAAGACACTCGTTACATAGATGCGTGTGTGCATATATGTGTGTACATGTGTGAGCATGAGCATGCAACGTGTGCACAGCAATGTTCATAGATGCACACGTGCAGACACACAGCACGTGTACATGCCTGCCTGCATGCCTGTGTGCACATACATGCACATCCACAAAGGGGGAGGCAAGCAAGTGGGGCTTTTTTGTGAGGGGCACATTCGGATCCTCCTGAACCCTGTTACCTTCTTTTGTAAAATAAACCCCACTGACTACCGGACAGTGAGACATTCCACTTTAAACATGGCCACTGCAGGGGCTTCTGGAGAAACTTTTAAGTCAAAACGTGACCTTTAAAAGATTCCTTTTATTTAATCAAACAGAAGTTGACTACCCTGAGGCAGACCCAGGATGCTTTCAATTCCCTGGTCCCAGACCCCAGAGTCTGTCCTGGCTGTCCACAGCCACGTCTCACCCCACCTGCTCACAGCCCATCCTGGAGCATCAGGGGTCACCACAGGAATGTTCTGTGCAACCTGAGAGGACAAAATGACTTTGCTCATCATTTGCTTGAGTTTCTTTTTTAACCCGATAAGTGTGCCCTGCTATGAGCTTCTCTCATTGGTGGGAGAACCTCGAAGCCACACTTCCTAAGCAGAGTGAAATAAAGCTTCAGCCTACTTCCCAGACAAAGGCTGAGGAGATGAGATGAGATTTCTGAAGTCGGCATGCAGTGCAGACCCTTGGCCAGCCACCCACACCTTCTTGCATGCCTGGTATGAACACCAGACCCCAGTGGTGAGGCTCCTTCCACAAGTGGGCCGGTTGGGGTTCGACGCTCATGGGTCTTGGTGTGGAAGGTGCTACCCCCACTCCCCCACCTGAAAAGGAGCAGGCTCTGTGCCCATGCTGAATCACCCAGGAAGGCTGCCAAGAGCAGAAGACGGAGCGAGAGCAGGAGGGGGAGCATGGGGGACACCCTGACCCAGAGGCTCTGACCTTCCTGGGAACGCCCACCAATCTGAACAATGCTTGAGCCAACCATGGGCTGCATTGTGTTTGGGAAACTTCATAGGCATCTTATTCAAAAGGGTTGACTTTGTCATCTCTCTGGTCTTCACACCCATGTACAGACACAGAATGCAAACGTCTTACTTGAAGGGCCCTGGACAAACGGGCCCTTTACCTCAATCACGAGTATCAATCCTGCCTGTGCCAAGCTCACACAAGGACCTTTTTCCCAAACATGAGTTCTTTTAACCTAGTTCTCCTCCCTACCCTTCAAAGATATCTGTCTTTTAATCTTTCAAACACAAGAAAAGAATATCCACAAGGTATAATGACCAAAACGCCCCTGTCAGTCCACAACATTTTTCCAAACTTTCTGATAGCAACACACAGTAAGAAGTACATTTCAACCAGCATCCTGGTAAAACACATATTGATACATGTATAAAAAACTGAAAAAAAAAATTTTTTTTAAATACCTTACAACCTGTAGAATACTCTGGAATTATTTTCATCCTAGTTCATTTTTTTCAAGTACTGAGTGATTTCTCTAGCCACGAATAATTGGAGAGATGTCAAGGGCTAGAGAGATGTCTCTAGCCACGAATAATTGGAGTGATTCCAAGATGTTTGGAAATAAAAGGGATCTTTTTTCTTTCAATCATCACCACAAGTGGGGTGGTCACCAACTTTCACTGGGAGGGGATAGAGATGCTGTGCAATTCCTGGGGCAAACCCTCCAACAACGAATTGTTCCACCAAAATGCAATGAAGCATGTGCTGAGGGGTGGCTCCCACTGTTCAAAAGCATGTATCATGGAATTTTCCAGAGAAAGTCTACAAACTGGAAGGATGTCCTATTTCAGGAGCTCAGAGTAGGAGGCGGGTGGTAAGCAGGCCTCCAGGAGATCTGCCATCTTTCTGTCAATCAGTCCTGAGCCTCAGGACCATCCCACCCCCATCGACGAGGCCCCAGCAGGTCTTCCCCCTTCAGACAGGGCAATGCTTCCTGCAAGCAAGAGGAAAGAAGCGCTTCCAATTTCAGAGCCCTGTGTGGGTTCCCAACATAAAAGGGGAATGAGAATTTGTTGTCCTGATGGTAGCAAGTTGCAGCAAGTCCAGGGCACGGGAGATCAAAGAGGCTGGGCCACCTCCAGGTAATCCCCACCAGGAATGTTTCCTCTGCTCACACTGTTTTCTCTTCTTTTCTTAGCCCGAGGCAAAATGCAAAGCTCCCATCTGTGCCCCGCCTTTCAGGCTCACCAGGAACTCCCAGACTCTGGGTGCCCCACCTTCCTCACAAGTGTCCATAGGCACAGATTTCACAGAGCCCAACCGGGTACACTTCCTGCTACAGCTACATGGTGTGTGGGGCAGGAAAGGGCACCAGGTTTTCATTCTAAGGACACAGGGCCGGGGCCCACCTTTGCGTTCACTTACTTGCAGAATTCAATTGTGTTTCCTCCCTAGAAAAATTGGGACAGAATCATCCCAGCCGCACTCAGCAGGAATAGGACAGGGGTGTGACCGGTACAGAGGCACTGGCCTCAGTCGTGGTCCCACTTATCTCCATCCCTCAGTGCCCGCTTGGGGGTTCCCCTGGCGTGTCCCCCTGTGCAAGCCCAGCGAGAAAATCTAGCTCTGACACCGGACAGAGCCTCCTTACAGAGAAGGAGGGGGCTCTGCAGGACCTCCGGGAGCAAGCCCATGGACCAAGGCATGGGAAAAGGAGCTGAAACCTCCTAGAGCCCAAAACCACTCCCCAGCTGGCTGTTTACTGCACTCTTCAAGGCGTATGCTAAGTAAATACAAAACACTGAGCAAGCATGCTCAGATGTATATAATGAGGCCGGAGATTTCCCAGGACGACTGTACCCCAGGATGGCTGTCCCCCAGGGACAGCGTTATGACATTCACCACTGGTGAGTCCCTAGGACTTTCCGGCGCAGAGAAGTGACTAGGCTGCTCGTGCACCAAGAACAGAGACCCAGAGGCCAGGATAGACGAGAGGACATAGGGACATCTTGCCAGCTAAGAGGCGGCACAAGAAACTGACCTTCTCTTTGTAATCACCATGACCCACCCAGCAAGAGAGGACAGGCTTCCTGCTCTCCCAGCTTCAAGGCCTCCATCAAGGTCAAGGGCGTGACCCCTAACCCTCCCTCAACACCACATCACAGGGTGTTGAAGGCTGCTCCCACCCAATCTATCTCTGTCCACCCACCCCTTCCACCCATGCCAGGCCCTCCCGCTCGCCACCTGGCGTGTTCTACAAGAGAGGAGGGCTGCAGAGCAGATGGATGGATAAGGACTTAAGAGAGGCCAGTGCAGTGTGGGGCCTTGTTACGATCCTGATTCTAACACACCTACTAAAAAAGTCATTTTAAAGCAATCGGGAAATCTGAATACAGATTTCCGGCAATGTGTGTTAAATCGCTTAAATTGTATCCAACTCTTTGCGACCCCATGGACTGTGGCCACCAGGATCTTCTGTCCATGAGATTCTCCAGGCAAGAATACTGGAGTGGGTTGCCATACCCCCTTCCAGGGGCTCTTCCTGACCGAGGGATGGAACCCATGTCTCACATCTCCTGCACTGGCAGGTGGATTCTTTACTGCTAGCGCCACCACAAAGTAACTACTCAGAAGAGCAAAGACTCTCAAAGCCAACATTCCCAAAATCTTGTGAAATGTCACCTCCCCATCAAGGGAGTGACAGTACGGATCAGAGAAATTTAAATAATATCCACATTGACTGAGTAACTACAACGAATGTGTACCGTCCCCCCAGGGCCTAGGCACCTGTATCCAAGGTTGCCTTGGGAACACGTCTTTGTCCCTGAGAGGACAGCTGCTGACCCAGCCTCAACCACCTGGTCCTCCTCTTCCTCCTAACTCACTAGCGGGAGGGGGCTGTACCGAGTCCAGTGCACAGACGGACCCCCAGATCCACAAGGCAGCACCCTGTCTGCCCCCAGGTCAAGAGGGCATCAAAGCCAGGACTTCTGGGCATCCCTGGGCCCACACTGCCCGCTGGAGATAGCATACAAGCCACATTTTATGTAGTTTTCCAATTTCTGGTAGCCACATTTTGAAAAGAAACAGATGATAGCAATTTTAATGATATATTTTACTTAACCCAATATATCCAAATGGTTATTTTTTTCACCATGCAATCAACACGAACATTACTCAGGAGATATTTCACCTTTTTTTTGGTACTGTCTTCAAAATCTTCTGTGCATATTATGCTGTCAACACATCTCAGTTTAGACACTAAAATTTCTGAGTTAAAGTGAAATATAGTCCCAGCAAAACAATAAAGTTGTGTTCAATGGAAAAATAACAGTACTCTGCTAACAGCTTTTAAAGTTAAATGACTCAGAATTAACAAGGAGTCTGAAATTCCCTTCCCCAGTCACACCAGCCATTTTTCACACACGTGGCCGGCATCAACATACTGGACAAGCAGCTCCGGGCTCCTGAGAGCACTTACTCAGCAGAACCTGTTCACTCATCAGTTTCAGATGAAGACGATGCAAAACGCAAAGGAGGCAGCACAGATGGTCTCTGTGAGGGTGTGCTGAATTAGCAGTGTTGGCGCAGGTTCTATCCAGTCAGGGGAAGCCCAGGGCCCCCATGGTGCCCCCAAGGGAAGCCAGCAGGGGCAAACACACCTTGACAGGCACAAGGGACTGGAATAGATCTGAATGTCTTTTGGCCCTACAGGACCCTAGAGTTCAAGGACTACATTCCAGGGTTTTATCTTTGTATCTAAGTGGTACACTTGGAGCAGCATGCTTATGTTCCTTGGGATGTTCCTCCTGCAGACCTGAGCTTGTCGCACTGCCCCTGGCCAGCACTGAGGCTCTTAGAGGCGTGTGCTCCACGTCTCTACTATGTTAGTTGCAGGATGTGACTGAGGACTCTGCAGGGCCTCTAAAGAGGCATTCCCTCAAGATTCAGACTTGGAAAAACTTGTTTCTGATTCTGTTGTCTGTTTTTCTCCAGTTCATTTATTTTTATCCTATAGATACAATGAAACAATTAGAAACAACTGTTTCCCTTACCCAGCAGGCTGCCAGGAGGCTCACAGCTAAATCATTGTGGTACACAGAATTTTTTAAATATCCACTGGATGCTGACCTTCCATGGGCTACACGGGCTTCTCAGATTTCTATTTTCTCTCTTTCTCTCTGTATTTCCCTTTGAGTATTTAATCATCTTTATATGCATGCATGCGTGCTAAGTCACTTCAGTCATGTCTGACTCTTTGCGACCCTATGGACTATAGCCCATCAGGCTCCTCTGTCCATGGGATTCTATTCTCCAGGCAAGAATACTGGAGTGGGTTGCCATGCCTCCTCCAAGGGATCTTCCCAACCCAGGGATCGAACCCATGTCCTTATGTCTCCTGCATTGGCAGGTAGGTTCTTTACCACTAGCACCACCTGGAAAGCCTCCAGTCTTCACACATACATACTTTCGCACGCTTTTCAAATCATTTTGGAAATCTGGCAAGGCTAACATGGAACTAAAGTTAAAATTCAGTGGATTTAGAACATGAACTTTTCAAAGATGAACATAACAAGCACATTTAAGTCTGTGGTTAAAAGGCCTGTGTCTGGGCATCCTGGGCTCCAGGGGCTGCCCAGCAGGTTCCCACCTAGGACAGCTGCATGCAAGCACCACACTCCCACACAAACACCAGCAAGATTTCAGACACCAGACCAGAGGCCCAGCTCTCAGCTGAGCCGTGCCAGTTCCGGAAATACTCTCTCTTCTTCTGAAACTGAAAGTGAAGTCGCTCAGTTGTGTCTGACTCTTTGCGACCGCATAGACTGTAGTCTACCAGGCTCCTCAGTCCATGGGATTTTCCAGGCAATAGTACTGGAGTGGGTTGCCATTTCCTTCTCCAGGGGATCTTCCTGACCCAGGGATCGAACCCAGGTCTCCTGCATTGTAGACAGACGCTTTACCGTCTGAGCCACCAGGGAAGAATCATCTTCACAAACCTCACAGCCTCCTCTCCCGGCTCATAGATGAAACAGACCCTTCCAAAGAGTAAACCCACCGCCCCAGGATCACACAGCGATTCTTCCACATCCTCAGGCTACAGAGACTTCTGGAGGAAGGCAGCCACTCTACAGCCCCGAGCATCTTCCAGGCTCCACACCTGTCCTCACAGCTGGCCACCAGCTCAGAGGAGTGTCAGCTGACAGTCAGAATCAGGGCATCCAGGGAGCAAGTGGCCCACAGACCTTGGGACACACAGTCAGCCTCCGGACTCGTCTTTCGGACATGTGCCCCCAGAGACCCCCCTCTTGGAAGTGCTGCTGAGCATGTAAGCTCACCCCTGGTCTTCTCAGAAGCAAACCTTGACCCAGGACACTGGCCAACAGCACAGCCGGTCTCCACTGGCCTCAGGAGGATGAAGGAGCAGGAAGGAAGAGCCCAGAGTAGACACAGGAGGACATGGCGGGGCCTGTCCTCTTGGAGGACTCTCGTGGTCACTCAGACGGTTCTTTTCGGAGGGAACTCTGGAGGAAGAGGTCCTGCGGCCCCAGCGCACACCCACACACAAGGCTCAGAATCAGACGGAGCTGGGTGATTCCTGAGGTGCCTGCACTGCTGGTATCAGCAAGAGGCCAAACAGTAAAACAATGTGCTCAGTCACTAAAGGGAGAGGCTAGCGGCATTTCAGAAACACCGCCCCACACTTTTCACCCTACAGGGACCTTGGATCAGCATAGATCTCACCGTGTGTGGCCCACAGAAGCTGCTGAAAGTGCTGGCACGCAGGCAGGGCTGGCCCACAGCTTCTGCCTTCGCCCTCTTCAACCCAAAAGCTCTCTACTGAGGAACACCCAGGACCAGTGGCCCTGAGGAGGGACAGGCTGGTGGCCAGACCCCCTGCTGAGCCCAGCCCATCCCCTCACGCCAACCCCAGGCTGCCCCCAACCACAAGAAAAAATAAACCTTGTTGCCTTAATCCTGAGTCTGGGGCGGTCTGTGTCACAGTAGACAACTGGCATAGTCACCCATGCCAAGCTGAGTGGCTGCTCAAGGCCAACAGGAAATCGGGGCCCAAATGCAATGCACTTTGATAGAATATTTCTCCATTTTGGTAGTGATGGCAAACACTCCAGACACCCTCACCTCCAGGGGACAATGCACTGAGCAGGGCCCAGCTGGTGATCAGTTTGGAAATGGCAGTGAGCCGCTTTCTTTCAATGAAATTCTGCAAAGAATATATCCGGCACCATTTACAATTACTTTTAAAAACTCCAAGAAATGGAATTAGAATTATCTGGTCAGTGGTGGATGGGACAGACTCTTGAACATTCACACCCTTCATCATGGTGAGGTGCCTGCTGCTGAAGTGGGTCACTGGGTGAAGGTCTCCGACCTGCTGTGTGGACACCCTTAGAGATGGTGTGGCTTTTCAGTGGGATTCTTAACTGCCTGCAGAACAGGTCATCAGTCTCTTAGCTATGTGTAGAGACAAGACTTCTTTTAGATTTGCCTGAAGATGAGTAAGAACAGTATTAATAAGTTAAAGGCCTGTCACTTTATCAATACTTTGCATAGGGAAGTAGGTGTCAAGACTGGCCAACTCTATCAGTGCCTGGAGACAATGCATCAGTGGCCAGTTACACACCAAGCTGCCAGCAGGGGTGGAGGAACCCAGATGAGTGCCAAAGACTCCTGCTCCGGGCACCGTGATGGCCACCCCAGTTCCTGCTCCTGCCCCCACCTCAAAGCCAAGTCAGGACTCACTGGGCACCACCAGGCCAGGCCCTCTGCCCTGTGCAAACATCACTATGGACAACAGCATCAGATCTGGGAAACCAGGAACCCCCTGCCTGGGACTCACCCTTCAGGGACTCTCAAACCCCTAGCCAATGACAATGGTTCCAAAATCAACAGTTGTGCCAGCTGCACCAAGTGAGACAAAATATGTAAAAATAGCTCCTAAGCTGAGAGGCATTCCGTAAGTGATGGGAAGAAAATACACTTTCATCAACTTCTTATTTGACCACCATGCTAAGACACACCCTTTACAGAGGCCCTATCACCTGTCTTCCGGGAGAAACACCCTGAGATGCAGGGAATTGAAGGTCACAGGCCAGTAAGCAACAGATCAGGACTTATCGGCAACAGAGAACTCTACCCCTCCTGCCAGTAAGTCCCTTTCAATAAGGACCTTTTCCTGGGGCATCCACCTAGGTCTATTCTAAGCCAACGTACAGAAGGCCTTCCCTGCTTTTCCAGGTAGGGAATGTTACAATCACAGCCCACTTTGTTCAGTACTCACATGTGCCATGGAGTGCATTATCTCATGGGGGCCCTGGGCTGAGGCCAACCAGCGAGGGGACAGCATTGGTAGCTTTTCTGGCACATATTTACCAACCCACATAAGTCTTCCCCTCTTCCACCACAGTCACTGACACAGGAAAAACCTACAACTTAGGCTTAACCAGTCAGTGCAAGGCTTCTGTGGCCCAAGGACGTCTGTTGAATGGCCAAAGAAGAGATGCTCTCTCTCCAGAAGTATGCAACGGGCAATTGACTGCCATCTCATAGTCACAGGAGGCCCACCAGGGAAAGACCGTGACAACTAAAAAGGCAGAGAAGAGAGTTTATGGGCAGTCACATGGTTGAGTTGCTTGATCAACCAAGCCTGATGTCCACATTACTTCTCGTTATTCTACTTATGTTATATAAATCAGTAAACAGCCATTGGGCCTAAACAGCCCTTGACCTCAGAGGCTCAAAGGGAAGTAAATTGTCCAGGATTCCCAAGATAGTACATAGTAATGTTGCTACTTGAATCTTGTCTCTAGTCCAGATTCTCCTCTGTAATGCTTAATTTTCTGTGTCCTTTTAGCTAGATTATGACACCAAGTGTCTATCTACATGTTGCTGTAAAGGTTTTTTCAGATATGATTCACATTTAAATCAGTAGATATCAAGTAAAGCAGATTTTCCTCCATAATTGGGGGGGCCTCATCCAAACAGTTGAAAGCCTTGAGAAAAGACTAAAGGGAAAAGATAGAGGGAGGAATTCTGCTCTAAACTGTTTTCAACGCAAAACTGTAATATCAAAACCTATGGAAATTTCTAGCCTGCCATGCAAACTTCAAACACACCAGCCCCCTCAAATTCATATAATTATCTAGATAGATGATAGATAGATCTATATAGACATGTATCTATAGATATCTGATATACTTGACTGACTGAAACATCTGCTTTAAACCCTAGGCTCTCTGTTGCCTCACTCTTAGTCACGATCAGTTCCCACAGCACCTCCTTTTGCTCTTATGAACATATCCACTTCCTACATCGTTTCATGTGTGCACAAAGCTAAACTCGGCTTCTGAGCTCAAAGCAACTCATCTCCCTTTGCATGAAGAGCACACTGTCTTGCACACAAAAGAAGTTCCATCTTCATGTGTTTGATGAAGAATAAAACTATCTTCAACCAGAAGAGCTGGCAACAAAGGCCTCCAGAAATATAGATTATCACTCATTACGGCAGCAAGCCAGTCAGTCGGGGACAAAGTGAAATATGAATGAATGCTGAAAACATGCCCAAATTTACACTTGTTAATGCTGACCTCACTCTCCAATCCTACACTCTGCTGGGTGTCCTAGTCTTGCAAAGGAACAGGAATTGGGGGCTCCGCTGGCTAAAGGATGGAGCTCTCCTAAATAAACGCATGTCTTCTCTGGCACAGACCCCTGAGAGGAACTGGAAAAATTACCAGCCACAGCCTGACACAAAAAGATGTGTGGATTACTGCAAAGTCAAACTGAATTTTAAAGATATCTGATTGAACCATGTCACTGGGTTTCCAGAGCTAGTGCTTCATACAGAAGAATGGATAAACTTCACCAGTGGTTCTCAGACTTGAGTGGGCATCTGAACACCCTGCAACTGTCACTCCTAGACCAGAGCATGGTGGAGCCCAGACCTGGAATTTCTAACAGTCCCCAGGGATGCTGATGTTGGTCCTGAGACCTCACTTCAAGAAACCCTGACTTAGACATATGTCAGAAAATACAGACTCTCAGCAAACCCACCCAAACAGTGGACTGAGCTGGGCAAGTGAGCCCTGGGTAGACATCTGCTGCATGGCTGTAGTGATAGCTACAGACATGGTCCCAGAAAGGTTATGTAGAGTGCCACTGGAAAGCACTTGAGAATACCATCACAAAAACAAACTAAAGAGCATTCTTCTATTGCCAAACTCACAGAACCATCTAAAGAAGAAACACAATAAATAAAATTCTCTTACTCTATCCAGGTAAGACAATTGGTAATTAACAGTCTGATTACTTGTAGGATAATGTCTGCAAAGTACTTAAGTGGTAAAAGTCTAGCATTTCATGATCTCAATATATAACTGATTCAGGCAAGGACTATCCTTGGATGCTGAACCATTGATTGAGTGGTAGTTAGAAAGCAGAATGCTCAAGAGTCTTAAAGGGACAAAGGAAAAGATATACCTAACACCAAGGAATTCTAGGGCCTTCGCCAGGTAATTAAGCTTTGAGGGCCAAGAGCAGGACAACAGACACTGTACCTCTTGACATGAGGTGAGCAGAGTAGGCCACCTCACACCTATGTGATCCTGAATGTAATGATAAGAAAAGACTCAAATCCAAGCTAGCATGTCCTATGAGGCAATTGCCCTCAGCTCTTCGAAACCTCAAAGCAAGGGAATAAGTAAATCTGTCCCTATTTTCAGATGACATGATTGTCAACATAGGTAATCCCAGGCAATCTATAAAACTCCTAGAACTAGTAAGTGAGTTGACAGAGATCATAGGCTACAACATAAACATACATAAGTTGATAGTACTTCTAAGTACTGTTCTTCTCTAGTGGCTCAGCCAGTAAAGCGTCTGCCTGCAATGTGGGAGATCCAGGTTTTATCCTTGGGTTGGGAAGATCTCCTGGAGAAGGAAATGGCAACCCACTCCAGTACTCTTGCCTGGAAAATCCCATGGATGGAGGAGCCTGGTAGGCTACAGTCCATGGGGTCACAAAGAGTTGGACATGACTGAGTGACTTCACTTTCACGTACTAGCAATGATCACAGGGAGGCCAGAATGAAAAATACAGTACCATTTACAATCACTCAAAGAAAAGTAACTACTTGGGTGTAAATCTAACAAAACTTATATAGGACTTACATGCTAAAATCTACACAAAGCTAAGTGAACAAAATCAAAGATCTAAACAACTGGAGAGACATGCCATGTTCATGGATTAAAGACACAAATCAGCAGAGAAGACCTTCAACCAGTGAAGAAACAGTAGTCAACCCACAGCACAGAGCAGCACTCAGCAATGAAGCAGAATGAACTACCGATAGAGCAACAACCTGGATGGATCTCCAGAGAACTATGCTGACTGGAAGAAGCCAATTCCAAAAATTTACAAACTGTATGATCCCATTTATGTGACATTCTTTAAATGTCAAAACTACAGACCTGAAGATTAGTGACTGTTGGGATGAAGTTTTGGTGCAGATGGATGGGAAGTAGGGTTGGCTATAAAGGGCATATAAGGATCCTTGTAGGGATGGAATGTTCTGTACTCTATCAATGACAACATCCTGGTTGTGACATAGTCCTGCAGCTTTTCAAGATGTTTTCCTAGGAGGAAACTGGGTCAAGATACATAGGATCTCTCTGTATTATTTCATACAACTGCCTGAAAATTACCTCAAAATTTAAAAAAAGTTAATTAAAAAAATGTCTTCGGGGGAAAAAGCCATGAAAAAAAATAATAATAATATTAAATAGAGAAAGCTGGTGGCCTGCTCCCACTTTCAGGGCACAGATAGAGAAAATCACACCGTGTGACACATAAGCCATGATGAGATTCAGAACAGATTAAGGACAGCAAGAAAGTACATTGGGGGGCCAATGGGGAAATCTAAGTAAGAACCGGACATTAGCTGATGTCAACAAATCAAAATTAAATTGCTTAGAGTGATCATGGTCTTGAGGTTGAGGGATAAAGGAAAGTGTCCTTGTTTTCAAGAAACACAGGCTAAAGTATTTATGGGTGAAGTTCATGATACACACATAAGTTATGTAAATAAAGAGAGATATCACTAAAATAGAGAGAGATACAGGCAATGTGACAAAATGGCAAAAAAAAAAAAAACCTGCAGTAAATCAAGGTGAAGGGTATGCAACTGTCCAATGTGACCATTTTCAAAAAAGAGGTTGGATGAAAAGCAGTCTTTTAAGTTCAACAACCATCCACTGGGTTTGTCTGTACGTCTTTAACAGTCTGTCTCCTTTTCCTTTCACCCTTAAGCACAGATTCAGATGATGCTAAGTTTCCAGGGTCCCGAATGATGGCAAAAAAGCCTCTCACACAAGAGCCAAAGGGCCCCTTGGCCCCAAGAGAGACAGCCTCGGACAGATGTGGCCTCAATCTCAAAATGACAGTGAGAATTCAGAATCAGATGGTCAGAAGTAACTAGAGATGGACACAATGAGAGCTATGATGGAGGGATCCCCAGCTCTGAACTCGCGGTCCTCAACACCACCCAATCCTATGGGCCTCAGGACCTCCACAGCCCCATGGGCCTCAGGGTCCCCCAATCCCATGGTCCCCAGGACCTCCACAGCCCCATGGGCCTCAGGATCCCTCAATCCCATGGGCCTCAGGACCTCCACCAGCCCCATGGTCCTCAGGGTCCCCCAATCCCATGGGTCTCAGGACCTCCACCAGCCCCATGGTCCTCAGGGCCCCCCAATCCCATGGGCCTCAGGACCTCCACCAGCCCCATGGTCCTCAGGGTCCCCCAATCCCATGGTCCCCAGGACCTCCACAGCCCCATGGGCCTCAGGATCCCTCAATCCCATGGGCCTCAGGACCTCCACCAGCCCCATGGTCCTCAGGGTCCCCCAATCCCATGGGTCTCAGGACCTCCACCAGCCCCATGGTCCTCAGGGCCCCCCAATCCCATGGGCCTCAGGACCTCCACCAGCCCCATGGTCCTCAGGGTCCCCCAATCCCATGGTCCCCAGGACCTCCACAGCTCCATGGTCCTCAGGGCCCCCCAATCCCATGGGCCTCAGGACCTCCACCATCCCCATGGTCCTCAGGATCCCCCAATCCCATGGGCCTCAGGACCTCCACCAGCCCAATCCCATGGTCCTAAGGACCCCCAGCACCACGCTGTTCTGCTGCATCCAAGCTGATGTCTCAGCCATCAAGCCACAGCAAGCCCAGCTGAGTTTGCGAGGGTTAACCATATCCCAGGACACAGCTGGCACTCAGTAAACGCTAGCTGCCTGAGAGCAATAAGTGAGGGAGTGAATGAACAAACAAAGGAAGAAACAATGGAGTCACCCTCTGACAGAGCCTCACGCAGAGTCAATAATTAATGTCAGCCCACCCACCATCGCCACCCTCAGGTACGTACCTTTATTCCCAGCAGCCAGCTTGAGATCTATGAACTGCTGGCACACCACATCTCATTTATCAGGCTGGGAAGAGAACAGCGTCATGGAGATGGAAGCTGGTGATGTCTGTGGTGGGAGGAGGGTAGAGGGGATGTCAGGGGGTCATGTACCATGGGGCCATGAATTTAGCCAGGGCCAAGGCCCTGAAGCAGCCACCAGCCATTTGGGGCAGGACAGATGCATCAACTGATGAAGAGACCCAGCTTGTCGCTGGCAAACAAAGCCACACTCTTGCTCTCAACTCTTCCATCATCATCTGAACGTGAGTTATGTGCCTCCAGGCACCAAGGGTACCATACAGCACATCCAAACTTCTCTCTAAAATCTAGCCATTTTTTTAAAAAGACACTCAGTCCCACAGAAAGAATTCGTGAACATGATCTGAGCAGTCTGGGCAGAAAGCAGATAAGTGGGAGAGGCGACTCTTTTCTCAGCAGGAGTCTGATGGATGCTCAACATTTTTATAAGAACAAAACTCTCATTTAAATATCAGACAAGAGATTACACATTGCTAGTGGGTCTGTATAGTGACTGGAATCCATTCTGAGAGAAAGACAAAGGAAATAATTCTTGCCATTTTACAGTGTGGACTTCAAGGAACCCCACAACACACTCTCTCCAAAATGAATATTCTTTTGTGCTACCGAAATAGTGAAGTAACAATTTTGTATTCCCAACTCTTGTCAGGGAGCCCTCATGGATTCCTAGCAGGCACTGACCATCAACTTTCTATAATATGACAACTTAAAACATGGCTACTTTCCAAGAAAATAACAGTGGGCTAGATTCTCAAGCCTGTAAAATAAGTGTCAACTGCCCTCCTCTGAAAGTTCATGGAATACACCGCAAAGCAAAACTCCCAGAAAGAAGAAAATGGTGGCCCTGAAAAAAAAAAAAAAATTTAATGAAACCCTGGGAAAATATGCACGCACCTCCCTCTCTTCTTGTAAAGAACAGCTTCTCAAATGTTTCCACTTAGCTGTGGAATTGTCCCTCCTCTAGTGAAGGCTTACAGTAGGGAGGCTCCAGAGGCAAAGACCTTGACCAAGGTCACACAGCCGTCCCTCAGCTCCTTCCAAAGCCCTTATCACAAGAAGATAGAGGAAGCCTTGGTTCCTGTCCTTGGAAGAGCTCAGATTTTAGTAAGGAGAGATACAAACAACATATACACGACCCAACCCCAGAGTGTATCAGAAGACCAAGGACGTGCTAATTGGGCATCAGAAGGGCAATGTGAGCCTGTGATTGTCAGGCTCCCTCCCAGAGGACATGCACTTGGGTGGGAAGAGCTCGGGGGCCCCATAGACCCACCTCCTTCCCAGGAGCTCTATCTCAGGGAGGCGGGCTGGCATGGCAGAAAAGCCTTCTGGATTCAGCTCCCAGAAAGACTGAACAATAAAGTAAAAAGAAAAGTAATGACAAGACACCTAGTATGTACATGCATGCTAAGCTGCTTCAGCCATGTCTGACTCTTTGCGACCCTACGTACTGTAGCCCACCAGGCTCCTCTGTCCATGGGATTCTCCAGGCAAGAATACTGGAGTGGGTTGCCATGCCCTCCTCCAGAGAATCTTCCCAACCCAGGGATCAAAGCTATATCTCTTACATCTCCTACACTGGCAGGAGGGTTCTTTACCACCAGCGCCACCAGGAAATCCAGTGTGTACACGACATTACATTTACCCCAACAACCCAGGGAGGTCCTTTATACCAACCCCCCGAGTTCAGCAGCACTTCAGAGGAGCAAGATGTCTGTCCCAGGGTCACACAGAGAGGCAGGACCCAGGCCACAGTGTTCACTGCAGAGCCCACTCCCTTTTTACCCTGGCCCCAGGGTAAATAGGCTAGACCGTGCCATTTCCAGCAGCATCAGAAGACACAGAGAAGCTGATATCCTAAAAGTGCATGGGCCTGACAACAGACAGAACACATCAGAAACAACCAGTGAGGCCAAATGGAAGGAAGGAGGGAAACGCAGGGGTCGAGGGAGATCAGACAAGATCACTGTTGGCCAAAAGTCTTCGTCAGCTCCAGCCCGTTAATCCAACTTATCTTGGCAGTGAAACCTGAGAGCTGAGCCTGTCTGGACCCCACTAGAACATTATTAGTTGCAGAGCTGAGTTCAGCCCTGACAGGTTCTAGCTGGACACTGGCCAAGATTCCTGGTCACAAAGCCTCCCAGAGCCAAGGTCAGTGTGACAGCAGCTCCAATGCACGTAATCCCATCAGCACACGGCAGATCACAGGGCACAGTGCAGGCCCTGACCCTGGTGCCTTTGTGAAGACCTCACTGGGCAAGGGCCGCACTCACGTCCACCCACTGCTGCCCGCAGGGCCCAGAAGCAGGGGAGAAAACCTGGCCCTTCGGGGCACAACAAGCAGTCTAGGTAGAGGGGCTGTGTCCCAGACAGGCCTGCACATACCTCCCTGTGGGCTACACACAAAATCAGCGACTGGCGGATCCCCAGCAGGCCAGAGCTCAGAGGCTGCTTCTTCCACCTTCTGAAAGCAGCAGCTCTAACAAGAATCCAGCCCAGCAGCTGGGAGCTCATGCAAGCATGGCCATCACTCTGCAAGGCTGTAAGGGTCATCACTGTGATAACTGTGAAGTCACGGCAGAAATATGGGAAATGCTTAGGATAAGATATAGGTTTGAGAAAACCATCAGCATAAAAAGTCTATACATACACACCACACGTCTAACACTGTGGGCTAAGTCGCTTCAGTTGTATCCAACTCTTGTGACCCCATGAACTGTAGCCTGCCACGCTCCTCTGTCCACAGGATTCTTCAGGCAAGAATACTGGAGGGGGTTACCCATATCCTCTTCCAGGGGATCTTCCCCACCCAGGGATCAAACCATTGTCTCTTCTGTCTCCTGCATTAGCAGGTGGGTTCTTTACCACTAGCGCCACTTGGGAAGCCCAAACCTTGAACTCTTACAAAAACCAAGCCGGGAAGAGGAAGATGATCACGTATTTGTAAGTGTGAGAATGGGGGAACTTTTACAAATGTTTAAACATCATTTAAGTCATGATAGTTTTTCTAACAAGAAACATGTTCCATAAAAGTGCATTATGCTCTTACAGATGACCTATAGTTTGGACTTTTTGCATTTAAATGGGGGCAGGGAGGAGCAAAGAGCAAAAGAAGTCACTGTCTTGTTGCCTGTCACCCATCTCACCCAAAGTCTTCATCAGCCTGGCCAGCCCTCAGCCCAAAGACTTTCCTATTTGTTATGCTAAGAACCACCTTCCTCAGGGGCCTGTGCACAGCTGCCCCGCCCCTCCACAAGCCAGCAGGGCAGCTCAGGAGCCACTCAGGTGGGCGCCCTGGGGTCGGGTAGGCTCAGCCCCACACCCCTAAAAGCTGGGTGCACACTCGCTTCTCCTGCAGATCAAGGCCCACAGTCCCCCTATGTGACCTTCACTCCTGCCCCCCAATCACGTTGGCACGCCCCTCATCCTGGGCCACAGGATCTGCAGGGCTAAAATATCTTCAGGCTCCACAGTTCTCTGACCACTTAGCCCAGTAAGCTGTCCCTCCTCTGTGGTTGCACCCATGCACATTTCCTGTGTGCAGACTGAGCTCCCTGCCCAAGCCCCCATGGCCCCAAGGTGGCCAGCACTCATGAGACCTGCCACCCCCATTAGCGTGGAAGGCTAAGACTTTGACACAAGGTTCCTAGTTTCTGGAGCTGAATGCTGGTGTCCTCTTATTCCTCTGCCTTCCTCAATCCCTTCCCTCTTCTGGAAACACATAAGGCAGTTCCTGCCCAAGGCCTCTGCCCTCACTGACCCTCCAACCGATGGATCCTTCCCCAAGCACCCAGGATTCACTGACTCTGATATATCCTTCAGCCCATGATCTCCCTCCAAAGAAGCCCCACCAGAACACCCTGTAGAAAGCCCAGCACCCAGGGCCTGAACCCGGCCTGAGCCAGGAAGCCTCCGTAATATGGGACAATATAAGGATGAACCACCTCCTTTGAAGCCCAACCAACTCTGCAAATGCCCACACTGGAAACGATGCCAGCAATCCTGGTCCAATATGTTCCAGCACTGGGGGTAGGGCCTGCTAGTTGGCATTCCTGACTTGAGATGGTAAATACATTCTTAAAGGGTAAAAATTAACCAGCGTCCACCAGCATCCGGCCCTGCAGGCTCCATGTACTGATCAGGAGAGTTGCCTCCCAAAGGCACAGCCACCTTCATCGCCATTTCACCAAGGCTAAGCCAGAGCAGGGCCCAGGTCTGTGTTGTTCCTGAGGAAACCTGGAGTAAATGTACTCATACATCATAGGTTCTGGCATGCGGGTCCCAGACTGAACCATTTATCCAAATTAAAACCATTCTCCAGAAACAAAATCAGACCCTTTTAATTGAAAAATAAAACCAAGCAACCCTAAAGCCTCCTTTTTTTTTTTCCTTAATGAAAGACATTCTTCCTGCTTTCTCATTCCATTAATCACTGAGTTTATACAATCTGTCAAAATAGCTTGGTAAAAAGTCTTCTCTTCCTTTTCCTGCAGGCCTGGTTTTTCCCAGCAGGCGCCAACCCGGCCAGGAGTTCAGGCACGCCGGGTGAGCACCAAGAAGATTCAGCCAGCACGCTGTTTCTCAACTGCAATTTGACCTTATATTTCAAGGGACTTCCAAAAGCTTGTGTTCACTTCTAGGTATATACCCCAGAGAAGTGAGAGCAGGGAGCCAAACACATACCTACACACCCATGTTCAGGGAAGAGTTACTCGAAATAGCCAAAAGGTGAAAGTAACGCAAAGTGTCTACCCAAGGGAAACTGGATAAGGTGGTCTTTACGTACAATGAAATATCATTCCAGAAGGAAATCCCGGTACATCCTACAACATGGATGAAACCTAAGGACATTAAGTAAAGTGAAATAAGCCAGTCACAAAACACCAATATTGTATGATTCCACTTCCATAAGGCACCTAGGGCAGTAAAATTCATAGAAATGGAAAGCTGATGGGTTGTGGGAGAAGGAAAGAGGAGTTAGTGCTTACTGGGGATGGAGCTGGTTTTGCAAAATGAGAACAGCTCTGCATATGATGATTTCACAATATGAAAGTACCAGTGCCACTAATGGACACTTGAAAATGGTTATGTTATGTGCATTTTACCACGATCAAAAATAGTTTATGTTCTTTGACCTTAGAAGTCCTTCCAAGAACATGACTGGCCAGGATCTTGCCCAATCTCCATGCAAGAATGCACACAAGGCTGCAAGTGACCAGAGGACAAATAAATGGTCATCACGTACATACTGGGTTCTGTACTGTATGAATGAATTCATTTGTGTGAATGCAGAGTTAGTCACAAGTGGGGAAGTGCTTACACTGCCACACTGATGCTAACACGTATGATCTCAAGTTGGTAAACTTGAAAAACAGAACACACACAGCATACAAGAGGGTGAAAACACTTCTCCATGGGTGGCACTATTAGGCTACTTTTCCTGCATTTTTAACACTTCTCTGTTTTTTCCAAGTCTACAAAAAATATATTACACAAAAACTATTTTGTAGAAAAAGAGTCAAAAATTAATTTAGGAAACCAAGGCACATCCATTACCTGGGAACCCCCTCCCACCCCTGAGCAACATGGATGACAAATGTCCCCTCCCCTCCTAGGGCAGGACAAGAGAAAACATGCACCTAGCCAGCTGAGAGCCAGTCCTGCCTCACTCAGCCACCAGTGGACACAAGCAGAGGTGTGTCCCCTGTCCTCCACCCCCAGCCACTTCAGATCTTTCCAGAGAAGACAAACTGGAAACACACCTGGCCAAGATCTAAAGGAGACTCCCACATCCCCCACCACCTCCTCCAGTTATAACATAGGATTGCCCCCGACAGGGATCAGATAGGGACTCCAAGAATGCAGAAGTGATGTTTCAGCAGGAGCCCTGGGGTGGGGGCGGGGGGGTGGTGGGGAGTGACAATTCGGCAGAATGAGAGTAAGCGATGGCCCAAGAGTCAGCAAGCAGGAGGGACGCCCTGGGCCACACAGGAGACCCAGCAGTCAAACAAAACAGCACCCAGGAGGAGCGCTGGTGTGAGCCCCTCGGAGCGCAGTGACGTCCCCAGGCTGCAGGTGGGGAACCGAGAAGGCAGCCTCGGGACAAAGGGTGCCTTTTACCCCAGATCTGTGGCTGCCAGAGCCCGGCTCTCTCCTCCCAGCACGCTGCCTTCACCGTACCTTTGATGTGCGTCCAAAATCACCAGTGGTGAGGGGTGAGCACTCAGGAAACCTCTGAGAAAGGTGATGGATTACGAGCGGAGGAGAGTCAATGGAGCCCTTTTGTTCCCGCAGCCAGCGCCGCAGCCCCGTCGTCGGGGAGGAATGTGTACAGAACGCAGACGCCCCAGCTAATGGCCCAGCCTGGCCCTGGGGCGACATGCATGGCCAGATGAAGGCTGCTCCCCCACGCCCCGGGAGGCTCCACGAGGAGTGAGATGCAACGCAGAGCAGCTGTGGGCCACAGTCAGGAGGGAAGCGGATTCCCGAATCCTCCGGGGTGAAAAGCCCGGCTCCTGGGTTCCCGGGCCGCAGCCGCCTCTCCCTGGAAGAAGAGCGGAGCAGGCAAAGCCTTTGCCTCTGCCCCTCTCCAGAGCCTTAGCCGTCTTCCACCGGGGCGCCTATCTCATGAGTGTGTCTTTAAACCTTTGGGGTTTGTTGTTTATTACCAGTTTTGGAAAAGCTACACTCAAGAGGTACCAGGTCACACTGTGATGCTGCCACCCACTGGGACACAGTAAAAAGAGATGCGACCCTTCCCACCTGAGCTGAGACTCAGCCCACGGGTGCAAGCTGGTCGGGAGTGGCACCAACTGTCTGGAATGAGAATTCCCACAGATGTGCCCTCAATCTCAGAACAGAGCCAGGCCTGTACAAGGTGTACTAAGTGCGATCAACTCCCCCAAGGAGAAGAGGACGAGGAAGGCAGGCAGTTGGCCACATGCCACAGTCACAGCCCAGGGAGGAAGGAAGAGGGACGAAGGCTGTGTCCGAGGAAGCAGCTGTGGCTGGAACCCAGGCCAGCTGTGGACACTGGGCACCCGGGAGCTCAGGAGCTTCCGCCAGGCACTTGAGGCAGATTGAGAACCAGAGATCCCTGGGATCCACTTTGGGACCCTGCCCAACACCACACCAACCCCTCCTTACACATGCTCAGGCCCCTGTGACCAAAGGAACACTCACCTTCTGTGGGTGAGGGCCAGGCACAGGCTCTGTCCCCAGACAGACCTGAGTTCCAACCAGCCCCATGACACAGGCAGGTGACTTAAACTCGCTGAGTCGCAGTGTACATTCCGGAAAAAAAAGATAAAAATATTTTCCTGCAACGTTGGGTGAGGATCTATCTGATCGTGGAAAGTAAACACCCCCAGGTGCATGGGTGACCACACCATCAGAAGAAGGCATTAATCTTGCAAGGTTACTAGGCTGGGATCGGGGGAGGGGGGCGGCAGAACAGGAGGAGCAAAGCCTTCTCTCCCAGAGTTGGTGTCTCTGGGGAGCTCCCCCTTGGCACAATCAGGAAGTGCTCCACAAGAGGGAATTTTCGTTAAACATAAATTTTTCAGTAATTTAGCCCATTTGGGACCAAACATTAATACCAGAGCATTGCTTTCCTTTTTTAAAAAGTAACATAACTCTTTAAATGTCTAGGGGTCATTCTGATGACTATCTTCCCCTCATTGACACCGTAGGGCATTCTGACGTAGGGCATTCTGACGGCTCCCAACAGTGGCCCCAGGCGGTGGTCATCCTCACTGGCTCCTCCCTCCTACCTGGCAGAGGAGCCCCTAGCGAGGGTCTGGGGCAGCAGGTGGGAGACATTCGGCCTCCCTGCAAGAGGGACAGGCGCACAGTGGGGACCCCGAGTGTACACGGAGCAGGACAGAGAGGTGTCCCCGCAGGAGCGCCCAGTTCATGGATCTGCCGAGACACCTGGCTGACACACGCCAAAATGAAGGTGGGGGGGGTGGGTGGGGGCAGGTGCTCACCAAACACATTCTTGAAATTCAGAGTGCAATAGGAAGCTCCAGAAACCTGGAGGTTCTAGTTTGCTGCTTTTATGGGAAAAGGACAGACATGAAGGAGACAAGTGTTCCCACGCTGAGTCCACTTTTAACTACAGAGTGGCAAATCTGCCTGGTCTAAGGACTCAACATACTAGAAGATCCAAAACATCTTCTGAGCCTAAGAGAAGATAACTCACATTCAGCAGCACTTTGATCGATTTTTAACATCTAGGTGTTTTAAAAAGCAGTGAGGCAGCACGGAGAATACATCCCCGCAGTCGGACAGTCAGGGTTTGAATATTAGCTCCACATGGACATCCCTGGGAAGATCCGGTCACATCACACTGTCTCACACCTGCCTCTGCTTAGCCATGAGGGTTAACAGAAGTAACTCTTTCCATAGCTAGAGCAGTGCTCAGAACCTGGACAATAATGAAGACATGAAGATTCTAAAAACATTTGCTAACAGCCAGGAACAGGTAGTTATTCTGAGTTGACAAAATGCCTATTGAACAAACCGACTGGCCAGACCTCTTGTTATGAATCAATAGAGACAACTGCAAAGGATTCCAGGGGAACAGGGCCAGCCCTAGGTCACTGATGATCCCCCTAACTTACCGGGTCTCACAGGAAAGAGCCTAGGTTCAGGGTCTGCATACCTTCGGAACCCCACTGCTCTCCAGCTTCCGCTGCCAGCAGACCCTTCAAACCCAGCCTCAAAACAGTCCTTTCTAAGACAAAGCAGAACCAGGTAAGGAAGCCTCTCTACTCGGGGAGCTATGGGTGTACTGGGTGGCTGGGATACAAAGTAACTTTCTACCAGCTTGAGGCTGTTTCTCTAGCAGGAACACCCTGTACCTGGCCTCCATAAGAGTCTGAGGTGTGAGTGGAGGGGTCAGGGCAGGGTGTGGTTGGGAGACAAAAGGTTGTCCTCTAGCATGGTGGTGGTTTATGCCAGGCAATGGCACCCCACTCCAGTACTCTTGCCTGGAAAATCCCATGGACAGAGGAGCCTGGTAGGCTGCGGCTTATGGGGTCGCTAAGAGTCGGACTTGACTGAGCGACTTCACTTTCACTTTTCACTTTCACGCATTGGAGAAGGAAATGGCAACCCACTCCAGTGTTCTTGCCTGGAGACTCCCAGGGACGGGGGAGCCTGGTGGGCTGCCGTCTATGGGGTCACACAGAGTCGGACACGACTGACGTGACTTAGCAGCAGCAGCAGCAGACCCTAGAGAAGGAGTACTGCAGGCACAGAGAGCCAGAGGACTGGGTCTGATCTGGTCCCTAAACATTCTGCCCTTTAACAAACATACTCATCTGTAAAATAGGCCTTGGGCCTTGAGTACAAGCTGCCATTGCCACATGGTAGGTCAGAAATCTTTCCCCTCTCAGTCTTTCCCCTCTCTGTTCTTGCCTTGTGCCTTCTTCCCAGGCCATTTTTAATCCCATCAGTAATACCTCCTGCAGCCCAGGAACAGACTTTGACCTGGTGACATTTAGCTCCCAGGGTCACCTTTGCAAAAAAAATAGCTCCATTTAAAACCAAGAGGTGCCAAAGCTACATTTTTTTAAAAATCCAAGTCAATTTGCATCCAGGGGAGCTCCCGGAGGCTACTCCTTTTTCTATCATCTCCAGGGTTTGTAAAGAAATAATTCATCTGCTGCGGCTGCTGATAACTGTGACACCTCGGCTGAGAAATTTGCTGTCAGGACATGCATCCACTTGACAGACAAGCAGCAGCAACTTCAGGGCCCTGGAATTTCACTGTCCTGGACAAACCATGGGCTTCACCCCCACATTGATTGAGCAACAACTTGGGCAAGATATTTAGCCTTTCTTTGCCTCACAGTTTGCACATCTGTAAGATGGAGCAATTATCCCAGCTCCCTCCAAAGGTTGTTATTTGAGCAAATGCAATGCATATATGCAAAGCATTTAGCACAGCAAATATGTAGGATTTACTACGACCATGCTGTTACTTTGCCTCTGGGGTCACTATTACTTTGTAAAATTAAGAAGATTACTATTACTTTGTCTTTGAGGTCAGGAGTCTGGCCTTCTGCCAGTTCCCACAGTCTGCTCCCAGTGCACAGAGTTCCCCCCATTCCCTGCAGACTGGCCAAGCCCCGTCTCTCCTCCAGCTGCAGCCACTCCCTCGCCCCTCCAGGCCTCTGCACAGAAATGCCTTTCTTAATACTTGGTGATTGATTTGCAAATATAACCTCCCAGGCCCTAAAGAGGGGAAGAATCACAAGGACAGAAACATCTCTTTCAAAAGGCAATGAACTAAAGCACTTCAAAAAAATAGTATCCACTGACCACATATACCAAAATGCCAAGATGGTTAGTTCTGAAGGTCTAAGTGACATCGATGCAATGATAATTTTCAATCAAATTTTCAGTATATTTAGAGTCCTCCATGATCATGGGTTCACGTTACAGAGAGAGACAATTGGGGGGAGGGGGAACTGCCAGCAGATCAAAGCGTGTGAAGGACAGGGACACCCTAGGGGTCTGGGGGTGCTTCTAAGTGGGCAGTGACCTCCTTCAACAGTGGTCTCCGCAGGCCCCACATCCCATAGGCTTTTATTTTTTTTAACCAGCGCTGTCTCAAGAATTGGAGTGGAGCTCTTCAGCCCCTTCCCGCCACACAGATTTTCAAATCAGTTCAAGCAAACGACCCCGGCTCATTTATCAGACCCCGACGGCGCCCACCGAGTCCCAGACCCTCCCTCTTCCTGCCTGTCAGCTACAGCGCCGGCGTGCCAGCAGGCACGTGCCACAGGTGGCCTCGGCCACGCACGCCCCCGGCCTGGTTCCCGCTCCTTCAGAAGTGAGGAAGGAAGCACCAAGGGACCCCCCGCTTCCAGCCCAACACAGGGAAAGGGAAAGAGAGACGCACCGGAAAGCCTGCTTGCAACGAGCGGGAGAAGGGTCCTGAGCCTTCCCATTGCAGCTCCAAGCTCGGCTCTCCGCTGCGGAGTGTCGGGACGCGTCCTAGAGAGCGAAGTTCACCCGGGCGCCGCCGCAACTGTGCCGCTCTGGCCCGCGGACCCCCGATCGAGCTGGCCTGCTCCCCGGCTGCATCCGCCCGCCCCAGCGCTGTCCCCGCGCCCCAGTCCCCAAACCGCGTCCGGGACCCTGGCCGAGCCCTCCCGCGCCCTCGCCGCGTTCACCCGCCTCCGTCCCTTAAGTCCTGCTCCCTGGTACCCCGGATCCCGGCCGAGTTCTCGGTCCCCGCTCGCCCCAGCTCAGGTCCCCATGCGCGCGGAACTCCGTTCGCTCGCGCGCCCCAAGCCCCTGGAGCGGACGCTGGCGCCAGCTCGAAACAAAGAGGTTGGCGGTGCGCCCCCCGCTCCAGTACCTGGACGAGCGGCGGCGCGGTCGGTCCCGCGGGGCGATGGCCGCAGCAGGCAGGGCTCCGAACAGCGCGAGCAGTGCGCGGGCGGGCCCGTCCTCCTGGCTCGCGGCCGCGCCCGCCGCAGGGCCCCCTCGAGGCGGCACGGGCAATCGCCGCCGCCGCGCCCTGGCCGGCCGGTCACCTGGCCTCCTCGCCCTAACAATGCGGCGCGTTCCAGGCGCGCCCCGGGCCCCGTGCGCCTCTGGGACCTCCCTAAGTTGGCCAGGTGGAACCGGGAATTATTAGACCCGTTGAGCAGCCCAGATTCAAAGTGTTCAGGGGGCTGGTGGGTCCCGGATGGGCAAACGATTTCCTGATTCCTGCACAACTAGTTCATTTTCTTCGTTCATTCATTCATTCGGCACTGTTAAGTATTGTGCGTAAGAAAGCAAAATCTCGCTGCCTGCCTGTAACTCACAGAAGTAAGCTACCGGGAGTAATGCAGACATAAAGCAAAAAGGCAGAGGCAGAGGAAACCCAAGATGCTTTGGAAGCCCTGGAAAGTCCGACCAGTGGAGGGAAGGAGTGGGGAAAGATTTTAGAAATCACCTCTTCTTAAAATAAGGAGAAGAAAATGGCAACCCACTCCAGTATTCTTGCCTAGAGAATCCCGTGGACAGAGGAGCCTGGTGAGCTGCTATCCATAGGATGGCACAGAGTCGGACACAACTGAAGCGACTTAGCATGCATACATGCATTAGAGAAGGAAATGGCAACCCACTCCAGTATTCTTGCCTGGAGAATCCCAGGGACAGAGGAGGCTGGTGGGCTGCCGTCTATGGGGTCGCACAGAGTCGACCTAGCAGCAGCAGCAGCTTCTTAAAATGAAAGGGGAGAAATGATCAGGCCAGGAGTGGACAAGAAGAAGGGTGCAGACAGAGGATCCAGAGCAGGAAACACAGATAGATGCCAACACCCCCAAGACAGAGACGGCCCCTCATCACTCCCTCGGCCTTAGCTTCCCTATTGGTGAAATGTGGGGAGTGGACTTCATGCTCTTGAAGACCCCTTGTAAGACATATGCCCATGTGCAGAATTAGAAGTGCTATTCCCCCTGTACAAAAGAATAGTTTCATCAGCACTTTATCTTGTGAACACACAAAGCACCTGACACAAAGAAGACTTTCTGGGAAGGTACTCCACTCTACATCCTGCAGAAGCTACTTAAGATTGTATCTGTCACTCCGACCAAATGTTCTTGGACTCCCACCTGAAAAAGTGGGCGTATCTCAGAGTGCAATTACCAGGAACTGTCTGTGATTCAGGAATGAAGCACCTTAATCTACCCTGGCCTTTTGGGTTCAGCTCTGCCCATCCTGCCCATGCACAGAGCAGAAAAACACAGCTTGTCAGGACCAGTGGAGAGACTCAGCAAGAAAATCATCCATGAATGGACTTCTTTCAAAGTCGCCAGCTGGGACTTCCCTGGTGGCCCAGTGATTAGGAATCCGCCTGCCAGGGCCTCTCTCCCATAGAGCTGTAAGTGAAACTGTTAGTAGTTCGGTCGTGACTCTTTGAGATCCTGTGGACTGTAGCCTGCCAGGCTCCTCTGCTCATAGAATTCTCCAGACAAGAATACTGGAGTGGGTAGGCAGTAGTCTCTCTTCTCCAGGAGACCTTCCCCACCCAGGGATCGAACCCAGGTCTCCTGTGTTGCAGGCGGATTCTTTATCATCTGGGCCACCAGGGAAGCATAGAGCTGCAGGAGGTCCCTTTTCTCCTCAGCCAGGACTGGAGGACAAAATCAGCCCTTGAGGGTCCTTGTTGTTGGGGCCACCATGAGCTGGGAAGCTGTGTTTTCCTACCCCAGACATTTGTAGAAAAGAAAAAAAAAGAAGAATCTGCCTGCCAAGCACAGGCTCGACCCTTAGTCCAAAAAGATCCCATACACCATGGCTCAACTAAGCCTGTACACCACAAGTACTGAGCCCGCACTCTAGAGCCCGAAAGCTACTGAAGCCCGTGCACTTGGAACCCATGCTCCACAACAAGAGAAGTCACCGCAATGAGATGCCTGCACAGTGCTACTAGAGAATAGCCACCACTCATCACAACTAGAAGAAGAACCAGCGCAGCCAAAAATAAATAAAGTAGCCAGTCATCAAAAATTCTGTGGCCCTGGATCCAAAGTAAGCTTGTCCAGGGAGGAGACACAGCAGACCTCTTGTTTTATCCCTGAGGACCAAGGCCAGGTCTGCTCAAATTCTACTCCCATCATTCACCATCTCTTCAGAAGGATTTGACCAATTCCTCAAGAGATAAGAATGCCTTCCTCAGTGATCAATGCAAAGAAATAGAGGAAAACAACAGAATGGGAAAGACTAGAGATCTCTTCAAGAAAATTAGAGATACCAAGGGAACATTTCATGCAAAGATGGGCACAATAAAGGACAGAAATGGTATGGACCTAACAGAAGCAGAAGATATTAAGAAGAGGTGGCAAGAATACACAGAAGAACTATACAAAAAAGATCTTCATGACTCAGATAATCACGATAGTGTGATCACTCACCTAGAGCCAGACATCCTGGAATGAGAACTCAAGTGGGCCTTAGGAAGCATCACTGTGAACAAAGCTAGTGGAGGTGATGGAATTACAGTTGAGCTATTTCAAATCCTGAAAGTGCTGCACTCAATATGCCAGCAAATTTGGAAAACTCAGCAGTGGCCACAGGACTGTAGAAGATCGGTCTTCTTTCCATTCCCAAAGAAACACAGTGCCAAAGAGTGCTCAAACTACCACACAATTGCACTCATCTCACACGCTAGCAAAGTAATGCTCAAAATTCTCCAAGGCAGGCTTCAACAGTACGTGAACTATGAACTTCCAGATGTTCAAGCTGGATTTAGAAAAGGCAGAGGAACCAGAGATCAAATTGCCAACATCTGTTGGATTATCGAGAAAGCAAGAGTTCCAGAAAAACATCTACTTCTGCTTTATTGATTATGCCAAAGCCTTTGACTGTGTGGATCACAGCAAACTGTGGAAAATTCTTCAAGAGATGGGAATACCAGACCACCTGACCAGCCTCCTGAGAAATCTGTATGCAGGTCAAGAAGCAACAGTTAGAACTGGACATGGAACAGACTGGTTCCAAATCGGGAAAGGAGTACGTCAAGCCTGTATATTGTCACCCTGCTTATTGAACTTATATGCATAGTACATCAAGAGAATTGCTGGCCTGGATGAAGCACAAGCTGGAATCAAGATTGCCGGGAGAAATATCAGTAACCTCAGAGATGCAGATGTCACCACCCTTATGGCAGAAAGCAAAGAACTAAAGAGCCTCTTAATGAAAGTGAAAGAGGAAAGTGAAAAAGTTGGCTTAAAATTTAACATTCAGAAAACTAAGATCATGGCATCCGGTCCCATCACTTCATGGGAAATAGATGGGGCAACAATGTAAACAGTGACACAATTTATTTTCTTGGGCTCTAAAATGACTGCAGATGGTGACTGCAGCCATGAAATAAAAAGACACTTCCTCCTTCGAAGAAAAGTTATGACCAACCTAGACAGCATAGTAAAAAGCAGAGACATTACTTTGCCAACAAAGGTCCGTCTAGTCAAAGCTATAATTTTTCTAGTAGTCATGTATGGATGTGAGAGTTGGACTATAAAGAAAGCTGAGTGCCAAAGAACTGATGCTTTTGAACTGTGGTGTTGGAGAAGACCCTTGAGAGTCCCTTGAACAGCAAGGATATCCAACTGGTCCATCCTAAAAGAAATCAGTCCTGAATATTCATTGGAAGGACTGATGCTGAAACTGAAGCTCCAATACTTTGGCCACCTGATGCAAAGAACTGACTCATTGGAAAAGACCCTGATGCTGGGAAGGATTGAAGTCAGGAGGAAAAGGGGACAACAGAGGTTGAGATGGTTGGATGGCATCACCGACTCAATGGACGTGAGTTTGAGTAAGCTCTGGTAGTTGGTGATGGACAGGGAAGCCTGGCGTGCTGCAGTCCATGTGGTCGCAAAGAGTCGGACACCACTGAGCAACTAAACTGAACTGAACTGCACTGCTCTGATTTCTCAAGAAGTCAAAATCACTGGACTCTCATTCCCAGCTGAGCAAGGCATTCATTCCCTGAGGCAAAAGCTTCCTGAGCCCTGAGCCCCACGCCTGGGAAACAGAGCAGGCATTTTCCCTACCCTCTAGGACACCTCAGCCCAAGAGGTAACAGGATGAAACAGGAGGTGTAGAGGGAAAGAGCCTCAGGGGAGGTGGGGAGGTCACAGCCAGCTGACCCCTAAATGGGAAAGAGGCAGGTAATATTACTATCTGTCTCCTTTTACTGATAGGCTAAACTCATGGGTAACTTGCCCGAGGTCACTCTCGGGTCAACTACAGAATATGATAAGGATCCAGGACGATCAAGCCAACAAGCTACCCTAATTTTGTTTTTCCAAATACTCTGCTCATCCATCTAGCTCAAATGTACTGAGCTGTGTCTTTGCTTAAATGTCTCTCCCAGTAGGATCCCTGGGGTGGGGGGCAGAGGGTGATGGTGGTGATGAGAGCCAACAAGTCTATCTTGCATCTTTGCATCACAAAATCTAGCACAACATCAAGGCCATACTAGCTGAATGACTACATGAATCTGGTATTGCAATATGAGGTATTGAGGTATCATGAGGTATTGCAATATCCAGTATCCACTTGTAGGAGCTGGGTTGGTAAGTTTGCCCAAGATTCCACAGCTAGGGCTTCCCTGGTGGCCTAGTGGTTAAGAAACTGTCTACCAACACAGGTGACATGGGTTCGATCCCTGGTTCGGGAAGATCCCACATGCCAAGGAGCAACTAAGCCTGTGCACAGCAATGAAGACCCAGCACAGCCAAAAATAAATATATAAAGGCTTAGAAAAAAAAAAAATTCCACGTCTAAGAAGCTGGGATTCACCTGTGTTTCTGGGACCATGGTGACTTAGACACCCATTCATGCAGTCCGTCCTCACACCTACTGTGTCTTTGGAAGGTAGAAGACACCCTGGACCTGGTGTCCTCTTGTATTCTCTGCTAACCCATGCATCTGGCTCCTTGATTCACCGAAGTACAGACTCCACACCTGGCCCAGAGGCTCCTAAGGGGTGGCCCATGCCCCATGAGGCTGTCCTGAGTCTAGGGACTCTGAATTTCACAGACTGACCTTTTGAATTCCCAAGAATTTAAACAAAAACAAGGCATGTAGCAATTATCTAAAAGGGAGTGCACATTTTTTCCCATCCTTACCCATCCAAAAATATCTCAAATCTGAAAACAAAAGTCTCAAACCAATTTAGAGGAGGGAAAAGCAGGCATATGCCAAGAGTGGCAGTTCCCTTCCCAGCACTCCACGGCTGGCCAAGAAGCACTGATACCTCTGTCCCCTCAACCCCTCTGCAGCTTCACTCTGGTTCTTCTAAGCCAGGAGTTCTGAAAGAACTTTTTAGAAACTTGTCATTGCCATAAAGATGGTCTTGGCCATGGCAAAAGTCTGATACATTCTTGTCGTTAGATCAAAGGTAACACATGAGCAATGACGTGGATTTTTTTTTTTTTAATTCCTTTGTCCTGAAAGTTGATATTATCCAAAGAGACCCTGAAAGGGGCAGTGGGAAACATTATACAAGATATAGTTGCCTGGCTCCACAGTGCTGTGAGGAACGGGTAGAGCAGGAGTGGGAGCACGTGCCTCAAGATACCGTGTCCCTCTAGACCCCCCGGGACCATCACCCTCTCCTCCCTTTCCTTCTCCCCCTCAACACACACAATTCAATGCCTTGCCTTTTCTATACCCCAGAACCTTTTGCAAGTATATGGAACCTTGGTACTCTCTCCCTGAAAATGCACAGACACACCAGCTTCTGCAAGGTGGGCTCCAGGAACACACTGTCTGGACACAAATTAACCCTCTGTGCTGCTGGCCCCACCCGGTCCCGGGGAAGTGGGATCCTAGATGGTCACGATCAGGGATCAGGATTGGGGATCATGCCCTGGGAAGTGACAGGAGGGCAGGTGACATGGAAGCGTGGTGCCCTGACCCACCCCAGGGAGTGCTGGGAATTTCCTGGGGCCACAAGAGTCGGGCTTGGTTGTGAGCCACTCCCAAAGCAGGGGCGACCTCAGACAAGGCCAGCTTTTGAAGCTTCAGATATCCCCAAAGGAGGCTGATGGCTGAGTGTTGCTTCCCAGTGGCCAGGTCAATGAATGTTCACTGGGGAGGGATCTGAGTCACTATTGCAGGGCCAACTATACTCCCTTGGGATGCTCTTTGCCCCAGAGCTGTACCCAGCACTGGAACCACCCCAGGAAGAACTGACTGATCTCTGGGCTCTCTCTCCATATTGAGAACAGAAGGACTGCCCATCTTCTTTGTGCCCCAGGAGCAGCCTGCTGATCGAACCCTACTGGGCTCCATCCTGAGGGTACTGGGGGTGCCTTCCCTTCCCCAGTGACAAGCAGGCCTCACTGGGAAAAGCAGAGGTCCTGTGCGCTCCTTTCTATTGGTTCCCTGGAGTGGCACTTGGAGTAGCAGCCCAGGAAACCCACAGCAAAGAACATCAGGACAAATGTGATGAGAGCAGAGAGGAAAGATAGACTGTCCTAAGCAGACGTGATCAGGATGTGTGTGATATGAAAATCTGGTGCAAGTCAATGCCCCAGTCGTGGGGTTTTCTACCTCTACAGCCAAGCTCACTCTTAACAGAATCAGGATACACAGATCCATCTGCATGCTCTTCTCAAGATGTCTGGAGCAAAGAGGAGATAACAGTCCCCTCAAGGAGGAGCGAGTAGACTTGTCCTCCCCTCCTCATTGTTATCTTTGACCACCATCACCTCCGCCTCCCCAGTCTTCAACTTACACATCTGGTCGGCTGGCGACCCTTAACCAGGAAGTCATTCCCCCCAACTGAAGCAGAGACCCTGTGACCTTTGGCGCTCCCTCCTGCATTTTAGCTGGACTGACTGCTAGTTCCTTGTGTTCAGGGACTCCATCTCGCAGCTCTGCATCCCTATCAGATGTAGGGGGACATGGCTGGTTCTAAAACTGGGGTAGGAAGCCTATGAGGTGAGCTGCAGGACAGAGAACAAAATGTGAGCTCAGAGAACAAAAGGATCAAGGCCACCCATCAAAGGAACACAGCAGAGGGATCAACTCGAAATGGTTCCCAGTGACCAAACCTGAGCAATTTGAGCAAAAAAATAAACAAACACTATAGCTTTGGGCTGTAATTTAAAATGTAAAATTAAATGCCCATGATTCCATTACTGATTGAATGAATAAATGGGGAGAATAGGCAAAACTCCCTTACAGAAAAATTCCAAATAATTTTTGTAGATAGCTGCAACACATGCAATGGGTACCACCCCTAGCGTGTGGGTCGTGCTTAGCACTTCCTTCCAAAGAGTCAAGTGTGAAGGAGTAACTCTACAGTGGAGAAACTTGACTGACGTGACCTCAGCCAGGTGATCAAGGTCACCAGTGATGAGTCACGTTGAGAGTGTGTGCCCTTGACGTGATGGGGTGAGAATGGCACCCCAAGATCTTTCTCCCAATAACCAAGAATCCCTGCCTGACTGTGAGTGAGCATCAGACACATCTCGACCTGACCTCAAAACTCTCCAGGTCAACAAGAACAGGAAGTTTGAGAAACTGTCACAGCAAGGAAGCCTGAGGGAACACGATGATTAAATGTCACAGGGTGTTCTGGATAGGATCCTGGCACAGAGAAAGAATAGTACAGAACATTCAGAGGTGTGGCCTCCGGGTAAGCTGCTGATCGAGTTAAGAATAATGCCCCCAGTACCGGTTCTTTAGCTGTGACCATGTGGCATGCTGACGTAAGATGTCAAGGACTGGAAAAACTGGGGTGAGGGGACCAAATGGAACTCTGTACAGTCCTTGCAACTTTTCTGTAAATCTAAAACAATTCCCAAATAAAATGTCTATTTTTTTAAAAAATGCCACTGAAGCTATAGGAAGCAAATGGCTTCTTTACAGATGGCAGCAGAACTGTACTTCCCCGTCTGCAAATATCCTAGTGGAAAGCTGTCACAATGGATGGTCCCTCTGTGTCTTAGAATAACCCAAGCATGCTAAGTCATCGTGTCCAACTCTTGCAGTCCTATAGACTGTAGTTCACCAGGTTCCTCTATCATGGGATTTTTCCAGGCAAGAATACTGGTGTGGGTTGCCATTTCCTTCTCCAGGGGATCTTTCTGATACAGGGATCAAATCCGAGTCTCATGTCTCCTGCATTGGCAGGCGGGTTCTTTACCACTCCTGCCACCCAGGAAGCCCAAGAGTAACCCAAGTGCCCCCAAACTTCCTATGAACCTCTGGCTACAAAGAAACATGCTTACCTGGCCTGGTGAACTAGTCCAAACTGGAATTCACGGAAGTGTTAAGCTAGTTCCCTCAGTTTCCCTTTCATCCTCTTATTTCACCACTTCTTAAAAGTTTTTATTTTTTTTTTTAGTGAAATTCTACATTTATTTAAAGAGAAATGAAATTTCCTGGATAAAGCACTTGTGTAATAATATTATTTCTAAATCTATGACTCAGAAACAAATGGATGAATAGATACATCTATACATTTAAGCATTAATAATAATTTTTGTTCAGAACACATGTTGTGAAAAAAGGCATAATTCAGTCAACTGCTAAAACTTACATATCACGATTACTTAAGATAATATGGATATTTAATTAAAATTTAGAATATAACAATATCTGACTTTTCTCCTGCGGACATAAAAGGAAAAATACAATAATCCATTTTACTCATTATATGTTACAAAATTAGACAATGAAGTTATAAGCAGTGTTTTATAACAATGATAGCAATTTAATTTTAAACAAATGTATTCACATCTTCTTCCTTTATCCTGTGTATGTATCTAAATGGCAAACCCTACTAGATTGCTGAAATCAGTAATAAGCCAATTCTATGATGCTTCAATTTTTTTTTTTTTTTTCATGTTCGGCACCTAATTCAAAAATACTGTGGAATGGAGTTCCCTGGCAGTCCAGTGGTTAAGAATTTGCCTTGCAATGCAGGGGACAATCCCTGGTCCAGGAAGATCCCACCTGCCACGGGGCAACTAAGCCCATGTGCCACAACTACTGAAGCCCACATGCCCTAGAGCCTGTGCTCTGCAACAAGAGAAGCCACTGCAGTGAGAAGCCCATGCACAGCAACCAGACAGTAGCCTCCACTTACTGCAACTAGAGAAGGCCTGGAGACAGCAATGAAAACCCAGCACAGCCAAAAATAAAATAAATAAGCAAATTTTTTAAAAATACCATGGGATGAGCAGCGCACAGTTCACAATCATGTGAAGGCAAGTCATGACCCCTGCACAGCGCCATCTTCAGGTGCCTCCAAAAGACCCAGGGTTTCCCCCAACAGAACCTGTAAGAAGGGAGCTAGTAGTCCATCTCTGGGTTGCCCACCTGTGCTCTCAGGTCCCAGCAGGCTCCAGGGACCACCTCAACAGAGCCCAGGACAGTTGAGAACTGATCTTGTGCCCAGCCCCCCTCCAGGCCTGCTGAGGTCAGCTCCCTGACCATGACTGATCAACCATGAGCCAGACTGCGCTTGGACCTCCTGGCCTGGTACACAGTGCTCAGCAACCTGCCCAGGGTCCAATAAGCCACATGGACAGCAATATTTCCCCACCAAAGAACAGAAGAATAAAGGTATTGTAGGGCAGGGGCCCGGGTGGTGGACACGGAGACGCTATTCCTATAGACCCACAGACGTATTCCCATATCCCGTGTCAGACCCACCTGCAGGGCCTGAGACAGATCACGTCCTCAGGGCAGGACAGCGCTCTCCTGCCCTGTTTGTGGCCAGGAAAGGCCAGGCAAAGCTTGTTGGTGTAACCGAGCAGACCCTGTATTGCCTTCCCAGGACCGGCCCTTCCCCGTATCTTCAGCTGAAGCTTCTCTCTAAAGTACCTAGATAACAGCATCTGATGCACATGTCCTGAGTTGTTTTACTGATGTGAACCCTCCCCCCATCCACCACCACCAAATGGATGATGTTAATTACTTGATGACCATGAGCTCATAGCCCCAAGCCTCTTGGAGCCTAAGACTTGATCATGTTAAATCCTGTGACACCACCCTGTACCTCACCATCGCCAATCAGAGTGTTGTGCACTAGCTGATCATGTATCTTTCAACAACCCTCTCTCATCTGGCTTTTAAAAGTGCTTAGCCAAAAGTCTTGGGGAGTTTGGCATTTTTTAGAGCATGAGCCACGCATCTTCTTGTAGGGTCCTACAATAAACCTTTCTCTGCTCCAAATTCCAGTGTTTCAGTTTGTGTGTTCTCACTCTGCATCAGGCACACAGATTCAAGCTAACATTTGGAAGCTGGTCTGCAGTCCCAGGCCTGGTACTTCAGAGGGGAGTTAGAACAGAGGAATGAGCCTACCAAGACTGAAAATGAAAGGGAAATGGGATCTCTGCAGGTTGCACAGAGTCCCAGGCACTGCCAAAGCCACCAGTGACATGGACATGAGCACGTGGAGGAGAGCTTCGGGGCACAGGGGAAAGGCCACGTGAGGGGCAGCTAGCAGGAGCTGCTCCACAAGGAGCCCCCATGAGGCATCTCTTTCTGCAGATCACAGGCATCTTCAGTCACATTCTACCTGTGACTGACGAATCAGAGGCTGTAATGGGCAGAATTGTGCCCCCACAAAACTGATGTGTTAAAGTCCTAACTCCTCTTACCTCAATGTGACTGTATGTGGAGATGGGGCCTGTAAAGGGGTGATTAAGGTAAAATGGGGGCTTCCCTCATAGCTCAGTCAGTAAAGAATCTGCCTGCAATGTAGGAGACCCAGGTTCGATTCCTGGGTCAGGAAGATCCCCTGGAGAAGGCAATGGCAACCCACTCCAGTATTCTTGCCTGGAGAATCCCATGGACTGAGGAGCCTTGCAGGCTACAGTCTATGGGGTCAAAAGAGTTGGACACGACTTAGTGACTAAACCACCACCAAGGTAAAATGAAGTCATTAGAGGAGACTAATCTCTTCTTATGAGAAGAAGATTATTGGGACATAGACATGCACAGTGGAAAGACTATACAGTGTAAAGACCATATGAGGAAACAGGGAGAAGATGGCCATTGATATGCCAAGGAGAGAGGCCTCAGGGGAAGCTGACCCTGCAGATGCCTTGATTTTAGACTTTCAGCCTCCAGGACTATAAAAAAATAAACTATTAATAAACTTAACTAAAGTTCCCAATCTCTGGTACTTTGTTATTGCAGCCCAGAGAAATATAGTGGCCCCAATTGTTGGCTTAAAACATGTCATGGAAATCATTCTCTGATTCATTCATCTGTTCATTCATGTATTCAATGAAGGGTCATCAGGCACCCACTATGTATCAGGCACAGGGCCATTAGATGACATCAGATGCTTCACTTAACGTCTAGCCAACAGAACTTTCCCGAGCTCACATGCAAGCCAAAGCTGTGCTGTACTGAACATGGTGAACTCATGGTGTGTTTGTTGAGCAAACCTTTACCCTCATCCTGCGGCAGCCCAGGCTTCTGGGATCACCCCAGTGAGAGGCCAGGGCCTGAGTTATCTGACATACCATGGGCCAAGTTGGGTGATCTGAGGATCCCAGAATTTTCCAGCTGGAAGAGTTCCTTGCCTCTGTCCCACATGCCATGATATCCCTTTTACTGTCCCTGACAGGCTCACTGAGTTCAGCTTAAAGGCCTCCAACAATGCAGACCACCCAGTTTCACAAAAATAAGGTTGTCATGAGGAAGGGCTCTGGCATGTAGGGAGGCATTTCCAGAGATTCCCTAGAGTTTGTGGGGCATGGGAGGGGTGGGGGTGCACTGGGATGGCTCCCTAGAGGAACTAGGAGTGTACCAAGGTGAAGACTCCTGGAGACTGCAGGCCCCAAACAGAGACCCGGGTGTGGTCAAGGGTGGCCTTCAGGAGCCTGGGCATAGGCATTGGAGGACATGGCCTCGAGGGGACAGCACAGGGACAGAAGTGAGAGCCCAGCTGGAGGATACGAGATCCAGAGCAGGGAGGGGTAAACAGGGGGATGATAAGCTTCAGTTCAGTACAGTTCAGTTGCTCAGTCGTGTCCAGCTCTGCAACCCATGAATCGCAGCATGCCAGGCCTCCCTGTCCATCACCAACTCCCGAAGTCTATTCAAACTCATGTCCATTGAGTTGGTGATGCCATCCAGCCATCTCATCCTCTGTTGTCCCCTTCTCCTCCTGCCCCCAATCCCTCCCAGCATCAGGGTCTTTTCCAATGAGTCAACTCTTCACATGAGGTGGCCAAAGTACTGGAGTTTCAGCTTCAGCATCAGTCCTTCCAATGAACACCCAGGACTGATCTCCTCTAGGATGGACTGGTTGGATCTCCTTGCAGTCCAAGGGACTCTCAAGAGTCTTCTCCAACTTCAGGGGAATTTGACTGAGATCACGGAGCTGTACCATCGACACCTCTGTAAGTCTTAGTTTTCCAATCTGTAAAATAGGGCTGTTAAAATTGAAATACAGCCTACATAAGGACAGCTGAGACTGTGTTCCTGCAGGCCTCACACAGGCTTTGACACTGATCACGCCCCCTGACAGCCGCAAGGCTATGATTGTGCGGAAAGCTTGTTGGCTTGGGTGGATGTGGAGGTTGGGTGGGACGTGAAGGTTGACTGGGGTGGGGCTGAGGGCCAGGTACCTTAAGAGACCTAGTCTGATAACCTCACCTGGTCCCATGGGGCGCGGGGCTGTGGGGAAGGACTGGGGAGGGCTAGTCCCTTCTCTTGTTCCCATTTCTAGAAGGAATGATAGAAATAAATACCAAAATAGACAGACCATCGGCCTGGGGCTCTGTGGTTTTTGTTTTGCTTTTTCTTTGCCTTTAAACAATGATGAATTGCAGAAGAAGTTGCTCAGACATTTTATGTTTGCTCAGCAGCTTTCCGCTGAGAACCCTGAAGCACTTTGTAGACATGCGATGGGCCGGGACTCCCATGTAGAGAAAATCAAGTCGGGCTGGCACCTGTCACTCTGCCTGACAAGGCCCCTCCTGCCCCTTTTAGACTTTGTGCAGACTTCTTGATTCCAGAAAATGCCAGCAGGTCTACTGGTCACTGTGGGATCTGTGCGGCATCTCCAGTGTCACAACCCAGTGTCACCAACGTGCGTCAGCTCCTGCCCTAGGCCTGCACCACCTCACCACTCAGCACATCCGGAGATGACTTCCATCCCCACAATACCCTTCTGACCTCTCACGCTCTGTCCTTTGTACAATATACCACAATGTCTAGAAATTGGACTACAGTTTCACAGTGTTCTGGACAATCATGCCATTTTCAGTTGAGAAATGGACTTCAGCAGGAAGACACCCCACCCCCACTCCCAAATTTTCTGTCCTGCTTCTAAGCCTGCACTGTACTCAGGTCCCCAAAGTGCTCATCCAGGGCTCCCAAGGGCTCGGGCCTATTCCCATATTAGTGCAAGCATGATAATGATTTTTAAACTTCCCTCAATTTTATATCCAAGTAGGTTTTCTTCATAAACATCTGGAACTAAAAACACTTCATCAATCAAAGTAAGCATTGTCCCTTAGCTTTATCCAGATTTTAGTCCTCAAGAATCATTCAGAGAGGGCTTCCCTGGTGGCTCAGTCGTGTAAAGAATTTTCCTGCCAATGCAGGTGACACAGATTTGATCCCTGATCTAGGAAGATCCCACACGCTGCGGAGCAACTAACCCATGTGCCACAACTACTGAGCCTGTGCTCTAGAGCCAGGAAATTCCTACAGAGATGGGAACACCTGACCACCTCACCTGCCTCCGGAGAAACCGTATGCAGGTCAAGAAGCAATAGTTAGAACCAGGCATGGAACAACAGACTGGTTCAAAACTGGGAAAGGAGTATGTCAAGGCTGTATATTGCCACCCTCCTTATTTAACTTATATGCAGGCTACATCATGAGAAATGCTGGATGGGATGAAGCACAAGCTGGAATCAAGATTGCATGGAGAAATATCAATAACCTCAGATATGCAGATGATATCACCCTTATGGCAGAAGTGAAGAGCCTCTTGATGAAGGTGAAAGAGGAGAGCGAAAAGCTGACTTAAAACTCAACATTCAAAAAATGAAGATCATGGCATCCAGTCCCATCACTTCATGGCAAATAGATGGGGAAACAATAGAAAGTGACAGACTTTATTTTCTTGGGCTTCAAAATCACTGCAGATGGTGATTTCAGCCATGAAATTAAAAGACACTTGCTCCTTGGAAGAAGAGCTATGACAAATATAGACAGCATATTAAAAAGCAGAGACATTACTTTACCAACAAAGGTCTGTCTAGTCAAAGCTATAGTTTTTCCAGTAGTCATGTATGGATATGAGAGTTGGACTATAAAGAAGGCTGAGTGTCAAAGAATTGATGCTTTTAGAACTGTGGTGTTAGAGAAGACTTTTGAGAGTCCCTTGGACTGAAAGGAGATCCAACCAGTCCATCCTAAAGGAAATCAGTCCTGGATATTCATTGGAAGTACTGATGCTGAAGCTGAAGCTCCAATACTTCGGCCACCTGATGCGATGAACTGACTCACTTGAAAAGACCCTGATACTGGGAAAGATTGAAGGCAGGAGAAGAAGAGGACAACAGAGGATGAGATGGTTGGATGGCATCACCGACTCAACAGACATGAGTTTGAGCAAGCTTTGGGAGATGGTGAAGGACAGGGAAGCCTGGCATGCTGCAGTCTGTGCGGTCGTAAAGAGTCGGATACAACTGGCCAACTGAACAACAACAAGTAGGACCTGAGCCACAAGAGATACCACCAAAACGAGAAGCCCGCACACTGCACTAGAGAGTAGCCCCAACTGGCCACAACTAGAGAGAAGCCTGCACAGCAACGCAGACCCAGCCCAGCCAAAAATAAATAGAATTATTTTAGAAAAGAACCATCAGAGAAAACGAGGAAGACCCAACTCTTCCCTGAGTAGAAAAGGGACTCTGGAAACTTCTCTGCAGGCTCCTGACCAGTTGGCCTGCCCTGGAGAAGTTCTGCGGTGATGTTCTCAGGGCAGCACCTGCTGATTCCAGCCTCAGCCCCAGATGCACCCCACACAGCCTGGTGGGAGCAAGTAGCAACTAGGAACTGAGAGCAGAAAGACAAAACCAGAGAGGATGCTTCTCCTCACTCGCCCTTCTTCTGTCTCTCTACACACCCACACACACACATGAGTTCCAGGAATTATTGATAAATTGGTGTGTATGTGTGTTAGTCGCTCAGTGGTGTCTGACTCTCTGCAACCCCCATGGAACTGTAGTCCGCCAGGCTCCTCTGTCCATGGAATTCTCAAGGCAACAATGCTGGAGTGGGTTGCCATTCCCTTCTCCAGGGAATCTTCCTGACCCAGGGGTCAAACCCAGTTTTCCTGCATTGCAGGTGGATTCTTTACTATCTGAGCCACCAGGGAAGTCAGTGATAAAATGGTACTAGTTTACAAAGAGTTAGTCAACATAAGGTTCTTTGAAACATATATTCCTTCGAGAATGAAATATATGATTTATTTATTAAAAGCACACATGTAGGATCTCAGGAATGCCTGCATTTCCCGCAGTGAGGGCCTGCCTCACCCCTGGCTGAACTCTGGATACAGGACACCACTGCCATCTGTACCTGCAAGAGAGGCAGCGCTGGGACTGGTCACAGGCCACCTATTACATTTTTCTGACCTCAGGCAGCAAGCATGTTTCATGTTGATGTTGGTTCTGAAGTTTGAACTGGTCCCTATGCCGGACGAGTGGGCATACCTACAATAATGATAAAGTCCAATTGATCTGGCTCTTCCTCTGCTTGGGTATCTCTCTGCATCGCTGGGGGCCTCTGCACCCCCTAACTGGCCACCACACGTTTTTATGCTCAGTGGGCCCCTCTGTCTTCTCCACTTGATTCAGAGCTCCTTGTGGGCACCTGTGGCGCTAGTGTTAAGAACCCTGCCTGCCAACGCAGGAGGTGTAAGAGATGCCGGTTCAATCTCTGTGTCAGGACGATCCCGTGGAGGAGGAAATGGCAATCTTCCCCAGTATTGTTGCCTGGAGAATCCCACGGACAGAAGAGCAGGCAGGCTACAGTCCACAGGGTTGCAGAGAGTCAGACACGACTGAAGTGACTTGGCACAGCACTGGGAGCCGGGCGGGACGCCTAGTTTTGAAATCCTGCAGTGACCAGTTATCCACTGCAGTCTGTGCGGTGTGGTTTTGGTGAATTAGTTAACCTCTCTGAGCCTGTTTCCTCTTCTATTAAAAAATGGAGATGACATTCGAGCCAACCCTGTGGGGCTATTGTGAGCACTAAGCATATCCTGCGCTCTGTTTACAAGAGTGTAAAACTCAGCGCAGATGGTAACCATCACAACCGCTCCCCTGGCTTCCCAGGGCCCACTTAGATCTGGAATATGACCGATGCTTGATTAGGGCAGCCGAAGAAAACACTACAGCAAAGATCACTGTGCCCTCCACCTCCCTACCAGAGAAGGCTGGCTTGATTTTGCACCTTGGCCCTTCCTCCCAGAGGCCAAAAATCCTCCTGCGGAGGTGTGGATTCCAAACCTGCAGATCATCAAAATCATATGGGGGGAAGGGCGGCTAAACTGGCGAATTCCTGAGCCCAGACCTCTGGATTTCAGGGCTGGATCCAGGAATGCACTTTTTCTTTTTAAAGTAAAGTTTCCAATTTTTTTGGTAATTACCCCTAAGAAAGACCTGTGTGTGTGTTTAAGAGAAGAGCTTTGTTTTCCTGAAGCCTTATTAACCAGCATTTCTTTTCTATTAAAGACTGTCTTTCATTGGGGACAGGGGAATCCTGTGTATTTAAAACTAGCTCAAGAATTTAGACGGGAGTATTCCCAGCAGATCCCAGGGAAGCATTCTGAACTGTGGGATTCCTTAGCAGATCTATACGCGAGGGATCAGGGCTCTTGGTGGTCCCCAGCTCTCTGCATGATTGGTTCATACGGGAGGTGGGGGTGGGGTGGGGAGGCATGAAGGGGGAGGTGGTGGCTGCAGGGGCTGGAAGCAAACCCTCAGCAACTAAGGAGATTTAACAATCTGCGAGGCAGAACATCGAACATCGAACATCGAACATCGAACATCGAACAAAGTATGTTGGTTTTCACAGACGAGGTTTAGGAGCTTAAATAAGTACCTGCCTTGCCACAAAGGGAGAAGAGTGTCCCCTAAACCAGCCCTTGGGAAGTGGCCACTGCCCACGCCTGGCTGTACTCACTGGTGTGTTACACTCACTACTTCCTTGGGGCCTTGCAGTTGCCCCCAGGCCCCAACCCAAAGAAGGGAGGCCGGCTTGCCCAGAGGCTGCCAAACAGCACCTAAGATACCCCAGGCCCACCCCACCACCAGAGTTGCAACTAAAGAAACTCTGGGTTCCTCAGGGCTGTGCCCTGAGAAACCCCAGAGACCCCCAGGGTTGACTCCAATTACATTCTTACTTTCATGAGAAAACATAACATCACCCCCCCCCCCCATGTTTACTGCCAGCCTGTCTGCCCACTTGTGTCTCCAAGTTGTGTAATTTCCTGGAAGCAAGTCATTGACCGGGAACTAGGCGCCCAGCTCTGGCCTTTCCTGGCCATGCCGCTAACCACAGGGCCTGGTGGGTCATGGTCTTTTCCACCAGCATTCATTTCATTTCTAAATAAACAAGTAAATAAATAAATACTCAGCAACCATTCTGTTTTCCTTCTACTTGTGAACCCTCCAGATTCCAGGGTGAAGTCTCCAGGCTCTGCCCCACCATCCCAGACCCATCCAATGGCCCAATCAAGAGCAAGTAATTCCTCAGAAATGAGATACCTGAAATTAGATGCCCATCACCCCTTACAAGGGCTTCCCAGGTGGCACTAGTGGTAAAGATCACTCCTGCCAATGCAGGAGACATAAGAGACTCAGGTTTGATCCCTGGGCTGGGAAGATCCCCTGGAGGAGGGCATGGCAACCCATTCCAGGATTCTCACAAGGACAGTCCCACGGACAGAGGAACCTGAGGGGCTATAGTCAGTCCATGGTGTCACACAGAGTCGGACATGAGTGAAGCGGCTGAGCACGCATGCATGCATGCATGCATGCATGCATTCATCTTACAAAAGATGAAGGCTAAGGGTTAGAGGGCAGGGGCAGTAAGGAGCTGGGCAGGGACCAAGGTAAGCAGACACACATGCCACAGAGGCCACAGAGCAAGCCCAGGATTCCTCCAAGCACGTCCGGAAATCAAACATCTCCTAAGAAACTCAAGCAGTTGGATAATCTATTGATTAAAATAAAATTTTCTTATGAGCTTTGCAGGCTGCAGGGTTGGTTTTAAGTGGAGACACCCTATTCTACAGAGGGAAGCCATTAAGTGTGATACAGTCCACATTCCTTCCCCGGGCCGCCTGGGAGCCAGGACTTCTGGGGTTCTGTCACTAACAGGAGGGGGGGGTCAGCCGCGGGGCTGCCTGAGGCCCTCAGCCTTCTAGCCACATTGTGTGTGTCCAGCCAGGCCCTGCCACTCTTCACTGGTTTTGTGTAAGTGTTTTGAACTGGAACATGTAGTTTTATATACAGAAATGACGAATTTGATTTTTCAACATTGGAGCTCTTGTGTGTATCAGCTTGATTGAATGAAAGGTTTTATTTTAAAAAGTTTGTGGACTTCCCTGGTTGCCCAGTGGTTAACTGGCTAATTCACCTGCTAATGCAGGGGACACGGGTTCAATCCCTGGCCCAGGAAGATTCCACATGCCATATGGCAACAAAGCCCACACATCACAGCTACGGAGCCTGTGCTCTACAACAAGAGAAGCCACTGCGATGAAAAGCCTGCACACACTAGAGAGTAGCTCCCGCTTGCCACAACTACAGAAAGCCTGCACCCAACAAGGAGGACTCAGAACAGCCAATAAATAAACAAATATTTTTTAAGTTTGCAAACCATGCCCCTGAGGTTCAAGCATGTGACTTGTAGGTGAGAAAACTGGGCCACAGGATGGGGCAAGTTCTAGCCGTGGCTCTGATTTCCTTCTCCAGGCCAGCTGGGCCCCACTCCTCCTCCATCGGACTCTTCCCACTCAGTTCCACCCCTTCCCCAGGGCCCAGGTGGATGCTAGGTCACCTGTCACCTCAGCAGTGGTTATGCGCTATTTAAAATCTCAGAGCCAAATTTCTGAGTGTCCAACTCTGAGGGCTGTTCTGACAACCCCAGGGACCTTCAGCAAAAGGGGAACATATTTTGTGTCCCCGTAGTTGCAACCCAAAATGTTCAAAGAAAGAAAAAAGTGAAACTGATTGTAATAAAAAGCCTTTCCCTGGAACGGGTCTTGATTTCCACTTTTACCCTCAAGGTGAAGGTAAGTGAAGAAGTGAAGATGTCTCTGCAATTTCATTAGTTTAACAAATAGTTTATTCAGCACTAATTTCAGTGCTGCCCCCATGTTGCCTAACTCTAGGCTCTATGGCCCCACTGAGGAACCAGTGACCCACATAGGGACCTAGCTTCTGGCATCTGCTCTCCTGAATTAAGCTACTTCCTTTGATAACCACTAGACTCCAAAGGCAGAGAAGGCAATGGCACCCCACTCCAGTACTCTTGCCTGGAAAATCCCATGGATGGAGGAGCCTGGTGGGCTGCAGTCCATGGGGTCACTACAAGTTGGACACGACTGAGCAACTTCACTTTGACTTTTCACTTTCATGCATTGGAGAAGGAAATGGCAACCCACTCCAGTGTTCTTGCCTGGAGAATCCCAGGGACGGGGGAGCCCGGTGGGCTGCCATCTATGGGGTCACACAGAGTTGGACACGACTGAAGCCACTTAGCAGCAGCAGCAGCAGCAGACTCCAAAGGAAGGAGGCCATTTCCCACTTCGAACACTCTATGGGACAGTGATGAAACTGCTGCTAAGATTCTACCCAAGGAGGTTGTCACCTACACAACCTGAGATTTATGTGCAAAGATGTTCCTAGCAGCATTGTTTATATTAAGAAGATATAAAACAACAGGTAAGTGCTACCTGAGGACACACCTTGGGCAGGGAGCCTTAGGAGCATTAACTGGTTTTATTCTCTCAACAGCCCCGTGAAGTAGGTGCTATTGCTGTCTTTGTTTCAAAAGAGGGAAAACTGAAATACAGAGAGAAAGGGTTTGAACTTAGCTGGCACTGGCTTCAAGCCAGCCTGACTCTCCAGGGAGCAGCAGTAGGTACCATGTGACTCAAATTAGATACATCTAGTTTAAAAATGGCTTCAAAGAATTTTCTTAGCAGAAGATTTTGCTCAAACTATTTAAAGTTACTTGGAAAAGACAAACTCACAGACATGAAGATATGCTTAGACGAAATCTTGGAAGAAAATGTTGAGTGATAACCAGGATTATCTCTGATTGGTAGGATCACTGACAATTGTTAACCTCAAGTTGCATTTTTTTTTTTTTAGTTTTCCTATATTCCACCATGGATTTGTATTACTTTCATAATGTGAAGAAAGTGAAAGTCATTCAGTCGTGTCTGACTCTTTGCAACCCCATGGACTATACAATCCAGAATACAGAATACAGAATTCTCCGGGCCAGAATACTAGAGTGGGTAGCCTTTCCCTTCTCCATGGGATCTTCCCAACCCAGGGATCAAACTCAGGTCTCCCACATTGCAGGTGGGTTCTTTACTAGCTGAGCCACAAGGGAAGCCCCATAATGTGAACAACACTACATTTTCCCAATATTTTTAAATGATGTATCCTCGTAGGCCTGGCCCTGTTAGCTTCTGAGACCTTAGTGTAAAGATTAGAGAAGGGTTTCTCTCTATTTGCTATCCCTGTGTAACTTCCTCCAGTTCCTGCTTGATTAAACGTGAAGACTGTTTTTAAGCAAAGCAGATTTCACTTCTCCAAACAAAAGTGACAAGAAACAGCTTTTTTACCCTGGTCACCTCTTGCCACATAGTTGGGATGCCAAAATTCTTCCAAATAGCATGGAAAGTCCCAATGACCAATCTAGATGTCAACCTCTAAGTAAATAATTTTACTTGCCAACATTCCTTTCTGGAGTGAACCTTCCAACTTGTTCATGCTATTCAGTCTCTAACTTCTGCACAGTGTCAGGCCCTGTAAGATCTTGCAGTCAGCTGAGGGCTTCCATCTGTGTCATTAGGAGCTCAGGGTCCAGACACTCTAGCATGGTCACTATGAGTTTGAGAAGTGCTACTTGTCACAATAATAAACTGCTGAAGATGAGAGTGATTTACTAAGAAAGTAATGAAACAGAAGAATCAAGGTCATTTCTGCAGGAACGTCATCCTCTTTCTAGTTCATATTGATATGTATGTGTGGGTAGCAGCAGCACTTAAGGTCAACTTTCACATAATGCTTTGTGCATGTATGGAGCATGGCCATCATCCTTTTTGCATGTTGTGGTGAATGGAAAATTTGAGAGTTCAGCTAGTAGTTCAAATACTGAAGAACAAGCCTGCTCTCTTCAGTGTTCTATGTAATACGGCATTGGAGCCAAAGAGTGGGTAGACCAGATGACCGCATGGTGTGGCACCTTTGCAGGTCAGGTTTGTTGAGTCAGGGGCACTGGCAATGCACTGAGGAGACCAGGGGATCTAGAAGAAGGTTACAGCTTTCAAAGTGACCAATGTGAAAACAGTTCTGGGGCGGGATGTGGCGGGAAAACTCAGAAGCCAGCAGGAGACACACACAGCAGCTCAGGAGTGACCTGGAGGGCTTTGTTTTCCACTAGACTTTCATCTTCTTGTTGAATAAGGGCACGCCTGAGCCACTGGCAGTGTCCATATGGGTGAGAGCAGCCCACTCCAGTATTCTCGCCTGGAGGATTCCATGGACAGATGGAGCCTGGTGGGCTACACAGTCCATGGGGTGTCAAAGGGTCAGATACGACTGAAGTGACTTAGCACACACGCAATGTCCATAATTGATCACATCTCTGAGTGAGTTGGGGACAGATGTGCTAGGAGTTCCTCCTGGTTCCTATTGCTGCCATGTGCTTGTCAACTTTTTACAATTATAAATTAAATATTTTAAGAAAAGATGACTGGGACAGTGTTATGGGCTGAGTTATGTCCCCTGCAAATCTGTATGTTGGATTCCCAACACCCAGGACCTCCGTATGTGGCTGTATTTGGAGATAGGGGTCTTCAAAGAGGTGACTAAGGTAAAATGAGATTGTAGAATGGGCTCTAATCCAATCTGACTGAGGTCCTTGTAAGAAGAGGAGATCAGGACCCAGATACACACAGGAGGGATGATGATGTGAGGACCCAGGGAGATGACCGTCAATGCGTCAAGAAGAGAAGCCATGGGAGAAATCAGATTTGATCTTGGACTTCTGCCCCCCTCCAGAAGTGTGAGGGAATACATGACTTGTTTAAGTTGCCTGGCCTGCGACACTTAGCTGTACAAATATGAAACATAAAACAAGCATTTTCTTGTAATTCTCTCTGTCTGTGTGTACTCCGTGCCAGACAGTACAAGTTCACAAGAGCTGATTGTTAAGCTTTCAGGAATTTTGCCAGTTGTTAAAATTTCAAGTTGATAAATGGACATGTCATTAAAAACTAAGTTATATTAACTTATAATTAAGTGAATCATTAAAAATAGAAGTGATAAATTCTCAAAACCTATCACTTCCAAATTATTTTACTATGTATCACTACTATGGATGCTCTGGGGTGACTCCCATCTGTTTTGTCTGCATGGTGGAAGCATGTAGCGTAAGCTCGGGCACTTTTTCCCAACTCCATGTTCAGCAATGTCATGTGACTCCATCCATGGTGGAAATATTTACACCACAGAAATTGGCAAGTGGTACACATCAGAGTTTTACCTTTTTTTCCAGAGAGCCCCTTGTTGAGCATTTACTGCCCCCCAATTCCTGTTGGTATTCCCTCCCTGGTCAGAGCAATTGTAATCCCTTCCTAGATTCCAGGGAGGGTGGCACTGGTCACGTGGACAAGACCACGCGTGATGAGACAAATACAGGCGGGCAGCTGTCTTTGGGACAATGATATGCCCGGGGATGATGGAAGGACATAGTTTATGCCGAGTGTTTCTCAGTACCTGGGATGTGGATTCCTCAGTAAATGGCCCTGTTATGGTGATGCTCCTGTCTCTGTGCTCAGCATTGTGCTGAGCTCCGTGCTCCCTTCAGGAGGAGCTTTTCCATGAGCTTCCTCCCACCGCCAAGTGGTAAACTACCTGAAGGAAGGAAGGGCGGTTCACCTTGCCTCCCTGAAGCCTAGCACACAACGTGTGTGCTCAATTTTTGTGAGCAGATGAGAAATCTCCTACCATCGGGGAGCTTGTGAGCAGCAGTCAGTACAAGTCTTTGCAAAGCTGGACACGCTGTACTCAGGTTGGTGCTCTGATGCTGAAGTCCCCAGTGTTACCTTTGGGGGCAGTGTGTCCCTTGTGTGTGCAGCATCTCAGCAAAGTCTGCAGGGGGCTCAGTGAAGCAAATAATAAGAATTAGACTAAGTGTCTTTAAAGACTCACACATGCCTGAACACTGATCACTGATAATGGACCAACATGTTGGTGCCTTCCTGCTGCCCATGTGTCCCTTGCCTGGAGCACTCACTCCAGTCTACTCTGATACCTAACCTGCAGTTTCCCTTCCAATCACCTCTGACTTTCCTTCTTCCACCAGAGCTGATGAGCCTGGTGCTAGAGGCTCCCACTGACCTACACTGAGCAGCAGGTTTACCTGTTAATTTCACAACCAGAATCATGGGCAAGAGAGATGGTAGAGGGCGTGGAGCTTTCTTCAGGACCCCAGGAGCACCTGGGGTCCCTCCATCACTTTGTCCCCAGCCCATCCTGGGATGGCCTCTTCTAGTCACAGAGTTTCCCTGGCCTTCGCCCCTCACCCAACAATGGCCAGAGGCTAGAGGGAAGGAGACGGGCCCTATGCTTGGTCACACATGAGGAGGGAGGAAATGTTCCTAGACGCCTCCGAGCAGACTGAACTCATATTTCACTCTCCAGAGTCCTGCAATGCCCCTCCTGAAGCCGCTGCTGCCCAAGCCAGCAGATCCAGGACTGACTTCACCAGACCCACAGCTGGGACCCTGGGGACAGTGGAGCCACAAGGCCTGGGTGGTGGGGGGCAGATGGGCACTGCAGAGAGAGCCCTGGCCTCAGTCCTGGACAGCTCAGCCTAGGTGGGGAGCAGGACTTGAAGGGGAGCCCTAGAGAAGGATAAATTTATTCCTACTGGCTGCACAAGTTAGGGGAAGTCAAGAGGATGCAGAGCTGAACAGAGAAATTATTCGGGTGTGAGGGCACGATAGAAAGGTGCTCTCCTCAAATACTGTTCATCTTAATCATCAAACTGAGCTCATCGCTGTCTTCCTTTGTCCCTTCCCTTCTCTTTCCCTCTGTCTCTCTTTCTTTCTCTTTCTTCTTTTTAAAAAAATCTTTCAGTCCAAACACTGTATGGAGTGCCAAATATTGACACAGAAGGAATGTTATGCTAACTCTTTTCAGTGCTGGGAATTCATTAGACTCAGACCCTTTTAGATTTTTCTCTCCAACTCTAAGCATTTTTTTTTTTAAGTCTTGGTTTTTTAACAAATGAAGTCAGGAAGTGCTGAACAGATCCACACAGATTAATATTCAGCACTCCGTTCTATAGAGACAGGAAGCGAATGGTTGTGTAAGAATACGAAACTGCCATGAATACACTCTTGGCTGTTTGAAAAGATCCAGTACCACTTCAACTTCAAAAACAGCTCTGCTCCGTGTGGTCACAGTCGGGCGTGGGGAATTTTCAAAAATCAAAAGCAGCTGTTTCATCTTTTTTAACCATTAGGCTGAGTTACACAGACTCACGGCAGGAATCATAAACCCTTGAGAGTCCCCCGCTTAGAGCAGGCTGATTTTCCAGTGTAGAGTGAAGCAAGTTCTTAATGGCAACTGCTTACATTTGTTTGCTGAGCACCTATGAGTCCTCTGGGGGCAGAGACAAAGCAGTTACTCTGAGCTTTCTAAGAACACATGGCTTCACTGAGTGAGCATCGGATCCTCAGAGGTGCAGCATGTCCCCCCAAGTAGTCCTGGCCTAGCTGAGCAGGGCGCTCGTGACAGTCCTGCAGGAATGCTTCTCGCTCACATGGAGGTTCAGAGCCAAGATATTTTTTTTCTTTTTAATATCTATTTATTTACTTATTTGGCTTCATTTGGTCTTAGTTGCATCATGGGGGATCTTTTGTTGCACCAGACTCTCAGGTTGTGGCATGCAGGCTCCAGAGCACGTTCGAAGACTTATTTTTAAAATTGTATTTGTTATTATGTTGTAAAAGTAGAGCATGTGAGCAACAAAAAATTCAAATGTTACATGCAGGAAGCTCAGCCTGGTGCTCTGTGATGGCCTAGAGAGGTGGGATGGGGGTGGGTGGGAGGGAGGCTCAGAGGGAGGGGATATATGTATCCTAATGGCTGATTGATGGTGGTGTATAGCAGAAACCCATAGAACATTGTAAAGCAATTGTTCTCCAATTAAAAATCTAAAAAAACCCTTAAATGTTACAGAAAGGCTATAATGTAAGTATTAGGAGCCCCCTCTCTTGCACCCAAATCCCCGGTTTACACATTTCCTAAGTGTACCAGGCACATTATCCCAGACTCTCTGAGCATGGGCAAGTGTGAGTGTGTGTGCTTGGCATGTTTACTACATATGTATAAATTATGTGCATATGTGGATGTACTTGCACACATATCCATTGGCATTCAGAAATAAATAAATAAATATCTAGAACTACAGTGTGGCAGTGGGCAGGCAGACAGGAGGTTCTTTCAGGTAAGAGACCTTGGCAGTGTTTCTGATTCCCTTGTCTCCCTCGGCATCTTGGCTCATTGGAGCCAGGTCTGTCTTAGGCAGGCAGTGCCTGTGCATTTTAATAGACCTGGGTCCCAATCTAATATAACCAGCTCTTCCTTCTCCTAACCAGGTCTGTGACCTGTGACTTTCAACTCAGGGCCTCAGTTTTCTCATCTGTGAAATAGGGGCACAATTTGCCGACTCACAGGATTAAATGAGGTGATGCATGTAGCACGGCTGGCATAGGCATGCACATGGTCTGTATTGCGGTACCACTAACTGACATAGTGGAACATCTCATCCCCTCCCACCCGGCCCTGGCACATCCCTCCCACAGTGACAACAACCCCTGGGTGGTCTCCCGGTCTCTGTTTCTTGGACCTGTTACCACTGTGCTGAGGTGACTTTTCCAAAGCACATGCTTCAGCACAGCCTGGCTCTCTGTTTGAATTCTTCCCAGAACCCTCCGCCAGCCAGCCTGCACGTCCATGCTCCTAGATGCCTGGGCATCACTGAGTGTGTCGGTGGGGCCCAGGGTCCTCCACACCCTGGGGCGCTGTGTATTTGTTTTCTGTGTCCATCGCCTCATGTGCAACTGATGCACAGCTCATGTGTTTTGATGAATCAATTACAAAGAAGTCTTTTGTTATTTTTTATCTCAGTTGTTTTTAAACTGAACCTTCAGCCATATCCTTCCCATCATCTCTGCCACTTACACAACACATGAACCATGAGGCTGCATCTTGAGCAAACATTAAAGTCAGCACAAGACAAGCTGGATACCGAGACTAAAGCTGGTGCTGTGCTCAGTCGCTCAGTGGTGTCTGACTCTTTGTGACCCCATGGACTGCAGCCCGCCAGGCTCCTCTGTCCATTGGGATTCTCCGGGCAAGAATTCTGGAGTGGGTTGCCATGCCCTCCTCCAGGAGGATCTTCCTAACCCACGGATCAAAGCTAGGTCTCCCACATTACAGGTGGATTCTTTACCAACTGAGCCACCAGGGAAGCCCAAGAATACTGGAGTGGGTAGCCTATCCCTTCTCCAGGGGATCTTCCTGACCCAGGAATCGAACTGGGGTCTCCAGCATCACAGGCAGATTCCTCACTAGCTGAGCTACCAGTGAAACCTCAAAGCATATGATACATAGGAGAAGCAATGGTTGGGTCCCACACCCCTGGACAACAGCATCAACCGGTACTTAGAAATGATAGACTGTTTCTCTGAAGTGACAAGAGGAAATGCAGTGACCCCCAAAGTTAGGTCTATGACATAGCCAGCCCCTGCCCACTGGTCCCCTGCCTTCCCCAGGTGACATACCCACCTCAGGAACAACAGGAAGCCAGAAATTATCTGCCCCAATGCCAAAGGGACATACAACACCCCTCTACACTACATCCAGATGCCCACCCCAAAATCTCACACTTAACAAGTGGTGGGACAGGTGGATGCAATTCCTCAACTTGTCCACTTTGTGTTGAATCCACTACTGCCCTCAGGATATGGACACCAGAGAATAATCACCAGCTGAGCGACTGCTTGCTAGATTCTTAGCAGGTTAACTGACACACCCCCATAGGGTCACCCATGTAGCAGGAGGCTGAGCTGGCCTTCTTATCCTGAAATTGCTCTTACCTGTGGTTAGATGATGCTATTTGTGCAGAAATTGGTCTTCGACAATGCTGCCAGTGCTTGAGATGGTTGTGACTGTCCTTCCTGCCTCCCTTTCACAGGCCTCCCTTTCACAGGCCCTGGTAGTGGGGGCCCAGAGTCTCCGCTATAGGGTTCTGTCTTTGTTTCTCTTGCTCCATGTGCACTTCTGATCTCCTAGATGACCAGTAGGCGTGGTTTTCTAGATAACAGGAGGACCAGGAAGCCCCTTTTAGGACCTGAAGTCTGATTGTTCTCTTTGGGCTAAGTGTGCCATCAGCTCATCCTGGTGAATCAGACATGCAAGCCCAGAACACGTGTGGGTTGAGGTGTTTGGGGTTTAGGTGTTTGGGGTTTAGGTACTATCTTAGTCAGCTCAGGCTCTGTTACAAGATGCCATAGCCTGGCAGCTTAAACAACAGATGTTGATTTATCACACTTCTGGAGGTGGGAAGTCTGAGATCAGGGTGCCAGTCCCATCAGGTCTGGTGAGAACTCTTTTCTTGGCTTGCAGACTGTCACCTTCTTGCTGTGTCCACAAATGGCAGAGAGCTCACTCTGCTGTTTCTTCCTCTTCCTATAAGGACACTAATCCCATCATGGGAGCCCCACCCTCATGATCTCATCTAACCCTGATCACCTACCCACCTCCAAATATTGTCACATTTGGGTGACAGCTACAACACAGGGATATTTTGGAGGGACCCAAACATTCATTCCACAACAGGTATCCTATTTTCCAAGAATGAATCATCTATGGAGAGTTCATGTGCGGGTAGAATGACTTTCCATCGGAGACCCTCTCTGACCCCTTGACAGCCTTTGGGGATTGTCCATGCTGGAGTCGTGGACCTCAGGTCTTCTCCATGCAGCTGTTTCCTGTGAATGAGTATTTGGTCCCCACACACTCCTGGGTGGCAATGCTCTTACAATCCTCTTGTCTGTGTGTGCCTTGAGGCGAGAGTGGTCCAGAAGGAGGTGGAGAGGGATGACCAGCTGGCCAGTGGCAGGGTCAGAAGTGAGGCCAGGGCTCTGCTTGATCCCCGCAGTGAACCTGCTCTATTTTGGCGGCCAGCTGGTGTGTACTTCTGAACTTGAACTTCAAGAGCACTGCGCATGGCCCATCCACAGCCCCCAGGTGGCCCATGAGGAAGGTGCTATCTCTGAGCTTCTGAAACCCAGGCTTGGGTTCTCCACTCACCTGATGGATACAGGGGACGACAAGCCTTAGGCCTCTCATGTCTGTGAAAAGTGGATGGAGGGGAGGGGTGAGGTTTAGGAGCGTGCTGGTGGAGGTGTTTTTGGCCCAGTGGAACTCAAGGACACCACCATTCGAGAACCCAGTGGGAAACATTGGCAGCCCTTTGACCAAGGAGCTGAAAACCTCTGTGGAAGGTGAAAGGTGGTTTTCAGGAACCTGGCTGGATTATATCTGATGAGATTTGGACTGGGGCTTGGGGAGACTCTGAGTAGAGTGTGGAGGCTCAAGGCCAAGATGGCATGGCAGAGAAAGAGAAGGAGAGGGCAGGGGCAGTCAGGACTGGCCCCACACTCTCCAGAGTCCCCTCTGTCCTCGCAGCAGCCACTTGAGGAGACAGCATTGGAGCTGTTCTCTCAGGCTGCAAGTGGCAGAAATGGGATTTGGGCTGCAGTCACCAGCTGAAGAGGGAGCTGATGGGTGCCCCTGGCTGCATCCAGTCCTGCACGCAATTTGCTTGTCCCACGCACGTGGTGTCACACTGCTTTTAGTTGATTTTGTTGCCAACCTTTAAAACTCAGGTGGCTTTACACAAAAACCAGGGCTCTTGGCTTCTTTGCAACAGAAAAGTTCCTGCTGGGTGGAGCCCGCATGGAGAACTTGAAGGGGAGACCAGGTCCTCGGGATCAGACTGCCTCTGGAGACCTAAGCTTGTGAGCCCCAAGCCAGGTCACACAGCCATTGATTCATCCCCTTGTGGATTTTGCCCAGCACCAAAAGTTCCCTGGGTTTTCCTCTGTGCCAGGTCCTAATACTTTGACCATCGCTCTGTCCATTTGGGACTGGAGGCTCAGATCTCAGGCTGGCGGCCGTGAGCCCCATGTGGCCAGAATCCCCTAGGTTCTGTGTCAAAGGCCTGAATCTCACTTTTAAGAAAGCCACTCATCCAAAAAGACTCTTGAGTCCCTTGGACTGCAATGAGAATCAAACCAGTTAATCCTAAAGGAAATCAACCTTGAATATTCATCGGAAGGACTGATGCTGAAGCTCCGATACCTTGGCCACCTGATGCAAAGAGCCAACTCATTGGAAAAGACCCTGATACTGGGAAAGATTGAGGGCAGGAGGAGAGAGGGGTAACAAAGGATGAGATGGTTGGATGACATACTGGCTCGATGGACATGAATTTGAGCAAATTCAGCTAGATAGTGAAGGACAGGGAAGTCTGACGAGCTACAGTTCACGGGGTCGCAGAGTCAGACACAACTGAGCCACTGAAAACCAACATCCAAAAAAAGCAACACTGAATCATTTTGAAGCAAAAAGCAGCCCGCTGCTACCATCCCTCTCAGCTCTTTAAATATCAGGACATTTTAATTTACTTATTATTTTTTGCAGGACAGTGTCAGGCAGGAGTGTTTTCTCAAGTCGCTGGCAGCCTCTCCTGTCACTCTGGCATTGGCCGTGGCCTTCACTCAGAGAAAGAGGAAAGCTTGTGTCTGAGTTCTGATTGCCTCCAGGCCTGGCCTGTTTATGGGAGAAGACTGGGGGCCCAGGCAGTCTGGGCAGACTCAGAAAATCCCATATAAAAATGAGCTCTTTCAGGTTCCAAAGTTTCAAGACTAGAGCCAAGTTGAGAGGTGGGAATGCCATTGAAATGTCGTGGCTACAGGTTCTGTGCCGGCATCTGAGCAGGTGGTGACAGGCTCCCTTCCGTACTGGCTCCCAGGCGACCAACTCAGCCGCCTTCTTCCCTCACTTTCGTCCCATTTGCTACAGTTCTCAAATTCCAGATGACCTTTGGAAATTCCTCATGGAGGAAACTAGTAACAAACAAATTTTAGAGACCCAGGTCCAGTGCAGAAGCATAAATGACCAAATCTATTTAATTTCATATCCTTATACACAGAATACTATATTCAGTCATTTTCCCTCCATGTTTTTGTAAGGAGAAACTGCCAACATAGAGAAAACTTGCAAAAATAGTAAAACATGCACCACATACCCCTCACTTAAAGTCCTTAATGGGCTTCCCTGGTGGCTCAGTGTTAAGAATCCACCTATAACGCAGGAGATGTGGGTTCGATCCCTGGTAGGCTACAGTCCCTGGGGTCGCAAAGAGTCGGACATGACTTAGGGACTAAACAACCACAAGAATCCTTAAAAGAATGTTTTGCCACACTTCTCTTCGTATTTCTCTCTTTTTGAAACTAATACATTTATCTCTAATTTTGATTAAAAGAGTACAGAACTTAAAAGTTTACAGACTTAAATCAAGTAATAAAATAATCTGGTATATTTTTAAATCCTGTATTCAATCCAGAAAATTCTGTAAGTGAATATTTCTTTTTTTCTCTCTCATTTTCTTTTTTCTGAACCACTTGAAACTTTAAACGGCACAGCTCATAACTTAAATATTTCAACAAATGTCTCCTGAGGATAGAGGCATTCTTTTAAGTAGCCAAAATGACATTATCATACATAAAAAATCCAAAATAATTCCCTTATATTATCTACTACTCCGCCACACTCCCATTTCCCCAATAGCTCTAAAATGTCTGTTACAGTTTGTTTCTTTTTTCCCCTAAAACAGCATCGAATCAACATTCATGCATTGATATTTTGTCTTTCTGGGCATAACCTGCCCCCCCCCACCTTTTGCGATTTTCTCTAAAGAGTCCAAGGCAGTCATTGCAAACACTTCACTTACCCCAGGAAAAGGTCCACGTGCACCAACTGTACTTTCAAAACCCCAGCTGTTTTTGCTCTCCATTCTCACCTCCATGGCCGGCCTCAGGTTCCCTGTCTCCCTCTGAGACTGGTGCCCATCTCCACCCTCCGGGCTCCAAACTACCCAAGCGCTATTTCCTGTAAACCACGGTCTGGGGATTTCACCTTAAAACCTCCATGGCTTTGCATGGAGGCTACAGGGAAGGCTGTAACGCCTCAGTAGGGGCTCAAGGTTCTATGTGCTCCTGACATAATCCTCTTTATCTGACCCTGAAACCCCCACAGATCCCAGTAAGTCAACCTCTCGGAACATCTATGCACACGTGCTCTTTCTTCCACCATATGTTGGCCATGCTCTTCTTTCCATTTCCTCTTGAAGTGCCCTCCGCTCATTCTCACCCCATCATCAGTTGTTCTCTGTCTCTCCAGCCTCCTGTGGAGGCAGGGCCCAGGTGTCCAGGTGTTCGCAGAGTGGAAGTGAACTCTCTTGGATGCATCTCCTTGGGCTCATGCACAGGAGTGTGGCTCAAACACAGGAGCGGGACTTCCAGCATAATGCAGGCAGCTCCTGCTGGGGGTTGCACTGTGGGCCACCCCCCCACAGTGTGAGGGTGCCCCTTTCTCCACTTTGTGGCCAGTTTTCAGGACCATCACACCTTTTAATATTGGTCAAATTGTTGTTTTTGTTGTTCTGTAGCTCAGGCATGTCCAACTCTTAGTGACCCCATGGACTGTAGCACACCAGGCTTCCCTGTCCTTCACTATCTCACTGAGTTTGCTCAAACTCATATCCACTGAATCAGTGATGCCATCCAACCATCTCATCCTCTGTCATCCCCTTCTCCTCCTACGTTCAATCTTTCCCAACACCAGGATCTTTTCTAATGAGTCAGCTCTTTGCATCAGGTAGCCAAAATATTGGAACTTCAACTTCAGCATCAGTCCTTCCAACGAATATCCAGGGTTTATTTCCTTTAGGACTAGTCAAATGGATAAGTGTGAAATGGCGTCCCATTGTCATTTCTGGTTCACATTCCCTAATTTTCAGGGAGGCCAGGCAGCTTATATTTTCAAGGTTACTCAGTCCCTCTATTCTGAGAATCTAACCTCCTATTCCTTTTTGTAGTTGTTGGGGTGTTTGTCTTCTTCAAAATACCAGGTGTATTTTATCTTTTCCTCCTGGTTCATCACCCAAGCACCTGCAGTATTGCTGCAGCTCAGTATACATTTTCTCGGCAAATGTGTTAACGTTGGCAATCCAGAGAGTGCATGATAGCAGAGGTTTGTGGATGTGTGATGCTGGAGGCCCAGGAGTGTGTGATGACAAAGGTTCAGCACTCAGGTCTAGGAGGTGCAAACCTGTTCTCTTAGTAGAAGGCTGTGATTTGAATTGACTTAATGTACTTTCAACTTATGGGAGTGATTTTGTCACACAGTTTATAAGTCAGTATGGGTGAGAGGTCACATGGTAGAGGTCATAGAGTGGGTGGCCAGAGGGACAGGTCATTCTCACTGGTGTCAGGGAACACCTACTGAGGGACTGCCCATGAGAGAGTGGGCAGGTATGGAAAGACGGCTCTCTCTGTCTCTCTTTCTCTGTTGCCACTTTATGCAGATGAAACAGGAGAAGCAAAGGCCATGGGAAATTCCCATGGAAAACAAGAAATACTTCCATTTGGCTGGACCCTAGAGACAGGTCTGGGAGAGAAGTAGGAAGAGCAGTGGAGGCAACAGCTGAGGCGGGCCTCACAGAGCCTGGGTGTGTGGATAGACGGAAGCTCAGCCATCAGGGCCAGGGCCTTGGTGCGATTTGCTGTTTGTCCCAGCGGAGGACTAGGCACCCCAGCTGGAGGTGATGGATCCCTCCATTCTGGTCTTTGCCCCATGGAGGAATCACATATCTGGAAAAAGCCAATTGCTTTTATATTGCCCCCACTTTAGCCCAGGGGTGAGCTGGCACCAATGCTTTTTCTGTCAGGCAGTGGCTCTGTAAAAATAGGGGCAGCATAGGGGCTTCCCTGGTGGCCCAGTGGTAAAGAATCCGCCTGCCAATGCAAGAGACGTGGGTTCAATCACTGGTTCAGGAAGATCCCACATGCCGTCCAGAACGATCCCACATGTCCAGGAAGATCCCACATGGACCAGGCATCACTGGTCCAGGAAGATCCCACATGCCACAGAACAGCTAAGTCCTTGCACCACAACTATTTAGCCTGTGCTCTAGAGCCAAGGATTTGCAACTACTGAGCCCATGCGTCCTAGAGCATGTGTTTGGCAACAAGAGAAGCTACCTCAATGAGAAGGCTGACACCGCACCTTGAGAGTAGCCACAACTAGAGAAAAGCCTGTGCAGCAACAAAGACCCAGCACAGCCATAAATAAATAAATGAATAAATAAATAAAATTATATAAAAAATGAGCAGCATGCATCTCCACAAATGGTGAAGAACCCCAAGATATGGCAAAACACAAGGCTGCTGAAGCAAGAGGAGACAGCAGGTCTTGGTGAGAGGGCTGGACTGAGCCCCAGCGCTGCCATGCACAGCTTTGGAAAACAGAACCCGGCTAACAGGGGTTTATAGCATGTATCTGGAAGGACTGGCAGAAAAATAAAACCACAATATATATAAAACTCCTATGGTGTCTGGTCCAGAGCAGGAACCTAATAAACATTCCACTAATGCCCCTTTCTTCCTCTGTGTGTGTCCCTGTTCTGACTGTGTACTTCTATCCCTAGTTGGTGGCCTCATATAGGGGTCCCCCCCTCAACCACTTGGGCTTCCAGGTCCCTGACTCACTTACACAGTTTGCTTAGGAACAAACTGTCCCCTGAACAATCTCTGGGGGGCAGGATGCTGTATCAGGACCCTGTTACTAGATGAATCCTTTTTTACTTTGGCAGCTTCTCACTGGAAAAGAAAATAGGGTGGGGTGGAGAAAAGCCAGAACCCCCATGCTCTGTTGCCACCCAGCGTGAAGCTGCTGGGGGCCGTGGGTTAGGGAAAGACAGCTTCCTATGGATCCTGCAGGATGGAAAGCAACAGAGCCCTCCAAAACATAACGTGTGACACATGAAGCTGGGTGCACAGGCTTGAAGAGTAGTTGTTTCATCCAGTGGCTAAGTGTTTGTTGAGCCCATCTCTGGTGTTATGTCCTGTATCTGGTGCTGGGGTGTAGGAGTGAGCCAGACATCAGTGGTCATGGATGGGCCACAGTGGCCTGGGAGAAGCTCCAAGGCCAGTGAACACCACAACTGTGCATGGCAGAGGCCACCAGGAGAGCTGCTTTGGCGCACAGATTCTCTGACACTTAAAGTATAACTAAGTTGGAAAAAATTTGCATATAACTTCTTTATTTAAAAAAAAAAATTATTTACTCACTTTTGGCCACACCCTGAGGAATGTGGGATCTTAGTTCCCCAACAAGGGATCGAACCCTCAGCCCTAAATTTGAAGCATGAAGTCTTAACTACTGGACTGCCAGGGAAATCCTTGTTTGTAACTTCTTTAGAAATTCATCATTGTACTGGCTGAGCTAACATATGCTATGACAGTCGACTGAATTAATTTTCTTTTGCACCTCCAGCCCTTGGATTGAACTTTCTATCACCCTTCTTGCCACTAAACAAGTCTTGCATGCTAAGTCGCTTTAGTCATGTCCGACTCTTTGCAACTTTATGGACTGTAGCTCTTCAGGCTCCTCTCTCCGTGGGATTTTCCAGGTTAGAATACTGGAGTGGGTTGCCATCTCCTTCTCCAGGGGAACTTCCTGACCCGGGGATTTAACCCACATCTCCTGCTCGGCAGGTGGATCCTTTATCACTGAGCCACCTGGGAAGCCCGTGGAAAATCAATGAAACCAAGGGTTAGTTAAGTCAATAAAATGACAAACTTTTGGTTAAATTGACAAAGAGAGTGAGAGAGAGAAAACTCAAATAACTAAAAGCAGAAACAGAAGAGAGGCTGTTATGTCCAATTTTATAGGAATAAAAAGAATTATAAGAGAATACTGTGAACAATTATTTGCCAGCAAATGGGATAGCCTAGACAAAACATATTCCTAGAATCATACGACCTACCAACCAACCAAGACTGAATGATGAAGAGAGAGAAAATCTGAACAGACATATAACTAGTAAGGAGATTGAATCACTAACAAAAACCTTCCGACAAAGAAAGACTCAGCACCAGATGGCTTCACAGGTGAATTCTTCCAAACATTTAAAGAACTAACACAAATTCTTCTCAAACTCTTCCGAAAAATTGAAGAAGGAACATTTCCTAACTCATTATATAAGGCCAACATTAGCCTGACAACAAAGCCAAACATACTACAAGAAATGAAAACTACCGACCAGTGTCCACTATGAATACTGATTCAAAAATTCTCAAACAAATAGTAGCAAATTGAATTCATCAGCATATTAAAAGAAACTTACACCATGATTGAGATTTAGTCCTGGGATATAAGAAGGGTTCAGGATATGAAAATCATTCAATGTAATAACCTCATTAACAGGATGAATTAAAAACACAACACGACTGTCTCAACTGATTAGATAAGCATTTGCCAAAACTCAGTCTTTGCGGGTGCTTCCCCGATGACACAGTGGTAACGAATCCAATTGCAATGAAGGAGACACAGGTTCAGTCCCTGAGTCAGGAAGATCCCTAGAGGAGGAGATGGCAACCCACTCCAGTATTCTTGCCTGGAAAATTCCATGGACAGAGAAGCCTGGCGGGCTACAGTCCATAGGGTTGCAGAGTCGGACATGACTGAAGCGTCTGCATTGTACACATGCAAAGTTTTTTCATGATTAAAAAAGTGCTCAATAAACTGGGAATAAAAGGAGACAACCTCAATGTAATAATTACCTTGTATTCCACACTCTCAGGCCTGCCTTGGAATCCCAGAGTGCGCCCCTCCTTAGGAGGGACTCTGAGCCTGTGTCTTGAATAACAAACATCAGAGTCCCTATTCTATACCTGTTCTCCTCAGCTCCCTGAACGCAGCCAATCTGAGGTGGCCATTGAGGAAGCGTGTCCCTGTGCAGTAACCTCAGGAAAGCAGAAAATGCCACCCAAAGGCAGGGAAGCCCCTCTGTAAGTCCATGGATTGAAGGAGACTGAGAAGGCTCAGTCATATGACGGCACTCCAGTCAGTATCAGAAAGAGCCCATTGGGGGGCCCTCTGCTCCCAAAAAGGGCAATAATTGTAGTGTCCCCATAGGAGTCAGCCAGTAGGGACCGTGCCTGTTTGGACGCTGAGGAGAGTATGAACCTCCTGGTACAGAGAAGCGAGCTGGTGAGACTGGGAACAGTGGGTCCCCAAGTGCCCGTGGAGCCGAACATCACCGTTCCTCTGCACGGCCAGAGGCCTGTGGATTCAGCTTCATGACGGGAACCACCCACAGTGCATGGAGCTGCCAGCAAAGCACTGCGGTCTGTCTCTGAGGAAGGGCTGGCCAAGTGGTGGCTTTGATTTGGACACATGTTAAAATAGATTCTCCCTCTGGACCAGCTAAACTCGTGGGAAATCCAAACGGAGTTGATAACAGTACAAGGGAGAACAGGAAAGCGGTTGTCTTTCCCGCCGCCTTTCCCTGGCCCAGGGCCCCACCTCTCTGGAGTCGGCAGCTGCTTTCCACTCAGTGGCCTTGCTCGGGGCCTTCACTTCCTTAGCTTTGGCTTCGCCCTGTGATGTTGCCACTTCATGGGGAGTGCCTTATCTAAATAGTTTTCAGGACTGCCCTGTTGGTACAGTGGATAAGAATCTGCCTGCCAACGCAGGGGACACAGGTTCCATCCCTGGTCCAGGAAGATTCCACACGCCAGGGAACAACAAAGCCTGTGTGCCACGGCTGCTGACGCCTGTGCACTCGAGGACCCCGGAGCCATAGCTACTCAGCCCACGCGCTGCAGCTACCCTCACCACAACTACAGAAAGACCACCGCAGCCACGAAGGCCCAGTGCAACCAAAAAGGAACAAATAAATAGAAGTCTTCATTCTCTAAAGGAAATCAGTCCTAAAGATTCATTGGAAGGACTGGTGATGAAGTTGAAGCTCCATTACTTTGGCCATCTGATGTAAAGAGCTGACTCATTGGAAAACATGCTGGGAAAGACTGAGGGCAAGAGGAGAAGGGGGCGGCAGAGGATGAGATGCTTGGATGGCATCACTGACTCAATGGACATGAGTTTGACCAAACTCCGGGTGATAGTGAAAGACAGGGAGGCCTGGTGTGCTGCAGTCCATGCGGTCTCGAAGAGTCAGACATGACTTAGCAACTGAACAACAACAATCTGAAGGCATTTTGTTAAGACACTGTTAAAAGCAAACACAGTGTTAGAGAAAGGGGCTTCAGGTCATGCGAGTGTCCATGAGTAGGTCACATCATGTTGCTGAGAGGGTCCTGGCCAGCTTCACCTAAGGGTTTAATCATGAATGAAGCGAAGGAGCATTTGTTTGTTAATTTCTTCAGCAGTTACTGATCAGGTGCTATGTTGTTGGCTCTGCGAGGCACTTACAGCGCCCTCCCCCTGCCAAATCAAGCAAAAGTGACAAAAAAGAAAAACCCTTTTCCCATTTCTGCTCTGAAAGAGCTCACAGCACAGACCCCCAACTATCTTCATTTCCAGAAAGAGTCTTCATTTCAGAGTACACTTTTGAGTTTATAAAAATTCTGTCTTCCACATCTCATGCCCCCAAACCCAGAATAAATGTTCTTTTCTCACTGTTGAGAAAGAAGTTGCTCTTGAAAGGTTCCCTGGTGGGCAGCAGTCCCATGCCTTAGCCAGGGAGGGAGGGCACATCATGTACCACAGTCTCCCACCAGCTGGCCTATTTCAGTCTCTAAAATGTCCTTCAGTCTGCTGAGGTTTCATAATTAGAGGGTCCTGGCTGGCCCTCTTCTCATCTTCGGGAGAATCCCACACTAAGGGAGAAGACCTTGTATGTTTCTGGATTTTGAAGCAGCCAAAAAAAAAAAAAAACCAAAACACTGGAAACAGAAATGACTACAAATCCATAACTTCCCAGGCAGCCCCATGGAGACCAGAGTGATGGGAAAGTCTCAGCCATGCTGGGGGGCCCCTCAGTTCTGTGTTCCCCCTTCCATGCAAGGCGGATGTGTGGGTTTGATTTTTCAGTGAGACTTTCATCAAACCAAACCGCAGGAGATAGATGGATTTTCATTCTAAAAATTTCCCCTTGTTTTTGTTGAGAAAGCTGTCTCAAAACCGTGTCTATATCTCAAGATTGTCACCTCATTCATAAATACATTCAGGATGGCTTGAGATGATAAGCAAACTGTGGATTTTGAAAGAAAGCAATAAATTATTCACCTCTCTCACCACTCCAGGAAAACTGGAAAAAGGAAAATATCTCAGGAGAGAGAACATTTTCTGAAACTCTGTCTCAAGGATCGGCATAAAATACTGTATGTAGTGACTGTTGATGTGCTTGTCGTTCAGTCGTGTCCAACTCTTTGCAACCCCATGGACTGTAGCCCACTAGGCTCCTCTGGTCATGGGGATTCTCCAGGCAAGAATACTGGAGTGGGTAGCTGTTCCCTTCTCCAGGGGGTCTTCCCAACCCAGGGATTGAACCTGGGTCTCCCGAATTGTAGGCAGATTCTTTTGCCTTCTGAGCCACCAGGGAAGTCAGTGACTATTGGTAATCTTGTAGAATTTTTGCTTCTCCGAAAGGTCAAAAAGAAAACCTCCTACACACTACCTCACCAGCAAAGGTCCCTTCGGGTCCTTCCTGCTGCAGCTAACTTCTAAATGACAATTCATGAGAACTACTGAGGAGCATGTTCAGAGCACAGATTGAACCCTGATCTTCTGAATTAGAGCTTCTGAGAGGGGGGCCCAGTAATGTGCATTTCAAGAGGTTCTTCCATGGTGACTGTCCTGGTCTAAAAGCTTTAGAACTGCTGGTGGAAATGGTGGCCATGGAGATTTGGCATAGTGACTTGGATACACCCAGACTGTGCTCTTGAATTCTTATTTCCCATCAACTGGCACTAAGATGCCTGAGACAATAACTTATTCTTGGCCTGAGTTTGGTCTGGAACATCTGATCTTCCCTGAAAACTGGAAGCTGTTAGAGACTGTGAAGGGCAGGTCAAAAGGTGAAAAACCCAACTTGAAGGGGCTTCCAGTGGTCAAAGAAGGAACAACTTGAGTATCAAAAATAAAATACTTCTATGGATCAGACACATCACTTACTTTAAAATCCTTGGGTTCATCATGACAATGAGAAATGAAAACTCACTGATCAAGGATGCTAGAAAATCAAAACATTTTTTAAAATTTATTTTTACTTGGAAGATAATCGCATTTACAATGTTGTGTTGATTTCTGCAATACAACAACATGAATCGGCCATAAGTGTATTTATGTCCCCTCCATCTAGAGCCTCCCTCCCACTGCCAAAATCTCACTTTTTAAGTGGGATTCATGCACTTATTCTGCCTTTCCCTCTGGGTGACAAGATATCTGGAAGGCATCATGTTCTACTTGTGTTTGCAGCCACCTCAAGCCTTGAGAATCCACCTGCCAGTCAGGGAACACAGGTTTATCCCTGGCCTGAGTCCTAGGGTCCTCCATGCCATGGAACAACTAAACCCATGAGCCACAACAACTGAGCTTGCGAGGCTCTAGAGCCCTTGCTCCACAGGAGAAGCCAGGGCAACAAGAAAGTAGCCCCCTCTAGCTGCAACTAGAAAAGGCCCTCGCAGAGCAACAAAGACCCAGCACAGCCAAAAATAAGATAAATTTTTTTTAAAATATGAAAAATAGAAACATGGGATTGTCTGGTGTGCCTATGCCATTGCCCTGAGGCTGGAGTTACTCATTTCCCATCTTGGGTGACTGAGGATTTTCTCAACTTCCTAAAATTGATAAACATATACCACATGCTGCAATGTCCAGACTTAAAGCCATCCCACCCTGTGCGGTCTGCCTCTGCCCCCCTCTCTATGGTTTTGTTAAACTGGCTTTGTTCCGAGAGGGTCCCCAGTCACACTTTACTGAGGAGGGAGCTGTGCCTGAGCCTAGAATGACCTCGGGAAGGTGGACAGGGACCAGGTTCATCTCCTGGCCTCCAATCCCTCTCTGAGGAGGGGTGGAGAGCAAAGTGACATTGGAAAACCAGAGCACTGGGGATCAGGCCCATCACCTTCAGTCAGTGGAGGTCCCTGAGAGTGGGGAGCTCAGCCTGGGCCCCTCCAAGCCTCCTGTACCCCCTACACTGAGAGGGAGCCTCGAGGTACAATCAGTGGTTCCACACTGAGAAGAATACCAGAGCTGAGGCCCACATCAGTCACCGCCACTCGGAACCTGGGGCAAGTACAGGCTGTGTCCTCAACTTGAAGGGGCAATAACGTGGCCTTCTCAGGAAGATGGTGGCAGTGGGAAGCAGGTGATGGTGACCACGTCTGGAGGGGGCTGGCACCCAGTGGATACTGCATTTGTTCTGTGCAGGCCATCCTGACCCACCCGGGTCCTCGGGAGCTAAGGGCTCGGTTGGGCTCATCCCCAGCTGCTTCTGTGGCCCACTGTCCCTGGGCCCCACTCCTGGGAGGGGGCCCCTCCTCAGTGATGTGGGTGACGAGGGGGCAGGACTCCCCGTGCCCAGGACACAGCCAACCCTGGAGTGACACTTCCAGACTGCCGCCCTGTTCCCTGAGGCTTGGTGGGAACATGGGACCCTCATATCCACCCAGCCCCTCTGCCAGCTGCCTCACCGTCTTCCATCACAGTCCTCACTGAGACACCACCTTTGAGAGGCACCCGCACAAAGCCCTGTGGTGAGTCTCACCACAACCCTCTCAAAAGGCCCTGTGACATGATCCAGGCAGGGAATTAACCCCACGGAACAGAGCAAGAGAGAGCCGCTTGCTGGTGGTCACTCAAATGACACAACAGCAGGTGGAATTCCTGCCAAGGTCACTGTAACGCCACGGGTGCCGAGGCCTAGGATGACCCCTCTGAGCCCTTACCAGTTCCCTCATCTCCACACCCTCCTCCCGCCACCAAACATCCCAAAGGACAGCAGGCTCCAGGAGGTCACGTCTAGATGTTTACAGTTTTCTCAGGAGGACTCTGGTCATAACATAATCCCTTCAACTCAAAACCTCAAAATAATCCCATAAGAATTATGGAGTGAATGCCCTATTCACAAGAATTTTGTCAAACAAATCATAGTCGTCTAAAATACTTCAGACAAACGTCAGTGGCTTGCCCAGTGCAATCCCTGACGCCTTAGTAATTAGAGGTCCCTTAGGGGAAGTTTGAGGACCAAACAAGCTGAAGGGTGGCGCCAAGTGTGAGATCTGATGCCAGAGCCCCAGGATTCCCTCCCAAGCTCTATCCACACACCTCTGTGGCCTTCAGGAGTCCATTGAGAATCCCAGAGGCTCAATTCTCTCAGCTATAAAGTCAAGAGGTAAGACTTTCAAAGGACACTGTGAGGTTGCAATTTTTCAAAGACTACTTAAAACTCTGGGACTTCCTGGTGGCTCATTGGTAAAGAATCTGCCTGTCAGTGTAGGAGACATGGGTTCAATCCCTGGTCCAGGAAGATGCCTGGAGGATGGCATGGCAACCCACTCCAGTATTCTTGCCTGGAAATTCCCAACAACAGAGAAGCCTGGTGGGCTGCAGTCCGTGTGGTCGCAGAGTCGGACACAACCTAGCTACTAAACAGCAACACTTAAAGCGCTACGTGAATATTGATTGTCTTATTTTTTTCTAAAACTGGCAGCTTCACATTTTTTTCCTGTTCTTTGCCTTGTCACTAAACTTAAGGAAGATGAAAATGAGATTTTGAATAAGAGTTCAATCCCTGATCTGGGAAGATATCCTGGAAAAGGAAATGGCAACCCACTCCAAACTTCTTGCCTGGGAAATCCCACGGACAGAGGAGCCTGGTGGGCTACAGTCTATGAGGTTGCAAAAGAGTCGGACAAAACTTATCGACGAAACAGCAAATGTGATCACCTTTTTGTATACAGTTTTTGGTGAATTCTAAGAGGCTTCCAGAGGTCGCTATGGGAGTCCTAAGTCCTTTGGGACTGGTTGGGTTTGTGGTTTACCTAAAAACGAATCCAGTTCCAGGCCAGGGGAAATTGAACAAGAGTAAACAGGCACAGTCAGAGGGAAACTCCTCATCCTTGCCTCTGATTACCTAATTTCCTATTTCTTGTTTGCAGCTTCACATCTTTAAGCCCCATGACCTATCTCCATGGCGTGTGCCCTACTGTCTGAAACTGCCCCCATCCACACAGGTGATTACTTGAATCCTTCCAGGCCACCATCCCCATCCAGAAACAATCTGCTTCTTACCTGGTAATGTTCTTATTTGTTGCAGCCCTTCTGCTGACTCTAGAACATTCCATATGCCCCACTCCAAGCCACCCCCAAGTGCGAAGACTCAGGGAAACTTCCCCTTACAAGGGCGTGTCTCCTCTACCACCTCCAGCTGCTAAACTCACCCGCTCACCTGAAGAACGTGAGATGAGGGTCACTGGGGGTGATCTGTTTCATTCACAAGGCCTGGAGCTTCGTGAGGGAACAGAGAACCAGCCCTCCATCCTGCTTGACATGTAATCTTGTAGCCGGTACTTAAGACAAACCTGTGATTCCAAATGAACTGCATTTAAATTATCTTGTCTCACAGGATGAGTTAGAGTAGCATTGAATGATAGCCATAGATTTTGGAACCAAATCACTGGATTTGGATTAATAAATATCAAAATATTAAAATAAATATCAAAATGTTAAAATTCCCTAATTTGGGGAGACAGTTCATTTCTATAGATGATACATATGCTGAATATTCTCTAAAATTATCGCTGACATTCTTTTAACGTTGACTATTGAAGTGATTTCTCCTTTCGTCTCATTTCACACACAAACTGTTACAAAGTACATTTTTGTTTTTCTTTCAGTGAAAAAATAAACATGAAGGCACAAGACTGTTGTTAAGGCAGTTACAGGTTTTGAAATAAGTCCACAGAGCCCTAAATCCTGTTTTCCACCCTGCCCTCCCCTCCAGAAGCCTGTCACTGCAACACTCAAGATTAACATAGCAACAGAGTAAAACATTTGCATCTCCATGTTCTGAGAACAGGCCCCTAAAATAGATGCAGGGACTGAAAATTATAGGAAATCAGTGAAATTCTAGGATTGCCGAGGTTCCCACAGGCCCAGCCCTCCCTCGTGGAATGTGTGGGCAGGAGTCCAGGCACCTTCGCTTATGGGAGAAGCAGGGGACTGCCCAGTCATGCACCCCCTTGAAGGCCGAGGGGAGAGGGATACAGATCACCTGACACCTGCAGCAGGCTGCTGTCACCTGGCACCACATGCCACACCCCAGAGAGGGCCACTCCAGGATCCCTAAGCAAAGCTGAAATTTGTGTGTTCCTCTGGGGGTTCAGGGTTCGGGTGCCATGCAGGCTGTGAGGCACCAGCCTCAACTGCCTCACTCTTGCCTTGGTAGGAGGTGATCCAGGGCAGCAGGGTGCTGACTAAGTCAACAGAGGAAGGCCCTGGAAGGCGGCTCTGGCAGTCAGGACAGTGTTATTTGTGGGGACAGGAAGGGTGGACCCTGGGGGGTGTCTTGGACTCCTGGACCTCTGCTGATGTTCCCTTTCTGGGCTTGGGAAGTAGTTACAAGGGTATGTCTGCTTTGTGATGATTCAGTAGGATTTTTTGTGCCCTTTTCTCTGTTTCTTCATATGTATGTATGTTTCTTCATAACAGTTTTTAAAAAAAATCTCAGAGTCCTTAGTAAAGCCCAGAGGGGTGGTGGGACCCCCAAGAATGGAAAGACTACATTTCCACCATCCTGAAAAGAGGAGGGCCCAGGGATGTTATTTAGTTTGTTCAAAGGAAGTGAAGAAATCAGGCACAAGGAAATATCTCGCATAAGGGAAAGAAGAGTTGTTTATCCTATGTCAGAGGTTAATAGGTGTTCGGAAAGCAGATGACTCGCGGCATTGGAGGCCTCCTGCTGTCCCCGGCAGGCTGAGCTGTCTCCCATTCACTCTGAGGGCACACGGAGGCTTGGGCTGGGTAATGTCCATGTGTACTGAGGGTTGTCTGCTTGATGGCTCTGTTTGACCAGAAAATACCTCACAGAGGGAGGAGAGAGGTGACAAATGAATTAATAGCAATGATATTGGTGTTATTACCAAACATCAGGGATGTGGCAAATCAGGGGAGAAAAAGACAACTAAAACCTTGGACAGTAAGGAGATCAAACCAGTCAATCCTAAAGGAAATCAACCTTGAATATTCACCGGAAGGACTGATGCTGAAGCTGAAGTTCCAATACTTCGGCCACCTGATGTGAAGACCTGACTCATTGGAAAAGACCCTGATGCTGGGAAAGATTGAGGGCAGGAGAAGAGGGTGACAGAGGATGAGACAGTTGGATGGCATAATCGACTCAATGGACATGAGTTTGAGCAAACTCCGGGAGACAGTGAAGGACAAGGAAGCCTGGCGTGCTGTGGGCCATGGAGTCTCAAAGAGCCGGACATAACTGAGCAACTGAACAACAAAAACCTATAAAGAGGGTATTTTTATTAGCCCCATGCAGCTTACAAACGTGAACAGAGTTAACACAGCCATCCAGGCTGAGTGCCGCCATTCCCTTCTTCAGATCCAATCAGAACCAGAACAAGGGAAATCCCCGAGTGCCAACATTATTATTGAGTGTGTCCCTGGGTCAGGCATTGTCTTAAACTTCACTTTTTTTTGGTCGCACCACACGGTAAGTGGAATCTCATTTCCTTGATCAGGGCTCAAACCCACACCCCCTTCACTGGAAGCACTGGCCCTCTCGGTATGACCTGTCCTGTCCTAGATGCTGCTGCCTCCTGACCACAAGCTCCACGGGGTTCGGCATGGGTGCGCCCCAAGCCCCGTCTCCCCATGAGCTTCAGGGCTATTGGTGGGTGGGCCCTGCCTATCCAGCCCCATCTCACCCTCCAGTGGGACCCACCCTGCACCCTCCCCTTCCCTGCTGATCCCACCCCGAGCCAACAGCCTCCCCACATGCAACCCACAAGGGAATTTACAGTCCCAGAGCTTTGCCCAAGGGACCCAAAACCATAGGGCGGCAGCCTTCAGCCTTTCGTTGACTCCATGGTGCCAAGCCGCTGACACATGCTGGAAGCTGTGTAGACCCTGCGGGTGTAGCAGTGGATAAAGCCAGTGCCCCCTCTAGGTGCTTCCAGAATCCAGGGAGGCTGGCAGGTCTGTTCTACCACTGAATGTTGGCAGGTCCATTCGACCACTGAACGCAGAAGACTGGGTCTGGTCTCTGTCCCTAGGGCATAGTAGATGCTCAGTAAATATTTACTGAATGAATAGGGTCAAGCATTGTTCTGAAGTTCATTTTTTTTTTCTGGCTGCACCACATAGCATGTGGGGTCTTAGTTCCTTGATCAGGGATCAAATCCACACCTTCTGCACTGGAAGCACAGTGTCTTAACCACTAGACCATCAGCGAAGTCCATTCACATCCTGAACTCACTTGGTCTCCCTAACATCCCTCCTGATTTTACAGTCAAGGGAAAGGATGCACTGAAAGGGCAGAAGCACAGGGAAGATGGTGTAGGAAGAAAGTGAGGAGTCTGATCGCCTGCTTTTCACATCACCAAGGCAATGATGAGGAAGGCGGATAAGGTGGTTCCTGCAGGTTGGCCCATTCTTCCCAGAGGACATGGCAGGAATGGTCCTGAACAGTGTACAAGGTAACAAAAGACTGTTCCTATGTGAATGGCCATCATGCTATCCTTTGAAACCAGCACATTGCCAAGTTCTCTGGAGCCAGCTGTGGAATGCTCAGCTTTCTCCTCCAGGCTTCCTGTGGGACCCCTGTATGCTGAAGGTCCCCAGGGCAGCAAGGTGTAGCCAGGTAGGGGAGAAGGGAGAAGGGGGCAGCCCTTGATTAAAGAAAGAAGTCTCTGGTTTCCCTGGTGGTCGAGTGGTTAAGAATTTGCCTTGCAATGCCAGGGACATTGGTTTGATCCAATCTGGGATCTGGGAAGACCCCATATGCCATGGAACCCGAGTGCTGTAACTACTGAAACCCTTGAGCTTAGAGCCTATGCAAGAGAAGAGAAGCCACCGTAATGAGAAGCCTGTGCTTGCTGCAACTGAAGAAAGCCCTAGTGCAGCATCAAAGACTGACAATAGCAAAAAAATAATAAAAAATCAAACTGAGAGAGAAAGAAGTATCTGAAAAGCCAAGAGCACAGATCACAAACTCTCCTCTTCCAGGAAGGATGGGTCTCCCATTCTTTTCTGTCATCTTCAATTACATGGGAAGGAATATATTAACTTTGTGCAAGCTGCAAAGCCCAGGTCTGAGGCCAGGACTCCATGTGCAACTAGTGCTGGCCTGGAAGCTGATGCCACTCCAGCACTGTCCTCTGCTCCCACCTGAAATGTGCATTCATCAGTTCCCTGACTATAAATTGCAACATGCCTGCCTCTCTAAACAATGAGTTGCTCAGCCTGTCTTATGCCGGCTCACAAGAAATGCTATCATACTTTGCATCACCTTCAAGGTCATGTTCATAACAATACATTTCATTCCTGAGGCTCTCCCGGGCCCATGTGTCCAGCACACTGTGTACAACCTGTGAGAAGCACCTGTTGTGTTCCCCTCCCCAAAAAGCTCTGAGCCATGCCCTGTGTAATACACTCTCACCCAAGTGGAACTTTCCAGAACAACTTGTCCAGGAGAAACAAAGAGCAGGTGCCATGAAAATAATTCGGTAAAGTTGGTGCATCTCTGTATATTCTGGAAAACTTAGGGCTCCATTTACTGTAATGATTTCCTCTGTCGTTCCCACAGGTGTGTGACAGCGTCACACCTGCCTCCACAGCCCGTGTTGAAGGTGTGGTTTTACTGAACACACTCATTCGTGTTTGTGTTGTCCAGAGACGTGCATGAGCCTTAACAGTAGAGTTTGGTGTTAGCCTGTATGATCCATGAAGCATAAAAACATTTACTACCTGGTCCTTAGCCAAAAATCTTGTGACCCCGTTTTGGATGCTATTTCTCCTTTTTTATCTGTAAACACTTTAGTTTACATTATATTTTGGCCTCTAAACTTCCCAAAGCTTCTTTTCTTATCTTTCCCCCACCCTGAAACAGATCGGGTGCATTTTTAGAATAGCAGAGTGAGGGTCCCAGTGCGTCCCAGTGCACTTGACAGGAGGCCGATAGAGCAGGTGACAATGATAGGGTTTGCAGCTGGGCCTTGCTGCATCCCCCCACCCTGCGGCCCCCTGGGTTGTCCATCTGCAGTGGGCCCAGCTGGTCTCCGGCTTCTAGTTTCCTGCTTTCATTCTCGGTATTCATTTTATTCTTAGCTTAAGTTTGACACTTCCTCTTAGCCACATGCAAATTTCAGGCTGCCACAGATGTCTGGAAAGTTACAGCCCCACGATGTCAGCACTGAGGATGGGACTGCATAGGGGTTAAATTTTTTTTAACTTTCTCAATTATATTTTTTTGAGTTTTCCACTAGCTGGTATTGTTTTGTAAGGAGGAAAATCCTTTGCAGTGTTGGCAAGAAATCCAGGCTTCCACCCATGGCTCCCTCCTCTGAAAACTCTCCTCACCGGGCTTATTAAAGGATTCGCTCGCCAATGTCAGTTACTGAGCCCCTTCTGTACACAGAGGTCAGGGAATGTGGATGAGTGGTATGTGGGCCTGGTCTGGGAGAATCTAGCAGAGAAGAGAGAGGTTTCCACATGCAGCCAAAATTCACAATGGCACAGAGAACAGCGGATGGTGGAGTGAGGGGGGCAGGTCAAGAGAGGTGACTCGCTGCTGCAGGGACCACGGGACCCAGCGCTCCAGGCAGGGGTGGGTGGGTTGTAGTCTACCAGCAAGGGGTCTCAGGGCTCCTGCATATCTTAACAGCAGGAAAGGTATGAAAAGGTGAGAGAGACCATGGTGCTTGGGGCTGGGCTCAGAGTCCACGGGGAGATTGTTACCACATATGGAAGGATGGGTGATGCCTGGCTCTAAAGGACCACTGGTTTCCTGCAAGGTTGAATTGCCTCAGGCTTTCAATCAGGATGAATTGAAGAGATTTAATTGTGTTATGAGCTTCCCAGGTGGCTCAGTGGTAAAGAATCTGCCTGCCAATGCAGGAGAAGCTGGTTCGATCCCTGGGTTGAGAAGAGCCTCCGGAGAAGGAAATGGCAACCCACTCCAGTATTCTCGCCTATGAAATCCCTTGGACAGAGAAGCCTGGCAGGCTACAGTCCACGAGGTTGCAATAGAGTTGGACGTGACTTAGCAACTAAACAACAACAACAATTTGTGTTATAGAATGAAAGCGAGAGAAACAATTTAATTTGGTACCAAATCAGTCCCACAGCAGTGGCGCCAATTTCCCAGCAGCAGTTTAGAGGGATCCAGTGTCTCTGCATCCTACCTGGCATCTGAGGTTGTCGTTTGTGTGCATGCTGCTCTGACAGGTGTTCAGAGCTCTCTCGTGTGGTTTGCACATCCCTCGTGGCCAGCGACCATGCCTGTCTCTCCATGTGCATGTTTGCTGCGTGTACATTCTCTCTGCTGAGAGGTCCCTGCAGCCTCTGCCCACACTGAGCTTCCATTTCTTCCTTTCACACAAATAGCTGGGGAACAAATTCGTGGTTGCCAGGGTTAGAGATGTGGTAACGGGACAATTCCGTATCTGGCCTGCGGTAGTGGTTACACACATCCTCACACGTGATTAAATGACACAGCACTACACCCATTGAACCAAGGTCAGTTTCCTGGTTTTGAACCGTGAACTTCCAGATGTTCAAGCTGGTTTTAGAAAAGGCAGAGGAACCAGAGATCAAATTGCCAACATCCACTGGATCATCGAAAAAGCAAGAGAGTTCCAGAAAAACACCTATTTCTGTTTTATTGACTATGCCAAAACCTTTGACTGTGTGGACCACAATAAACTATTGAAAATTCTGAAAGAGATGGGAATACCAGACCACCTGACCTGCTTCTTGAGAAACCTGTATGCAGGTCAGGAAGCAACAGTTAGAATTGGACACGGAACAACAGACAGGTTCCAAATAGGAAAAGAAGTACGTCAAGGCTGTATATTGTCACCCTGTTTATTTAACTTGTATGCAGAGTACATCATGAGAAACGCTGGGCTGGAAGAAGCACAGGCTGGAATCAAGATTGCTGGGGGAAATATCAATAACCTCAGATATGCAGATGACACCACCCTTATGCAGAAAGTGAAGAGGAACTAAAAAGCCTCTTGATGAAAGTGAAAGAGGAGAGTGAAAAAGTTGGCTTAAAGCTCAACATTCAGAAAACTAAGATCATGGTGTATGGTCCCATCACTTCATGGGAAATATATGGGGAGACAGTGGAAACAGTGTCAGACTTTATTTTTGGGGGCTCCAAAATCACTGCAGATGGTGATTGAAGCCATGAATTAAAAGACGCTTACTCCTTGGAAGGAAAGTTATGACCAACCTAGATAGCATACTAAAAAACAGAGACATTGCTTTGCCAACAAAGGTCAATCTGGTCAAGGCTATGGTTTTTCCAGTGGTCATGTACGGATGTGAGAGTTCAACTGTGAAGAAAGCTGAACACCGAAAAATTGATGCTTTTGAACTGTGGTGTTGGAGAAGACTCTTGAGAGTCCCTTGGACTGCAAGGAGATCCAACCAGTCCATCCTAAAGGAGATCAGTCCTGAACTGAACTGAACTGACAGTCAGAATGATTGGTACTGACTTTGCCTTTTAACTTCTTATTTGGAGACAAAGGAACGCACAAAGACTGTAGCGAGGTCCTGTGTACCTACTCCCTGTGCCCCACCCATCTTCCAGAAATGTTCAGTTCCGTCGCTCAGTCGTGTCCGACTCTCTGCAATCCCATGAACTGCAGCACACCAGGCCTCCTTGTCCATCACCAACTCCCGGAGTTTACTCAAACTCATGTCCATCAAGTCGGTGATGCCATCCAGCCATCTCATCCTCTGTCGTCCCCTTCTCCTCCTGCCCCCAATCCCTCCCAGCATCAGGGTCTTTTCCAATGAGTCAACTCTTTGCATCAGGTGACCAAAGTATTGGAGTTTCAGCTTCAGCATCAGTCCTTCCAATGAACACCCAGGACTGATCTCCTCTAGGATGGACTGGTTGGATCTCCTTGCAGTCCAAGGGACTCTCAAGAGTCTTCTCCAACACCACAGTTCAAAACCATCAATTCTTCGGTGCTCAGCTTTCTTTATAGGAGGATCCAAAAACCCACAATTATTATTTTACCCCTCTTATCAACTAATTATTTGTTTATCTGGAAACATCCAGATCACATCATTTGATGTTAGGGCTCTATATTCCCTAAAGATATATGAAAAAAAATTTTTTTACATCCCTAAGAAAACATACAAAAACATTTTTTTCCCCATCATGTGGAAAAGAGTGTCACAGTTCACTTGAGGAAGTGAAAGAAGAAAACAGGATCTCCCCACTTGGCCTCTGAGAGTGGCAGGAGGCAGAGGGAATAGCCTTCCTATCTCATCCCAGTCCCCACCTCTTTGGTGGTCTCCCCCGACTGGGACAGGCCACAGACTGCTCCCTCAGCTTCCCCTGGCCTTTGTAAAAGGCCCCTTTGATATGCCCTTTCTTATTTGTTTACACAACACCACAGGATTCCTGAATGCTGCAACCCATAGGCCAGTTGGGTGGCCTTGCTTTTTTATGCAAAAGCGTTGAGAAGCACCTGTCAGACTCTGAAGATAATTAACCTTCATTGTTCTCATTAAAACTGAGACAGTCACTCAGCACCGAAGTGGCCACATGATGGGGCTGGGGTGGGGAGGAGTAGGTGGGGAGTGAGCCGCTGAGGTGCAAAGAGACTCTGGGGGGAGAGGGACCCGCTGCCTGTGGTCAGCGCATCTGGGGCCTGGTCTAGGCGGGTTGGGGCACAACCCACACCAGGACCCACTTGGCTGTGGCCAGGAGCTGCCTTGCAGAAGTGGGGAGACAGGTCCACACAGAGCGACATCTCCTAGTCAAGAGCAGGAATGAGAATCTCCATTACTGCTGGAAGGGAAACATTCCGGGGTGCAGGGATTCAGACTGCCTGGGGCCTTGCTGAGACTCTCGAAGCTGTGGGCTCCTCCTGACCTGTATATTTGCTGGAGGAGAGGGATCAGGGAGCTAAGGCAGAGAAGAAATACAACCTCCGCACAGTGACTGAGGCAGTGGACCATTCCAGCCTGGATGAGGGCTGTCATGGGGCAAAGGGGCTGGCAGACAGTGGAGATCCCCACTGGGCCACTGACAGTGGGCCGCCTGTCAGTCAGGTCTCTTGGCCCAAAGCCAGGAGCTGAGCAATGGTCAAGGATTTTACAGTAGCAGGGGGAAGTGGCAGAAGATCAGCTTCAAAAATGGAGCATCTGTGTGCAGTGCAAAGAAGGGATTGTGGAGGGACAAGCGTGGGAGAGAGAACAGTTAGAAGCTGATGGGATAGAACACACACCCACACACTTTCACACATTTGTGCACACACAGCAGGGGTGATCACTCAGTGTGGGGGCTATGCACATGGGAACAAAGCAGAGCACCTCAGGCTGGAAGTCTTGCTGTGGACGGAGTGCTCTGCCCACAGCCCTCACTGTCCACGACAACCCCCGCAAAGCACAGGATTACAAAGAGGGAGGGAGGGCCAAAGCTTTACGCTTTCTACTCTGAAGTGTAATAAGACACCCAGCAAGGAGCAGAGACAGTACACAAACTTCCAGTGCAATTTTTAAATGACGTAAAATTGTTAGCATAATGTGATCTTTTTACAGGAGTATTTTCAATAAGAATTGATTTTATTGCATAGGAGGGAATACACGGCCTGAAAAAAAGATGTTATAAGCGCCATGGTTGAGGTCATCAGATAGTCTAAGATCTTCCAAAATATTCTAAGATCCATCTTCACTGAGTACAAATCCCAGCGCTCTCATTTAAAGAATATCTGGACTTCCCTTGTGGCCCAGTGGTTAGGAATCTGCCTGCCAATGCAGGGACATGGGTTCAAACCCTGATCTGGGAAGATCCCACATGCCACGGAGTAGCTAAGCCTGTGTGCCACAACAACTGAGCCTGTGCGCCTAGAGTCCTCCGCAGAGCAGCCCCACCTTCTCCAGCCCCTCCAGCCCACGCTCCACAACTAGAGAAGCCACTGCAGTCAGAAGCCCGTGCACCGCAACAGAGTAGCCTGCATCCCCACAACTAGGGAAAGCCTGCATGCAGCAATAAAGACCAAGTGCAGCCAAGAAAATACAAATAATTTTAAAAAATAAAAATAGAGAATATCTGATACTAATATAAACATGGGTGTCTTTTTTCCATTGAACATGGAAAACAGCAGTGAAGAGCAACGATGCCTCAGTTTCCCACACAGCCTTGGGTTCAGGCATGTCTCTGGCTGAATCTCGGTATCCCTGGCATTCCGTGGAGGACAGTAATTATGTTTCAGTTTCTACTATGGCAAATATCAACACATAAACCCATGGAAACAGAAGCTCTTTAGAGTTCTTAACACACTTTGAGTGAAAGGGGGTCCCGAGACAAAAGTTAAAGAACGGCTGGTGTTTACAAGGAGGTTTTGGAATGTATCTGGGAGGAGGGGCTGGAGAGGGCAGGGTTGCTCTGCAGATTGGAGTGGGCAGGTCAGTGCGGGAGGAGGCCAAAAGGGAGCGACCTGGGTGTGGGGAGGGTGAGGGGACCAAGCAGGCAACAGTCTCCCTGCATGGGGGCTGCGAGAGGCAAGAGGACTCAGGAGACCAGAGGGGGGCCAGCTGTGACTTCAGGCGGACTTGCTGCTGTGATGTAGCTTTCAGTTAGTCTTCTGCGCTAAGGACGGGGTGTGTGTATGTGCATGTGTGTGTGCATGTGTGTGTACACTTGTGCAAGAGTGGATCGGGCTGTGCGAAGTCAGTGTGGGGTAGGAATAAACATGTAGGCACTAAGACCCTCCATACTATGGAGCACCGACGGTAACACAGGCTTCTGATGCCAGAGTGTACACCACTTTCAGAGTGTACACCTCTCTCTGGCACTTCCAGCACCCCAAGATCGTAGGAGTTCACAGAGGTCTGTGGGAGACTCTGGATGTGCTTGGGGTGAGGATGGAGAACTGGCCCCCCTTGTTCTTGATTCAGTGCTTTCATGTGGGCACAGCAAAGGCTCAGGGGAGTCCTCAAGTAGCAGGGCATCCATGGAACCACGCACGAGGCACTCTTGCGTGGACACAGTGGGGACACGCTGAGAGGTGCAGAAGGCTTCTGGAGGCAGGCCTGCCCTCCAGCACCAGCGGCCAGAGCAGGCCAGGGCTCTGCTTGCAGTCCAGGGACAGCTGCCCACAGCCTCCTCTGGGGGTTATGGTGGCCCCGCTGCCATGTGGGTTAGGTTGGTCTTACACTACACACTCAGGCTCGGGCAAGATCTGTGCACTCACTCCTGCCCTGAGCTTGTCTGACATCAGGGATTGAATGGTTGCTAAATCTGCTCTTTCGCCTGTCCCCACGCCTGTGTTTTTGCTGGTTTCTCCTGCGGTCTACTTTCTCTCCCTTCTCAAGCAGTAGAATAGACTTCCTAGGTCTCCGGTCTGAGTCTGCAAATTGAGCAACTTAGAAACCCAGACACAGCACACAAGGGATCAACGTTTAAAAACTTCCTGTGGAGACCTAGCAGGATGAAGGGCTAAACGGAAAATCAATCTATTTCCCAGGGATACAGGCACTGGGCTTTGTGCATTGAGAGTGCCTCAGGAGAGAGGGAGGAGGTTGATTTCTCTCCTTTGAGAAAGTCACCTGGCCCAACAACCAGGGTGGTGGGGGAAAGAATGCAGGAGGGGAGAGGGATCCTTATCCAGGGACCAGGACATGTCAGAGAAAGGGAATGGGGCAATTAAGGTGGCTCCAGTGCCTCTTATATTTCCCAGGTGGCACAGTGGTAAAGAATCTGCCTGCCAATGCAGGAGACGCAAGAGATGCAGGTTCCATCCATAAACTGAGGAAGATCCCCTGGAGGAGGAAATGGCAACCCACTCCAGTATTCTTGCCTGGAGAATCCCATGGACAGAGGAGCCTGGTGGGCTACAGTCTATGGGGTCACAAAGAGTCAGACACAGCTGGGCACACACACCCAGTGCCTCTTATTTAGGACTCAAGCTAGCCATATAAGGCCAGTGGGAGTGGAATTTAGCAACACACTATGATAGAAAGACCAGGGTCTACATATAGAAGAGATGGGTCAAGAGGACGGTCTGGGCAGGGGTGCTATCCATAAACTGAGGTAAGCCACTTCATTCCAGAGGCCTTGGTTTCCTGCCTTAAAAATGGGGATGATAATATTGACTTCAGAGGTGTGTTTAGAATTAAATGAGATGCTAAGTGTAAAGGGTTTTGCAAACTGCCACACAGGAGGAAGTTACCGGCTACTTCTGTAGTGACGCTTGCTGACAGCCTACTCCATGTACAGGTCCCTTTCCCACTTTTAAGAGAACCCTAGCTTTTGCTTAAGAGTCCACCCTGCTCCCACATAGCCTAAGTGCCAAGGCGGAAAGTAACCCCACCTTGAGGCCCGTGGGTGGACTCTGATTGACTTAAACCATTCTCCCATCCCTGAGATTGGCCAGGGGTGGGTATAAGAACCTGCTAGTGCAATCAGGGCCAGGAGCCTCCAGGGCAGCTGGGCTCAGAGGGTCTCCCATGGCCAGAGGGCCAGGGAAGAGTCAGGAGCAAGAGCCATCTCTGGTGAGATGACTGATGACCAAACCAAGAGAATGAAACATTCACAGAGACCCTCCATCGTTCAGGCCAGGCATGTTTTCTGGGACTTGCCATGAGGGCAGCCTGACTGCTGTTTTGTGGCTACTGCCACTGTGCCTGATGATAACGCAGATCAACCTTGTCTAGTTCTTCTTCACTCCAGACATCAAAAGAGAACCATCAGGTTATCACATTGGAATGAAAACGTAGTCAAGTTCACATAGGCTTTCAAATCCCAGGGCACAACACTAGAAATTGTTCTTTTAGAGTGAAACGTAGTCAAGTTCACATAGTCTTCTACATCCCTGGGCACAATGTTCTTTCAAGGTGAATTTGCATTCTTAAACATGAAACTTCTCCCAAATGACCATCATTTTAAGGCAATAAAGAAAAGGCTTCCTGAAATAACTCCTACTTAGAGGCCTTGGTGGGTTCGAGATGCATGGTTTCTATGTGAGGACTGGCCATCTCAAGACAGTCGCTCCTAGATTTTTCTGTATTTTAGAGCTCCCAAGAAGTTGATCAGCACAGGTTTTCAGGACCCTCTCTCTGATATTCTGAGGCAGGAGCTCTGGCATGGGGCCCAGAAAACTACATTTGAACAGGCAATTCTAACTCAGGGCTCTAAGTGTTCAGAGGCCACAATCCTGGTTTGCCTGGGACAGGCAGAGTCTCCGTGGATGCTAGCTGTCCTGTCGTGAATGCTCAAGGCCCTCTTTACTGTCTAGGGTTTCTCAGTTTGGGAGTAAACAGCATGGCCACTCATTTGGGGAATGGGCTGAGAGCCACATCTGTTGAGGTGAAGCCAGCATTGTGGGTGGGGTGTGTGACTCCCTCTGTCCCCTCTCTGCTCTGCTACATGCCAGCTCTCTAATGTCAACTTAAAAATATGCACAGCGTCAACATGCTGGAGTAGAAGGACATGCACTTATCTTCTCCTGTGATAGCACCAAGATTGCAACTAGCTGTTGAACAACCAGCAACAGGAGAACACTGGAACCCACCAAAAACGATACCCCACATTCAAGGACAAAGGAGAAGCCATGAGACAGTAGGAGGGGTGCAATCACGATGAAATCCAATCCCATACCCGCCAGGTGGGCGACTTACTAACTGGAGAAGAGTGGTACCAAAGAAGCTCTCACATTGTTGTGAAGGTTCTAGGTCCCACATCAGGCTTCTCAGCCTGGGCATCTGGCAGAGGGACTGAGAATCCCACGGAATCAGACTTTGAAGGTCAGGGGGATTTGATTACAGAACTTCCGTAGAACTGGGGGAAACAAAGATGCCACTATTGGAGGACATAAATAAAACCTTATATGCACCAGGACCCAGGGAAAAAGAACAGTGACTACACATGAGACTGAGCCAGATCTGCCTCTCCCTGGGGACGCTGATGCTGAGTATCCACAGACTACTCTGAGTAGTAAGGTTCAAGGCCTCTTCTGAAGTTCAGACTCACTGGATATATAAGAAATGACTGTGTATTCCCTACACTGATTGTATAGCCTTTCCATCTGGGAAATAATTAAATGCTATTTATTATATCTTGAAAACATGAAACAATATTTTTCTGCATCGCCTGAAAGTTTTTGACCATCCTGATGGCAAGTGCTACATGAATTACAAATAAAGATTGTAATTTAAGATTCCCCTGGTGGGGAGAAAATGCACAGTGTGAGAATTGTGAGTTAAGTTTTATTTGGGGAAAAATGAGGACTATATCCCTGGAGACAGCACCTCAAATAGCTCTGAGAAACTGCTCCAAAGAGGTAGGGGAAAGGTCAGTATATTTGTGATTTTGGTGAAGCAGGGGTACATGCAATCAAGCACATATTTTTCTAGAAGGTTTCTACTCATCACAAGGAGCAGTTGTCACCATGAAGGATTTTGGTGCTTCTCTAGATATGAGGCAGAGAAGGCAATGGCACCCCACTCCAGTACTCTTGCCTGGAAAATCCCATAGACAGAGGAGCCTGGTAGGCTGCGGTCCACGGGGTCGCTAAGAGTTGGACACAACTGAGCGACTTCACTTTCACTTTTCACTTTCACGCATTGGAGAAGGAAATGGCAACCCATTTCTGTGTTCTTGCTTGGAGAATCCCAGGGACGGGGGAGCCTGGTGGGCTGCTGTCTATGGGGTCGCACAGAGTCAGACATGACTGAAGTGACTTAGCAGCAGTAGCAGCTAGATATGAGGAGATCCAAGAATTGCTCTCATAAAATCAATTTCTGAAAATATTTAACTATCTGAAGACCTGTTCTGTCAATTTTTCCAGAGCCCAGAGTGTCTCCTTTCTGATCTCCACCCTGAGCTTCTTTCAAGGGGTGTTGAAAGTCAGCAGCTGCAGCATCACATGATTTAATCCTCGTAGAGGTAGATGGCAAGTGCCAATTTGTAGCTTACTGCTGCTGCTGCTAAGTCACTTCAGTTGTGTCTGCCTTTGTGCGACCCCATAGACGGCAGCCCACCAGGCTCCCCCGTCCCTGGGATTCTCCAGGCAAGAATACTGGAGTGGGTTGCCATTTCCTTCTCTAATACATGAAGATGAAAAGTGAAAGTGAAGTCACTCAGTCATGTCTGACCCTTAGCGACCCCATGGACTGCAGCCTACCAGGCTCCTGCATCCATGGGATTTTCCAGGCAAGAGTACTGGAGTGGGGTGCCATTGCCTTTTCCGTTGTAGCTGACACTAGTACCTAATTCCTCTCAATGCACTGGCCATACAAGGGCTAAATGTCCCTCCCACATATGTCCTGTGCTCAGAGTTTTCTGCCCAAGGGTTTAGGGAATTCTGTGTAATGGATTTACTCAAAAAGATGGATAAAAGTACACCTCCACCTCATACCACATTCAGAAGGAAATGCCAGAGGAAAACATTAAATATTGAAAACACACAAGACTAATGGAAGAAACTGTAGGGGATTTAGAAACATGACATCAGTGGGGAAGCAGCTTTGTAAGTGCGATAAGAAACTCAGAAAAAGTAAAGAAAAATACTGGCAGAGTTGAACATTTGAAAACTAAAAGCTCTGGATGGATCTAGACTCCTTAAATAATGCAAAAAGACAGAGACACTGTGGAGGAAATGAGGGTTGCGAAGAGCTGTTTTAGTGAGGGTGTGCGGAGGGCAGAAAACCTCCGGGGCATCCCCTCTCCCTCCAGCTTGTGCTGCTAGGAGCTGGGTTCTGCCTGCTTCCTGGTTGCCCCTTGATCCTGTGCAGTTTTCGAACCTAGATCTCCAGTCTTGTTTTTGGTTTTGTGAGTAACCTGATGCAGGAATAAATGCCCTTGAGTTTACCAAAGTTTATTTGTTTTGCTTGCAACCTGAGCCCTGATTGATACACACTGTGGCAAATGAATTAGTTTCCTTCCTCAGAAAGGGGTTTTTAAAGCACTCAGGCATTGTGGAAGCCACCGCCCTTCCAGCTCTATGATTCAATGAACACCTCCACATGGTTCTTAGGACTTCATAGAACTTCTTTACTCTCCAAGGGTTCAGAACGACCAAAGATATGATGATGTCCTGAGAGACTTGCTTCAGATGTTTGCGTATCATTTTGGCTGCAAAGTCACCCCCCTAATCAGTCATTTTTATTACTGGGAAAAGCAACAGCTGGCTGATCAATTTAGCATTATTCAGGCTCCACCTTGGCTCCCTGGTAAAGACATTGCTGTTCTGACTGCAACCCCGCAGAGCAAGCTCTATCATCCCAAGTTACAGATGAGAAAACTGAGGCCCTGAGTAGTGTGACTTGCTTTGCTTCACTCCTAAAGGGGAAGAATACAGATGGAAACCCAGGCCTTCCCACCTCTGCTCTCTGCTTTTGCCTAATTGTTTCAGATAATACGTAGCAATTCCACAAATTACTGAAACCGTCTTAATGGAAATTAGTCACAGATGACTTAGAGGTCGTACTTGCCTATTTAAAATTCCTGACTAGCAAAATAAAACTGTTGAGTGAGGTCTATGTGACTTTTAGTTAAAGATTGAATGACAGGAATTTCCACTATAGGGCTTTCCTGGTGGCTCAGTGGTAAAGAATCATCTGCCAATGCAGGAGACTCAGATTCGATCCCTGGGTCAGGAAGGTCCCCTGCAGAAGGAAATGGCAACCCACTCCAGTATTCTTGCCTGGGAAATCCCAGGGACAGAGTAGCCTGGCAGGCTACAGTCTATGGGGTCACAAGAGTTGGACAGGACTGAGTGAGTAAACAACAAAAAATTTCCACTATTGCTTCAGAACATTCTGACTGCTTCCACACGTGTGACTGACAGTCTCGCAGTGCCTAGAGGAACGTTGTTAACCCAGAGTATAGATTGGGAAACTGAGGTCTGGGGCAAGGCTCTGCTCTCTCCTCCCCAGGGTGCTGAGGGCCCTCTCAGGGTGATGAGGCAAAGGGGCCATTACACCAAAGCTGCACTTTTCCAGGGAAGCGGACACTCTGGGTGATCCCAACCCCTCCCACCCCACTGGGGACAAAGGGCTCTGTTGCCTTTGAGTCTCCTGAGATTCAAGACTCTCATCAGTTAGTCTCTACCCATTCACCAGTGACAGGACCAAACAGTGCTTGTCTAAAGTGCTGGGAGAATTGGTGCCGACTTTGAGGGGAGCTCCCAGAACACAGCACGGAAGGGCAGGAGATGATCCCAGTGGCTGGGAGTGTGTGCTTGCTCACCAAGCTCAGGGGGTGGGCTTCCCTTCATTGGAGATTTGCTTGCATAGACCTCCAGGCTAGTTTGCAGTTGCTGTAAGCAGCCCCCTGTGCTGACTGGACATCTCCCCCACCCAATGCCCGGCCAGGTCATCACAACTGTCAGCAGGGCCCCAGCCCCACTTATCACAGTGAGAATCAGCAGTGGAGAAAGTGCTGTGACTACAGGAGCTGCTAACAGGTCATTACAATGCCTCAAAGGGCATTTCTTCATCAGGACAGGTCTCCCTGGCAACGCCAACTTGGTTCAAATGCACATTTTTGGTTTAAGCCCAAAAATGGGCTTAAAAGGAAAGTTTAAAATGGAGAACACCCACAGGTCCATGTACGGAGGACAGGGAGTGGGGACCCAGATCTTGCCCTCAGGAAATGACAGTCTATCAGGGAAACTGATCGCTGCACATTATTAACTAAAGCCCACACTTTATATTACAGTTCATGCTATACTTCGTACATTCTGTGGGTCTGGACAAATGTATAATGACATGTATCCATTATTACTGTTGTACAGAATATTTTCACTGCCATACAAATCCCTGTATCCTCCTTCTATTCATCCCTCCCTCTCTCCACCTTCAGGCAACCCCTGATCTTTTCACTTTCTATTCTCCATAGTTTCACCTTTCCAGGATGTCATATAGTTGGAATCATACAGTGTGAGGCCTTTTCACATTGACTTCTTTCACTTAGTAATATGCATTTAAGATTCTTCCTTTTCATTTCATGACTTGGTAGCATTTATTTTGGGGGCTGAATAATGTTCCATTTTCTGGTTGTATCACCCAGTTTATTTATCTAGTCACTAACTGAAAGACAGAGGGTGCATCTAAGTTTTGGCAATTATGCTATAAACATCTGCATGCAACTTTTTGTTTCCACATGACTTTTCAACTTATTTGGGTAAGCACCTAGGAGCATGATTATTGGATCACACGGTATGTTTAGTTCTCTAAAAAACTGCCAAACTGTCCTCCACAGTGACCACACCATTGTACTTTCCATCCAGCGATGAGAGAGAGTTCCTGCTGCTCCACACCCTCATCAGCAGTTGTGTTGGTGTTTCGTCCTTTGGCCATTCTAATAGATGTATAATGGTATCGCCTTGTTTAGTTTGCAATTCTCTGATGATATATGATGTTGAGCATCTTTTTAAAATAAATTTTTTTGTTTATTTATTTTTGGCTCTGGGTCTTTGTTGCTGCACACACTTTTCTCTAGTTGTGGCGAGTTGGGGTTACTCTCTAGTTGTGGTGCTTCTCATTGCAGTGGCTTCTCTTTTTGCAGAGCAAAAGTTCTAGGATGTTTGGGCTTCAGTAGTTGCAGTTTCCAGGCTCTAGACCACAGGCTCAATAGTTGTGGTGCCTGGATTTAGTTGCTTCACGGCACATGGGATCCACCCGGACCAGGGATCAAACTCGAGTCTCCTACATTGGCAGGTGGATTCTTCACACTGAGCCACCAGGGAAGCCCTGAACATCTTTTTATATACTTACTAACCATTTACAAATCTTCAGTGAGGTATCTGTTCAAATCTGTTCATTTTCAGTTGGGTTGTTATTTTCTTATTGTTGAGTTTATGGAGTTACTTGTATACTTTGGTTATCAGTCCTTTATCAGATATATATTTTGCAAATATTTTCTCATGATCTGTGGCTTGTCTTTTCATTCTTTTAACAAAGTCTTTCACACAGCACAAGTTTTAAACTTTAATGAAGTACAACTCATTAGGTTTTTTTTTTGGTTTTTCTTTTCAAAGTGTCATATCTTGGGTGTCATGTCTAAAAAGTCATTGCTAAATCCAAGGTCATATAGATTTTCTATGTTATCTTTGAGGAGTTTTATAGTGTTTTGTTTAAGTCTATGATATGTTTCAAGTTAATTTTTTGTGAAAGGTGTAAGGTTGTGTCTAGTTGTTTTTTTTTTTTTTAATTGTTTTCTTTTTTAAACATGGATGTCCAGTGGTTCCAGTACCATTTGTTGAAAAGAATATCCTTTCTCCAAACTGCATTTGCTCCTTGTCAAAGATCAGTTGACTATATTTATATGGGCCTACTTTTGTGCTTTCTATCTTGTCTCACTGTTTTGGCCATTCTTTCACCAATAAAGATCACACTGTCTTGATTACTGTAGTTCTACAGTAAATCTTGAAGTTGAGTGATGTCAGTCCTCCGACTTTGTTTCCTTCATTAATTGTGTTAGCTATTCTGGGTGTTTTGCCTTTTCATGTAAACTTTAGGATCAATTTGTCAACATTGATAAAATAACTGCTGGGACATCCTTTTAAATTGGAACTTCATTGAATCTATAGATCAAATTGGGAAGAACTGACATCTTGACAATATCAAGTCTTCATATCCATAAACATGGATTACCTCTCCATCTATTCAGATCTTCTTTGAATTTTTTTATTTTCCTGATTTAGATACTTTACATTTTTGTTAGAATGTAATGAAATGTTATAACTATTTCATTTTTTGTTGCTAATACTATGTATATTTTTCTTAATAATATACATTTTAATGTTACTCATGGAGTTAGCAATGGCAACCCACTCCAGTACTCTTGCCTGGAAAATCCCATGGATGGAGGAGCCTGGTAGGCTGCAGTCCATGGGGTCGCTACGAGTCAGATACGACTGAGCGACTTCACTTTCACTTTTCACTTTCATGCATTGGAGAAGAAATGGCAACCCACTCCAGTGTTCTTGCCTGGAGAATCCCAGGGACGGGGGAGCCTGGTGGGCTGCCATCCATGGGGTCGCACAGAGTCGGACACGACTGAGCGACTTAGCAGCAGCAGCAGCAGCAGCAGCATGGAGTTAGTCTCAGAACTCCTGAGGTTGAATTCTGGCTCTGTCTTTTCTCAGTTGTTCAACCTGTGGCAAGCCCTACCATTTTCTGGCTTTCTGCTCTTTCTTCTCTGAAGAAAGCCCCTGGCTTTATTCACAGATTGACTTCTAGACTTTCCAGATCTTTGTGGAGATGGAACGCCTGCATGGTTTGCCTTTGGGACTATCCTTACTGCCCTCCAGGGAACCCTGCAACGTGAGACTGTGGCTCTCTCCAAGCTGACCAGATCTGTGGTCAGTGATGTCACTAAGGATGCATGTGTGGTCACGGATGACTGGAGACTATTTAGAAGGCAGTAGAGAGGTACCTGGCCTCTCGTATGAGATGCTGAGAGACGGAATTTGTGCTAACAGAATTTGCCATGATTCCACTTCTAGGGCTTGGGCTCATGGATAAGTACATTTTTGAGAGAACTGAAATTAGAGTTTATAATGGTAGAAAAAATGAATCACATCTAGAACTGGAGATGGGTCTGGGACTTGTTGGCCCTTCTGTGTCCCTAGGCCTTGCCATGGTGCAGTCTCACCAGGTCACTCTCTTTTTTTCATTCTCTTTCCTCCCATGTGGCTAGTGCAGTAATACATTGATGAATTTCCCACCCTTGGGTTTCTGGTGGGCCCTGAGCATGGGCTATGTAGTGGCAGACCTTAGTTAGGACACAGAGGACAGGGAGCTGACTTTTTTTCTGTGTTCTTGTCCATTTGTACCATAGTAGAGAGGCACAATGCAGTGTGATGGCTTATTGGAAGGGGAAGGAGGGACTGGGTGCCCTTAATCTATTTCTAATCAATGACTTAGTCCCAATGGGCAGGGGGCATGCTTGGCATCCTTGTTAACTAGTCCCTAACCCTTGGCAGGGTCAGCTGGTCATTTCTGTGCCTGAGTGTTTCCAAGGTCCTATGGGGTAACAGTGGTCAGCTCGCTGGTCTTGGGTTCAGTCCTTCAGGGCTCTTGCCATTCCACTTTTCCATGTGACACACAATTCTTATATTTATGATTCTTCAGCTAAAAGTGGAAAAATAGAAGAGGTAAGATGGAGTAAGACTAAAGTTTACACATAAAATGGAAACACCTTTTATTCTCTTTGCAGCTGATCTGAGAGTCCTTCAAAGGGAGACAGCCTTTGGGAGAAAATTCCTGGTTGAACTTGTTTAAGGTCATAGTTGAGACACCCAGAAGCCTGACTATTGGCAGAACTGGTCTTCACTAAAGAACAACTTTTTCCAAGTGGGAGGAGATACTCAGAGAGGAAGTGGGGACAGCGAGGTGAAGGTGGTCAGAGGTAGACGGCTCCGAGGTAAATAGCAATGTGGTCTGCAAACATACAGGACACACTGCAGTGAAAGCAATGTTGAGCCCCACTTTGTTCCTAGAGCCACATGAGGTCAGAAGAGAGAGTTCGTGTGGGTCAGGGCATGGGGCAGAGCTATGAAGAATTATACCCAGGAACTCACAGAAACTGTGAGAAGGCTCTGGACCACCATGGGCCATGGAGTTGGGGTTTGGTGAGTGGAATCAGCTCTCTGAGGGTCCTGGGGACCTAGTGGGCACCAGGGTTCTTGTTGATTATAGTGGAGAAGACTGGTCAGGAACTGATGACTGTGATATAAAACATTAACTCCATGCTGGAGAAAACACCTGCTTGGGCAGGTAAGACCTTCTGTCCTTCCCAGAAGCAACTGAGTCAGGTAAGCACTCAGGGACAGGTGGGGTGGAGTCTTGAGGGGTGGGCAACCTGGGCAGTCATGCTTAGGTTCTACCATGGGCTCAATGTGTCCCCAGATTCATCTGCTGAAGTGCTAACCCTGAATGTGATCATATTAGAAGATGAGGCCTTTGGGAAGTGATTAGAGCTTGATGAGGTCATGAGGGTGGGGCTCTCATGATGGGATTAGTGTCTTTACAAGAAGAGACACAAGAGCTCCCTCCCTGTGCCATGTGAGGACACAGCAAGAACATGTCACGCCAGCCAGGAGGAGGGCTTTTGCAGGAAAAGAATCTGCTGGCACCTTGATCTTGACCTTCCAGCCTCCAGAATGATGAAACATCAATGTCTATTGCTTAGGCCACCCTGTCTGTGGTGACCACAGCTGATGAACACAGGGTCTGATTCCAGGGAAGGAGGGTAGGAAGATGTCTTCACCTGGCTCTGTCCACACCTGATCCAAACTCTCTTCTGGGTAAAGAGGGGTTGAGACTCCTCGAATGCACAGTTCTTTACACAGCTGACTGGCATTTAAGACTTTTTGAGTTAAAACATCTTAATAGTTTAAAGATGTCTTGCATGCCAGTGTCAGTACATCAGAAACCATCAACCTGTGTCATCAGATTAAATGGTGCGGGAGAAAGGTTCTCTTGAAATCTGTTAATTTAACTTGGATTCAGCTTTGTTAGCTTGTTCTTTTAAGAAAGAACTATAAGTGTTCCTCTCACCTGCTTTTAAACCACACCCTGGAGATGATGGGCTTCCCCAGTGGCTCATTGGTAAAAATCCACCTGCAATGCAGGAGACACAGGAGATGCAGGTTTGGTCCCTGGGCCAGCAAGATCCCCTGGAGAAGAAAATGGCAATGACTCCAGTATTCTTGCTTGGAAAATTCTGTGGACTACAGTCCATAGGGTCACAAAGAGTCAGACACAACTGAGCACACACAGGCAGGCAGGCCTGGAGATGGTGACTCTTAGCAGTAACTGTACCAGTCCTTGTCCTCCTGGCCTCCGTGGAGCCAGGTTCCTGCTCCCTCCACTTGTGCAGGGTCCAGCATGTTGGAAAATTTCTGGGCAGAGGGCTGGTTGTTGCTCACACATTAGAGCGTATTCTCCTTATTTCTCTCTTTATTTTCAGAAAGCAAAGAAATCACTTTGATTAAAGATTTAACTTCCAAAAGTATTTAAACCCCAGTTAAAGTCAATAGACTTTGGCATAAGAATGCAATGATCTCAGCTTTTTATGCTTAATTTATAAAAATAAATGGCAGACTTGAGAAGATATACTGATTTGTTTCTTTTGGGCAGTTGATGCATAAGGACATGCATTTAAGAGAGACCATTGTTAAGTATGTTGTAACTCCTGGCCTCCACTATAAAACCTGGGGCTGAATAATGACAATTTTATTAAGCTCATTATTGGTAAAGTTTGAGAAACAATTGCTGAAAAACTCAAGTGCTTCAAAATTCAAATCAAACCAGGGTTTCCCTGGTGGCTCAGTGGTAAAGAATCCGCAAGACAATGCAGGAGATCTAGGTTCGATCCCTGGTCTGGGAAGAACCCACATGCCCTGGAGCAAATAAACCTGTGCACCACAACTACTGAACCGGTGCTCTAGAGACCAGGAGTCCCAACTTCTGAACCTACATGCTGCAACAACTGAAGCCTGCATGCCTAGAACCCATGCTCTGCAACAAGAGAAGCCACAGCAAGAGATGCCCTCACACTGCAAGTAGAGAGCAGCCCCTGTTTGCCACAACTAAAGAAAAAGCCCAAGTAACAATGAAGACCCAGTCCAGCCAAAAATAAAATAAATTAATTAAACTTGAAAAAATTCAAACTAAAACGCCGCCAGGGGCAGCAGCTTGGTCTCTGGCAAGCTTAGAAAAGTGTGTGCACGTGTTTTGTGGAGGACAGTTAGGGTCTGGACGTCCTGTATTCTAACCTCATCATCTGGGATCACCCTTTGGTGTCACAGGCTGGCCCAGAGCACCAGGCATTTGCTGTCGGTGTCCTGTTTCAGGGAGGCTGGAACAGCTCCTTGTAACCTCATCATGTGGAGCCAGGGCCGTTGTCAAGAGAAGTTGCTCTGGGTTGAGGAGCTCAAAGAGCAGGTGAGCTGCACAGGGTTCAGGGTCCTGCCTTGAACTCAGTGCTGGGAAGAGGCTGAAGTGACCCTGCGAGAGAGGGAGGGTGGAGGAAAGGGGTCTGCAACCGGTGAGCCGTGAGCCGTGCAGGAAATAACGTGTACTTTTAGGACTGGCACAGGTCATTGCCTTCCCTCTAAGCAGAAAAGGAGTCCCGGTGTTTTAGAGCTGGAGGAGGCTGCTTTTAGGTCTAAGCACTGTCAGAAAAGGGGAGCAGTGAGAAGGGCCTCCTGGGGCCTGGCCAGCACACAGAGAGGCTCTGTCCTGCAGCCCCTCCGCCCGCTGGGCTCTCACGGTTGTCAAAACACCCGAGCATTCCTCAGCTAACCCAGCTCACAGAGGCGAGCCCTAGGCCTGGAGCAAGCCGCTCACACATTTTATTAGTCCAGGCAAAGCCATAAATTCCCCTCTGGAATGTTGGTCTGCCCCCACTTCTCTGCCCCTCCAATGGCCCAGCCTGAGCCACAACCAGCTGGCAAGTCCAAGGCAGGCCGATTTTCCTTCCTTTGTAAAGTGAACTCCTCAGTTCACTGTAATAATGTTTATTTTGCTAAGTATTGAAGTCAAAGGACAAAAAGTTAAAAAATCAGATGCAACATTTATATTCACAAGCAAATATAAGATACATGTTATGAAGTGTGTGTATATGTCTAAATCTGCACATATATATCAAATATACACGTATTTGAGCTTTGCCAACTCTTTATTGTGAAATACAACACACTTTCAATGTAATCTAAGCAACAGTTATCACGTGGTTGCCCTGCCTGTGGCAGGAGGCCCCTGAGACAGTCCCTTGTGGATCACCCCGCTTTGCCCTAGCAGGGACCACTGTCCTGATTTGGGGATCTTCATCCTCTTGCTTTTCTTTGTAGTCTACTATCTAAGTATGTGGGCTTCCCAGGTGGCTTAGTGGGTAAAGAATCCACCTGCAATGCAGGAGACGTAAGAAATGTGGGTTCGATCCCTGGCTTGGGAAGATCCCCCGGAGGAGGGCATGACAACCTACTCTAGTATTCTTGCCGGGAAAAGCCCACGGACAGAGGAGCCTGGCGGGCTACAATCCATGAGGTCACAAAGAGTCAGACATGGCTGAAGAGACGGAGCACAACACACATCTAAATATCTGTCCCTAGCAGTTCAGTTTAGCTTAGCTTTGAATTGTGTATTAATAAACTTTTCCATTTGCATAATTGTGTTTCTGGTGTCTTTTGCTCAGTTTTGTTTGGCAGATGAATTCACCATGTTGTTGATATGGTTCACACAGCCTCAAGGCAGTAGTGTATGTCTTTGCACAGATATGCCACTTTTTAAAAAATAGTTATTTATTTTGTTTTGGGCTATGCTGAGTCTTCATTGTTGTATACAGGATTTCTTGTGAGTTACTCTTCGTTACAGTGCTTGGGCTTCTCACTGCGGTGGCTTCCCTTGTTGCAGAGCACAGGCTCTAGGGTTCGAGGGCTTCGATAGTCATGGCGCGTGGGCTCCATACTTTAGCTTCTCAAACTCTAGAGCACATGTTCAGTAGTTGTGGCGCACAGGCTTAGTTGCTCCACAGTACGTGGAATCTTTCTGGAGCAGGGATCGAACTAAAATATTTTAGTTAGTGTGGGTAATTTATCTTAACCCTCTGTGTGCTATTTTTCACTGGTAAAAAGGAATAATAATCCCTGCCCTGAAAAGTTGTTCTAAGAATTAATTGAGCAACCAGACAAGTTTCTGGACACAGTAGAATTTTAACAAGTGTTCATTTCCTGTCTCCCTTCCTTAAATAGTAATTGCAAATACCACTGAAATGTCTGTTTACCTGAACTTTCTGATTACTGAAACTTAGACAAGGGGATTCCTCTTATCATTCATGTGCTCCAAACCACCAAAATGTGGGGGATGCAATAATCTAATTAAAATGCTCTTTCTATTTTTAAAAAAGCTATATTAACCTCTCTATTATCAAAATCATTTTTCTTTGATGTATCTTGCCAAATAAGTCATAAGTCATCAGTCCTTTCTCAGACTGAACATTTGGGAAGGGTGGTTTTTAAAATGTGTGAACATTCCAGGATCTTGACACCCAAGAATTCTTAATGCAGACCCCTGGCATGAGGATTTCCTGAGCAGTCCTTCAGGCCTGCAGGCCAGATGGGAAGAGCTGGATTTTGCTTTTTATATACCATCTTAAAATGCTTGAAGATTAACTAGCTTTACTTGATTCTAATCCTGTTTTATACAGAGCTATTATGACATGAACTATTTTTAAGACAAATGGTTTAATTACTCACTTCTATCTTTGATATATAACTTTTAACAGTTAAATATGATCTTTTTGGAAACTTATTTTAAAAGAGGGACTGGCTTATATTAGATACAAGTAGAAAATTCAGCATTTTCCAAGAGCAACACATAAAATTTTTTAGTCATATTTTATTCATATTAAACATGTGGTTAGTGCATTACTTAAAAATATAAAAACAATTTATGACTTTTAGAAAATCCACAATGCTGTTCCTTATTTTTTAAAAAAGAGTGAAGGTTGGTGGGTGGAGTGTTGTTTTTTATAGTTATTTTTCTTTGGATATTTTTAGTGTGTTTTACTATTAAGCTTGCAAACAGGAAAGCAAGACTTTGTTCTTGAGTCTTAGAATACAATTTTATTTCTCATTTCAAATCTTGAAGATTTTGGCATCACATAGTTTTATTTTTGAAATAAACCATTTAAAAAGTCATCCATATTTTTAATAGGGCTTCCCAGGTGGTGCAGTGGTAAGGAACCTGCCTGCCAATGCAGACACAAGAGAGTAGTGTTCGATTCCGGGTTAGGAAGATCCCCTGGAGTAGGAAATGGCAACCCACTCCAGTATTCTTGGAAAAGTCCATGGACAGGGCCTCGCGGGCTACAATCCACAGGGTTGTAACAACTGGACAACTGAGCACAACCGAGCACACACGCGTGTTTTTAACGAGCCATTTCAAAGAACTGATACAAAGAACTGCTGCGACTTAGCAGCAGCAGCAGCTGAACCATCTGGGATGCGTTTGCTCCCTGTGGACACTCAAATCTGCTGGATGTCTGGGATGCTGGCCCCACTTTGGCCGATGCCTGCTTTTCTGGTCTATCCTCTGCAACCTCTCACTCCACCACCCAAGGCTGGTCCTCACCACAAGTGTTCTCCCGCCTCACACTCACCCAGGGTCATCTCATCAACTCTCAAAGTTGCAACCCTCACCTACCGATCACCTGCGCCCCAAAGTTTACTTCCAACCCTGTCTCTTTACTGAACCTGAGTCCCTGAGGCATCTTCACATTTCTGGTTCCCTCAGTGGATCAACTACATATACTGGCTTTGCATGTGCACACTCCTCACACAATCTGTGTTCATTTTAGGCAACACAGCAGCCTAGGCTAGAATAGTCTTGTTTGTCTACTTGGATTCTGTCATCAACTTATCCAATTAGTCACTTGTTTTGTTCTGTTGATTTTATTTCTCAAAACCATCCCCTCTTCTCTGTCCCAACGCTGTGCCTTAGTTCAGACTATTCTCATTATGTCTTACCTCTTTTTTAAAAAAACTGCTTAACTGGGTTCTCTCCCTCCTACCCTAATTAACAATGGATAATTCAACCAGAGATACTCCTGAAACATAAATCCAACCCTATTTTCTTTAATTAAACTGGTTCAATGGTACTCTGTCTCATTTAGGAAAGTCCAAGCTTCTTAATGTGATGATTAAAGCAAGTGCCCTGATCAGACTTGGGCCTTTCTCCTATGAGCAAGAGCTGGTCTCTGATGCTGAATCTGGGAGACTGGGTTTAATGGGGGTGGTATCTGCCTGCACCTCTGGGCTCTGAGTGTCGGAATTCACAGAGCCGAGTTTCTCATGAAAAAGTCATTGAAATGAGTTCACAGGCCCATCCTCTGCCCATATGGAGTTTTGTACTAAGAAGTTCAATAATATTTCTTATAAAACTGTGGTGGAATGTATTGCCTACTACAAGTAGTAATAAATCCTTCTGTGAGTTCCCTTCCAGGAAATTTTTAGTCTCTACAATTGGAGGCATCTGTTTTCTGTTGTCAGAAATTTAAATCTGCGTAACCTGGGGTCTCCTTTGGCTTTAAGTACCAGAAAACTTGGAACCAGATATATTAGCCAAGGATTGTAAACTGCTTAGCTCTGCTATCAGAGTCTATGGACACCTTTGGCTTCCTTTAAATGGATTCTTTTCCTTAACCCCTGGAAGACATTCCTGACTTTTTTGTTCTCTAACAACTTAAAAGATTTCTTGGGGTGAGAGGACTCAAAATTCTATCAACATTCAACATTATGGCTTTTATATCGTGGTTATTACCTTCTAGCCTTTACTCACATGTTTTTATAAAGTTGCAGCTTTTTACTTAATATGAGAAAGATCAATAAATTCTGTTCATTTCATCATCTCTCTGGACTTTCCTGTTTCCATTATTTTCATCTTATTCAGACCCCAAACTTTCTGGCTAGGATAACTGCAATCTTCTTTTCATGACTCTACATCCAGATTTTCTATCAATCCAGCTTCCAAATGACCAGCCAAGCAATCTAAAGTTCATGTGGTGGGGCAGCTGTCTGCCTAGCAAGGTTTTTAACTTATGCCTAGATGTATGCATGTTTGCATGTTACTTACTTAGGGAAGAGGACTGTTATGTTAAGCCTGGAATTTGTTCATAGAGGTGATGATAGTATTCAAAGATTCAGATATATCCGAAGATTCTAGAAACCTCCTGGAAGGGATGAGTTGGGGACTCCAATCCCTTCTGTCTGAGAATCTGTGTATAATAGGATGCTAAATGAAACTTTCCTTATAGAGACACTCCTGGAGGTTGAATACAGTAGATAAAAACACTGTGTATTGTTTGATCTGTCTTGAGAGTCTTAGCTTATCATCTTCTTCCAGGATAAATAAGAAAGTCGGGAGAAATTATTTTGGAGAGACTTATTGGTGTGTTGTACATTTTGTCTCCCTCCATGGGAAAGTGGGGGTATTTTTCCACTCTTCCAAACCACCAGCTTGGTGAGGGGCAGTTCAAGTCACTGGGAGAGCTGGACAGGTGACCCCAGGAATTGAGAGCAAAAAAGATCTCATATCTGATTCTCACATGGAAACATCTAAAGGTGAGAGCCTGGCTGGAGCATTAAAGAGAAGATTGTAGCTGGAGAATGGTTCATTCACATATGTGGAGGGGTGAAGGTGTGAGTTTCCATGGGTGAGATGCGGAGCCAGGGTTGAACCATTTTGATAGTTGTTGTTCAGTTGCTAAGTCATGTCCAATTCTTTGTGACCTCATGAACTGCAACACACCAGGTTCCTCTGTCCTCTACTATCTCCCAGAGTTTGATCAAATTCATGTCCATAGAGTCAGTGAAGCTACCTTACCATCTCACCCTCTGCCACCTCCTTCTACTTTTGCCCTCAGTCTTTCCCAGCATCAGGGTCTTTTCCAATGAGTCGGCTCTTCGCATCAGGTAGCCAAAAGTATTGGAACTTCAGCTTCAGCATCAATCCTTCCAGTGAATATTCAGGGTTGATTTCCCTTAGGATTGACTGGTTTGATCTCCTTGCAGTCCAAGGGAGTCTCAAGAGTCTTCTCCAGAACCACAGCTCAAAGGCATCTGTTCTTCAGTGCTCAGCCTTCATCATGGTCCAACTCTCACATCTGTACATGACTACTGGAAAAACCATAGCTTTGACCATATGAACCTTTGTCAGCAAATTGATGTCTCTGCTTTTTAATACACTATCTAAGTTTGTCATAGTTTTCCTTCCAAAGAGCAAGCATCTTAATTTCATGGCAGCAGTGATTTTGGAGCCCAAGAAAAGAAAATCTGTCACTGCTTCCACTTTTCCTCCTTCTATTTGCCATAAAGTGATGGGACTGGATGCCATGATCTAGTTTTTCAGTATTGAGTTTCATGCCAGCTTTCCCTCCTCTTTCACTCTCAACAAGAGGCTCTTTAGTTCTTCTTCACTTTCTGCCATTAGAGTGGTATGATCTGCATATTTGAGGTTGGCACTTTTCCCAGCAATCTTTATTCCAGCCTGTGATTTATCCAGCTTAGCATTTTGCATGATGTACTCTACATGGACGTTAAATAAGCAGGGTGAAAATATACAGCCTTGTCACACTTCATTCCCAATTATGAACCAGTCACTAGTTCCACATCCAGTTTTAACTACTGCTTCTTGACCTGCATAAAGATTTCTCAGGAGGCAGGTAAGGTGGTCTGGTATTCCCATCTCTTTAAGAAATTTTCCATAGTTTGTTGTGATCCACACAGCCAGAAGCTTTAGTGTAGTCAATGAAGCAGAAGTAGGTGTTTTTCTGGAATTCCATTGCAGAGATGTGACCAGAGAGTGGTCATTTACCTACTTCTCTCTTTCTGGGCACCAAGGAGGTTGCACTCCGTCCCATACCACTGAGGTTGGATGTGGCCAAGTGACTTGCTTTGACTATTAAAATATGAACATAAATGATGTGGGTCACTTTCAGGTAGAACTTTTAAGGGCCAGCGAATGATTTGTCTCTTTCTGTGTTGTGATGGCTGTCAAGGAGGTGTTGGTGACTGCTTTTTCAGCCTGGAACCTGGCCTGTGGATGACACAGAACAGAGCACCCAGGTAACCCACAAGGGTCCAGGAACAAGGTATTAAAAAGTCCAGTCTAACCCCAACACTGAGATGTTAGGGTTTGTTACACAGCTCACCTATTCAGCTTACCATCCTGACTGATAAACTCTCTACAGAGTCAAGGTCCACAGAGCAAACACATGAATATGGATGACCTGGAACCAGAGGTGAGATCATTGCCCATCTCAGGAAATAGCTGGTTAGCATCCATTGTGGGAGAGGGTTCCGAGGAATCCACAAAAATGCCTCTTGAGAGATGACACATGGCCATGGTCAAAGGGCTCAAGCCTTAACTGAGTCACTTAAAAGTAAGACTTTTCAATCTTTGTCTCTTTTCCTCCACCAACTCCTCCTTGGAGAAACCAGAGGCAAGAATGAGGAATACAGGAAGTAGAGGAGAAGGTCATGGTATGCTTCTTAGATTTCTTGGACTGCCATGACAATATACTGCAGATCGGTGGCTTTAATAACAATTCTCTTACAGTCCTGGAAGATAGAAGTCTAAGATTAAGATGCTGGCAGTGTTGGTTCTTCCGAGGCCTCTCTCCTTGGCTTATAGACGCCTGTCTTTTCGCTATATCTTCACATGGTCTTTGCTCTATGAATGCAGAGAGAGCTCCAATATCTCTTCTTCTTTTAATAATGACACCAGTTGAGGCTTAACTTTAACACTTATTGTCTCTCTAAAGGCCCTGTCTCCAAATACAGTCACATTGAGGGCTAGGGCTTCAGCCTCTGAATGTTCATTCCATAACAGTGGGTACAAAGGAGACCCCATCCCCTTTATCAAGCTAAAGTCAGACCACACTGGAGAGAACACAGCCTGAGAGGGGACTAGACTGGACCTTTTCATACCTGCCTGGGCCGACTGAATACAATTTAGTACATGAATTGACTACAGAAGATTTGGCAACCAAACAAGATGAACCACATATCCTTAATCAAGTTCAGCTGGTGGCAAACAGGAAGCTGAGACAGAGTTCAGGACCAAAGTGGTACCCGGTAAGGGAAGTGGCAGCCTCCAGAACCATCTAGCCATCCTGTTCTGGCTTTTAGAAGAAGTCTGAGTGACTGTGCCAACCAGGAACCTAGGAGCCCAGTGTATTTCTGATGAGCAGCTGCTGTGGCCAGCCCTGGTGGACCATCACCTGCCCTCTGACTGTAAAGAATTCCTAAAGCCAGGAAGTGTCAAGGGCACACACTGGCTTGGATGGTTTTGGCTTCAGCTGGAGCCTTGGTCTCAGCCAATGGCCTTGAATGTGACAGAGAATAACAGGCTACCACTTAGTGGTGGGGGTGCACAGTGGAGTAAGGATCAACTCAGGCCAAAGGGCACATATGATGCATTAGAGTCAAATGCTGAAAAGGTTTTCTTTGGAACTCTTTTGCCCTCAGGATTCTGTGTCTGGTTGGGGAACAGGATCAGCAGCCAGAAGATGACAAGGAAAAAAGATAAGTGCTACCCTGCAGGTGCCTAGAAAGTATCTATAACAGCTTAGAGGAGGGAGAAGGTGGAGGGGAAAAAAGGGCTTGGAAAAGATAGCTTTACAAGAGAAGAAAAGCAGAACAGAGCTGGTCAGGGAAAAAGACCCCTCATCAAGGAATCAGGGGCACCCCCAGAAACAGTGCTTCTGGGGCCTCTGTACTGCCAAAACTGGTACACTGTCTCCTTGAGTCTTAATTACAATCTGGCTATCAGGGCTGTTTAAAATATGAGAGCACCCGAGCTCAAGATTTTCCTGTGAAATATGCTGACTGCCAGAAAGAAGCCCAGGCACAGGGTTGTAAGAAACTGCAGAGCAGGGGAATAATATGGATATTGTCAGATGGAAAATCTATAACAATTATAATAGAAAATATACAGAAGTTTAAAAAAAATACGTAATTTTTCATATAATGAAATGAGGCTAAGGGAAGCAGAGAGAATGCACCTTCAACCAAAAACACATTTCATAGGTGATTATGTGTTTTTTTTCTGCATAGAATTCCATTCACTTATTTTTGCATCACTGGCATCATTTGGCTCTATGATATTTGGACATCATCCTTGGTTTCTTTTAATATTTACACCCCCCCCCCAAATAAACCAGGAAGATAAAATCTTACAACTTTTAAAAAGCTGGGCACGGCTGTTTGCAGTCCTGATGGTCACAAGTCCTGTGGAGGGGACTACAGCACACAAGCTCTGCCGCTGCTCTGTGATGCGGTGAGGGCTTGCGTGGGGACAACATACCCCGCACCTGGGCCACCCCCTTTCTGGTTTGGCCCAGCCCTCCTGGGGCCAGGGACCTGAGTCTCCTCCGGCCCAGACTGGAAGCCGAGAGCCAGATCTGGCCTTTGCCTACACTTCCCTGGGGTCAGACGCCCAGGAGCGCTCCCCCAGTGACCCCCACAAGGGCAGTACTGCACATCCATGTCTGTGGACAGTGATGGCCTTTGCCTCACCTCTGGCATCCTCACTCCTTCCTTAATCCAGCCACCAGCTACTGGGGGCGGGAACCTGGCTGGAGGGACAGGATGGAGCAGTAGTCAAATTCAATGATGCACTGGCCTCAAGCAATGCAGAGTCCAACAGGGTCAGGCTGTCCAGACACAAATAAGTAGGAGTAAGTGAAAAGTAGACTCGAAGGACCATTTAGGGGAAGGGTCCATATGCAGGGTTCATAAAGAGGTACACAATTCAGGTCTCAAAGGTGGGCACAGAGAAGAAGGTGAGCAGGTAGAGGGCATGTAGCCACGTTCCCTGGAAGCCATGGAAGATCTGGAGGAAGTGGTATCGGGACACCAGGAGAGAGGGGAGGCGTGGGGCGGCCGGAGGAGGGGGTTGTTGGTGGGGAGGGGAATGCAGGCCACTCAGCACACCGAGCTCACATGTTGTTCTCACTGCACCTCCTGCCTAAACAGGCCTCTGGAGGAGCGGAGTACACAAATCCTTTACAGAAAGGTACCAACTTGCAGCTGGGCCTGGCTCCATCCACGCTTAGGTTAAGTCACCCTGAGCCTGTCCATGAGCCTGCTTCTCCTTCCTTCTCTGCTGGGGGTGATCCAGATGGGCACCCTGGAGAGCTGGCCTTCCAAGGGGCCAGCTGCCCCCAGTAAGCTGGACAACAGGCAGCCACAGACATCAGATGAGATTCGGGGCACAGATGGGGGTCTGTCCTAATTCAGGCTGAGCCCACAGAGATGAGAGGCCAGGCCTTAAGTCACTGTGGACAGGGTCCTTCCCCAAGTCCTGTACACAGATTTGGGCACACACTCAGTGACCAGCCCCCACCAGTTTCACAGTCCCACGTTCTGCCCAAGTCTATGCCCAGCCCAGCATGTGTGGTGGTAGGGTCTTGCCTCAATAGAGCTGAGAAACACTTTGGGGATATTTGGAAGGATGTGTGTCACTCATGAGACGGAAGCGACAAGTCAGTGGGCTCTTACTATTCCTATGACCCAGTTTGCAACCCAGATAGGGCCTCAGTGTGGTTGGAGATCTGCTGGTGTCAGTGGTTTCCAGCCCTTCCTACCCAGCACAGGACCTGGGGAGCCTGAAAGTACTGATATCCAGGGTCAGGGTGACGACAGAGGAAGCAGGTGGGCCTTCAGCTTGCTCATCAGGTTTTAAAACCTCCTTGGAAGTTTTCCCACGTGGCCAGGGTGGACAGCCGCTGTGAGAGCTCACCATAGATCAGAGGGGCACAGGCCAGGCCTCTGCGGGCAGCCCAAGGGGCCAGGGATGGACCTCCCCACCTCCAGACCCCAGCATCTGGAGAAACATGTCAAGGTCAAACAAAACACTGGGTCTCCATCCAAACCATGGATGTGTTGGGGTCAAATCACTCCCTGAATTCAGGGTTAGGTGGCTACTCTCAGGCCAGGGGGCCTCCAAACAGCTGGGCCTGAGGTGCTGGTTCCTCTCAGCCCTGGCCACACAGAGACGACCTGGGCCTATGGGACCTGAACGTCTGGGCAGCCTCCCCAGAGCAGCAGGCCTCCTCTACGGGAGGAGAGGGTCCCCTGGACAGAGGCCCTGGATGGGAGGAGGGCTGCTGTGGGTTTTGTGGTCACACAGTGGCCAGTGTCAAAACTTTTCAGCCACCATAGCGTGTAGACCAGCTCACAGTGGTGGGAGGGAATCTTGAAGGCAAGTACAGTGAGCACAGGAGAGACCTGTCCTCTCTCCACATCCCGGGAGACAAGACTGAGAACTGAGGTCTGAGTCAAAATGTCTCCAGCACCAAAAGCCATGTCACACATATCGACAGACAGTGCCACCAGTCACAACTTCATGAGGCAGACACTGTGGCCCTTCATGAGAGGTCGTTTATTTGCTTTTTTAAAGCACAGTTCAGGACTTTCCTGGTGGTACAGTTGATAAGAATCTGCCTGTCAATGCCAGGGTCACGGGTTCGATCCCTGGTCTGGGAAAGATTTTTACATGCTGCAGAGTGACTCAGCCCGTGTGCCACAAGTACTGAGCCCAAGCTCTAGAGACCATGAGCTGCAACTACTAAAGCTCTTGAGCTCTAGGGCCCAGGAGCCACAACTGCTGAGCCTGTGTGGTGCAACGACTGAAGCCCTTGCATCTAGGACCTGTGCTCCACAAGAGAAGCCGCCACAATGAGAAGCCCGTGCACCACGACTAAGAGTAGTCCCCATTCACACAACTAGAGAAAAGCCCACTTGCAAAAATGAAGACCTAGAGTAACCAAAATAATAATAACAATAAAACAATGAAGTGCAACTTAGAAAAAAAAAAAAAAGAGATTGTGTGGCTTTCAGCCTCCAAGAAGGCTGGGAGCAAGAAGGACTGTCCTGGAAAACTCAGGAAGCAGAAGGGATATCGTGCAGCCTGAATGCAGGGCTGGGGACCGGGACCCCACTCCCTCCCATGCACACAGCTCGTGGCTCACAGCCTGATGCCAGGAGTGTGATGCTCCAGGCCCAGGACAGCCCTGCCCAGTGTCTTTTTGGCTGCATGACTGGATATGTGTTCATGCCCCAGTATCCTCACTATGAACTGGCTCTCAGTAACACACTGTCCATCACAGGACTTGTAAGGAGCTGGCTCCTCTCAGATGTTAGTTGTAACCGGGCTTGAGGCTGAGCCAGGGAGGAAGCCCCTCCAGCTGGGTGCACTCCCAAGGGCCTCTGCTGAAAGGGATTTTAGAAATGACTTTTACAATAGTAGCCCATTGGCTGTTGAGGGAAAATGAGCTCCTGCAGGGACTGCACAGGGGAGGAGTGTTGTGGTCATTCTAACATTGTAACTCCTGCTGGCCTTTGTCTCAACCCTAACTTGCAGTCACTTCACAACCATATTTTCGTGATGGTCCCTTTCCAGGCACCCATTCATTTGACACAGACAAGTGAAAAATGAAATCTATTCCTCATCCCTAAGGATTGACATCAATATAAAATGCAAGGGGGCGTCCCTGCTGGCTCAATGGTAAAGAACCCTCCTGCCAATGCAGGAGACAACCGTTTGATCCCTGGTCTGGGACGATCCCACATACAGTGGAGTAGCGAGGCCCAAGTGCCGCAACTACTGAGCCTGTGCTCTGGAGCCTGGGAGCTGCAACTACTGAGCTCATGTGCTGCAATTACTGAAGTCCTTGCACCCTAGGGCCTGTGCTCCACAACAAGAGAAGCCACCACAATGCCGTGCACTGCAACTACAGAGTAGCCTTTGCTTGCCACAACTTGAGAAATAGTCTGTGCAGCAACGAAGACCCAGCACAGCCTAAAGAAATAGATAAGTAAATTATTTTTTAAAATGCAAAGAATTACATTTAAAATCAGGTCTGAGACAATCAAAATATTCTTCGTATTAAACATAACTGCTATAAACAGCCCAGTGATGACGGGCAAGTCCTACATACTTGGTCTCCTCACATACTGCATCTCAGCTCTTTCATCTAATCTCCACTGGGAGCAGGGCCTTCACATCAGAGGACTACAGGAAGGATGAGAATGTCTAGAAAGGGCGGCACTCTAAAATATCTACCAAGTGCATTGGAAATTGCCAGGAAACATTGCTCGGGGAATCCTGATTTCAATTATGTTCATAAACTTCATAGCAGCTAAACTACAAATGCCCCATCTTGGCTAAATTAACGTCTTCAAAGTAAATCCTTTAAAGGAAACATAAAAAGATCATCTTTAAATAACACAAGAACTAAAATATTTGAGGTTAATGGGTCCCAAAATAGATAATACTGCATATATCAACAGAAACACTGAAGCACATTTGCTCTTTAAAATGCTTCCTCTTCAATTTCAGTGACTAAGGGTGCCAAGTATATAACCTGATAATTCTGAAAAATACAAAAGGAAAAAAAACACTTCCTCTCAGTAATGGAATTCTCTAGGCCATAATACTGGAATGGGTAGCCTTTCCCTTCTCTAGGGGATCTTCCTAACCCAGGGATTGAATCCAGGTCTCCTGCATTGCAGGCAGATTCTTTACCAGCTGAACCACAAGGGAAGCCCCTCAATAATTATTGCAGAAGTTCTATTTTAAACTGATTAATTTAATGTTAGAAAGATTTCTCCAATAGTGGTAATATTAGTGTGAAATGGTTACACTCATTAAGACTGGTTGCCCTGAAATTTCTGGAGGGCATTTTAGGAGCAGTGTGGTAATCTATAACTAAAACCATAAGTATATTTTATTCTTCTTGGCCCAGTATTCCAAATACCAAGAATTTATCCTCAGGAAATATTTCAAGAGGGAATAGTTTAGAAGTAGCAGAATACTCATTGTAATTTTCTGCCAGAGGAAAAGAGATAATCATTTGTAGCAGGGGTTGGCAGACTTTGTCCCATGTGCCAAATTGGCCCTCTGACTGTTTCAGTAAATAAAGTTTTATCGGCACAAAGCCATTGCTCATTCATATGTATGTTGCCTCTGGTACTGTTTCTGTGCTGTAATGTAAAATTGAGCCTTTCTGACATAGACCATATGGCTCACAAAGCTGAAAAACATTTACTATCTTACCTATTTTGCAGTATTGATTTTTTAAAATCCCAGATTATTGTATTGCTCTCTATTCATAAAATTATTCATTTATATCCCTCTGTAAACCTTAAGTTTAATCCTAGGCATTTATATTTTTCTTACTATTGCAATTAAAGTACTTTTTAAAAAGTGCTATTCCTTGCTGATAATGGCTGTGCTGGAAAAGTTTTTGATCTTCAGATATTTATATTGTAACCAACTACTCTCTGAAATCTCTTAGTTGGTTAATTAGTTTTACTTGTTTCTCTAATATGTTTCATATAGACGATCATATTATCTGGAAGTATAAGGATATTTTGTACCCCCTCCCTTCAATATTTGTCTTCCTTTATTCTTGTGTCACTGAGTCAGCTGTTATATCTTGGACAGTGTTAGATATTCACAGGGACAATAAGCATAATTCCATTCATTCAGAAATGGCCTTCATCTAGTTCCTTAGAATTCAGGAGCCATAAGTTAGCCCTAAAAACCCAAGTTACAAAGTTTATATTTCCCTAAAAAAAAACTCCTTCTCAATTAGTCCACTCTCAAAAGAAAACAACTGCGGGCGGAAAGCAGCTGAGATGTTCAAGCTCTTACAGAATTGCTTATCTGGCTTAGAAGAAACCATGACTTCTTTCTGCTCCTGAGTCACTCTATTTTGGACTGAAATACTTAAAAAAAAAAAAAAACCTTTTTTTCTTTCCGGGCACTTCAAGACAGGGATGAGGGATACAAGCTTCAAAAGCTAAAGAAACCAAACAAAATTCTGTTCAAATAAGAAGTACCTACTATCTGAAGTACAGATGGTGAGACAGACATGGATTCTCTGTGCCTCCTATAAGCTCTGTGATGCTGGGCAAAGCTTCTGAGTCACAGTTTTCTTGACTATAAAATGGGAAATAATACTGGAATTCTAGAGTTGTGAGAATGAGGACTACCTCACAACATGTGGATAAGAGGTACCAGACAAGTCCTCAAAGAGAAACAATTGTAACCCACACTGTTCTCAACATTTTGAGATTTGTTCCTTTTGGGTGCTCAGAACACAACTGTTCTATAAACACAAGATCTGAGTGTGAGGAGGAAGGGCGGGGAGGAGATGACCGAGAGCAGGGGTGACGCCAGCCCACCTTTCTGTCCGTAGGTCTCCGACTTCACGTTTCCCCTCCTGCCCGTGGAGCCTCGGCTCCTGGCAATGCTCAGGGCACCAGGTCCCCCTTTCCCAACCACCAGGCCTCCTCTGATCTTCCTTGCTGCTCACAAGGCCTTGAACTTGCTGTGAACTTGACAGCGATTGCCCTTCTCCCCAGTGGCTGGACTGCTGTAAATAATCAGGATGATGATAATGAAAAGAATTGCGCAGGATGCGGCAGGAGTCCAACCAGACTCCCAGACTCGCTAGGGAATGAGGGCTGTCATGTCCAGGGCACTGCTCTATGTACTTAGTGTTAATAAATCACAATAATTAAATACTGGCCCCAGTAACCTGAAATTCTTTTCTTTCATTTGGTGGAGCATTTATGGAAAGATGAAGACGAGTGCTGACGGTCCTTGTTATTCACATGGAGTGCTAGGGCTGGTGCAGGAGTTGGCCAGCTGCAGCCTTCCCGAGGCTCCCCCCGCAGACCTGGCCCCCATCTGGACTACAAGCTTACACTCTTTCCCTCCCTCTGCACAGACGGTAACGGCGAGCAGGATGCAGACCTGAGGGAAGTGCTGGGGCCACTGGAGACAGATTGCCCAGAGCTGGGACTCTGGAGGAATAATGGCTAATACGCATCTGTCTGAGTGGGGTCAGCACCGTGCTGAGCTCTCCACGGGTACAGCCTCACTTAGTTTTCCCCACCTCCCTTTGGTGCATGAGGAACCTGAGGCCTGGAGCCTGGCCATGAATGCAGTCTTCACCAGCATATGTATTAGTCAGGCCGAGCTGGGTTCTACTGTGGTAACAAACATCTCCCAAATCTCAGTAGCTTCACACTGCGAAAGTTTATTTTTCACGTATGCAATATCTTGTGTGGCCCTGTGACTTCACCAGGCCACTGTCCCTGTGGGGGACAAGTTGCTCCTGTGTCCTGGCTCAGCCATCTCCTGAGGAGATCACCTTTGCCTTCCCAGCAAGGCAAAATGTATGTGAAGATCTTCCGCACACATGTTTATTTAAAAAACCCAACCCTTCCTTCCTACCCCTACCTTTGATCCAGTGACAGACAAAGGGAGCCTGTTAGTCTATGAGAACAATGGATCCACGTCCAGATCTGCCCAGGGTTTACTTCAGAACGTGCAGAGAGAGGATAAAGAAGTAAATGTCAGAAGGGAGAATACGGGGTGTCAACCCAGGGCATCAGGCAAACCACAGGGGGCTCTGGGGGAATCCCTGAACATGATTCCAGAATCTGACATTGTCCGAACACTCCAGCTCTGAGGATCCCACTGGGAAGAAGAAAGTGCAGGGAGGATGGCCATTCTTCAGGCAAGCAGCAAGCTCACTACCTCAGTGATGCTCATGGGTACCAGGCAGCCCCTTATCAGTGCTGCCAGGACACCCTCCTGCCCACAGACTACCTGAAACAATGAAGCAAAATGAAATTCAAGAACAAATTTGCCCTTGAAGGAGCCCCAAACTCTGAATCCCCTGGGGCCTGACACCTTAATGTCACTGTGGGGACACATTTGCTTCAGACTGGAGAGTGTAATGACTAATTTTATGGATGGTGGTACCCAGATAGTTGATCAAACATGATTCTAGATGCTACTGTCAAAGCATTTTTACATCAGTAGATTTTGAGTAAAGCAGTTGGTCCTCTTAAAGGCGGGGTGGTGGAGGGGTGTCTCATCCCATCAGTTGAAGGGCTTAAGAGAAAAAGAATGAGATCCTGTGAGCAAAGGGAATTCTGCCTCCAGGCAGCCTTTGAACGGCACATCAACGCTTCCCTGTGTCTCTAGCCTGCTGGCCTGCCCTGCAGATTTTAGACTTGCTTCCCTTCTCCTCCACACTCCATGACTATGTGAACCAGGTCCTCCAAATTCCCCCATCTCTCTCCATCTCTCTCTCTCTTTCTCTATTATATGTATATGTATATATATATATGTATATGTGTATATATATATGTATATACATATATCCTACTGATTCTATTTCTCTAGAGAAATCCTGATAGCCCAGCTGATAGTTCGTTGCATTGACACAGAACTGTTTTTGTTTGATTGGAAAATAATTATTAGGAAGCCCCCATGGGTCAAAGATTCTTTCTTTGACTTGCTCAGCCAAGAGGAGAAGGCTCCCCTTTCTGTCCATTTCCATCAGGGATGTCCACTCAACCCCTCCTAGATGATGAATCTGCTTATAAATCTGCCTTCAATCAGCAAAACACACTTTATCCAGGAGTAGAGCCAGGGGCCCATTACTGTCCAGTTCTCATCAGAAGTTTATCTACTATGAAGACCAAGTGTGGGAATTCATAAGGTATAGCCTGAGAGTCTGTTTCTTCCGAACCGTCTCTACTTTAAGTGTAGATTAATCCAGAGCAGGGAAGCCTGTATTTCACAAGCATTGATTTGGCTCCTTGCAGAACATTTACCTTTGCTGAATCACCTGTGGGCATTACAGGTGGATTTGAGACATGGCAACAACAATACTCTAGAGTCAAATAAAAAGAGAGTGTTGAATACCCTTATAAGAAGAAACACGGAGAGGTGATCTTACTCTTCGCCATGTGAGGACATGATGAGATGTGTGCTAAGAAAGCATGCGTGCTAAGTCACTTCAGTCATGTCTGACTCATTTTGACTCAGGAACGGTAGCCCACCAGGCTTCTCTGTCCATGGGATTCTCCAGGCAAGAATACTGGAGTGGGTTGCCATTTCCTTCTCCAGGGGATCTTCCCAACCCAGGGATTGAACCTGCATCTCTTATGTCTCTTGCATTGGCAGGCTAATTCTTTACCACCAGCACCATCTGGGAAGCCCTCTGCAAACCAGGAAGAGGGGGTCGCCCCAGGATCAACCCTGCTGGCACCATGATCTTGGACTTCTAGTCTTCAGAGCTGTGCAAACATCTGTTGCTTTAGAAAAAAGTGTCAAGCACAGATGGTGTCACTCATTGGTTAAGAGGATGGTGCCATACAAAACCTGGTGTCCTCTGGCACATTACCTGTGTTTCTGCCTCAGGTTTCTCACCTGTAAAGAGGCAGTCCTACTACTTCCTAGGCTGGTTGAGATGATCAGATGAGATGAAGACGGTAAAATACCAAGCCCCAAAGAATCAGTGGCCCTCAGTGCAGGTTAGTGTGGAGGTCAGGGACCCCACTGTGGGCACCTGAAGAAGGGGAGGATGGAGGGAGTCAACCGAGGAGGTTGGTAATTTCCAACCAGACTGGCCGGCACCAGAGCTGCTTCCCAGTTCTGGTTTTGTTTTGTTTTTTTCCCAGAGAACCCTGCTGCTCTCTCGTAAAGCCAACACAGGGCTTCGAAGCAGGGGTTTGTTCTTTCGTGCACAATTTAACATCCAGCCAGGCGCGTCCGCAGCCCTGAGCCAAATGAAGGCATTCGGCCGGATGGTGAAGGGCTAAGCCAATTACCCTGCACAGTGCTGTTCTGGTTTGGAAAGCTGTAATGACCCCCTTATTAGCATGTGTTAGCCAGTAGCAAACAGGATTTGAATTAGGAATTCTTGATCGAAAGCCTGACCACTTTTGAACTCTCCACAACCTGGTAAATTCTTAAATGTCCTATTAGAAGGAAATTAAAGCTCTGCTGGACTGCTTATAGAGTAGCAATAGGAAATCTTATTATAAAAGTGTAAGGAGATTTCACATTTCCTCAATATTCAGAATAAGCAAGCAATATCAACTTATTTGACATTAAACACAGAAGCCAGATTTCTACTGCTTTTGTAATGAACCTGTTTTTCTGTTCTTACTGCAACGAATGTCACTCATTTCTGAAGAGGTTGACTATAACTTGCCATAATGTCCTAAAATAGGACAAACATGCAGGGGTAAAGATGGGCAGAATCAAAGTTTCTCTGGTATGAATATACTCTGTGTCTCTTTCCTCTCCTATTTTTCTATATGGCTGCTTGTCTTTCCTTCTACACATGTCCTTAGTGGTAAAGTTTATTGTGGAAAACACTTAATTTTTAAAAGCTCTTTGCATTAAAGAATTATTGTAAGGCCCCATGAGTTATACTGGAAATTTCCTCTTGGAAACAGTGGGAGAGGAAGAGAGCTGAAAAGGAGGAACCACCAAGAAGTCAGATCATAGCTCTGTCTGAACCTGCATACCTCCCAGGGCACACAGCAGGATTTCTGCATGACGTAGCCCAGGTGTTAGAGGCAGGATGTGCAGTAAAAAGGTGTGAGACCTCCCCCAGAGTCTCCCCTTTAGCACTGCAGTTATTTTTCAGATTCTATTCATGCTTCAGTTAGAGGGGATTCTCTTTTATTCTGATAGATTACTGGTTGGAAATTTCAGTTTCCTGAGCTATTAATGCTTTATCAGGAATATCTTTGGATGGGAATAATAAAAGGGAAGATGATTTAGGTATTGCCATCTACAGTCTATCAGAATCTGAAAATTCCTATCTCCCTTTTTGAGCGACAATTTGACACAGGACATATTGTATACGATGTAACTGCAGACTATAAAAGCAGCTGACAGCCTCTTCTATGATGCTTTTCTGGAAAAAATAGAGAGATGTAGGCCAGGGGCTGAGTATATCCTACCTTACCTAAGTGTCTGCTAACCAGTTCTGATTAGGAAACCAAAAACAACTGGGGGCATGAATCTTGATCTTGGGATTTTCTCTTTTCCTCATTAATTTTTGGTTGTTCTTTAACAATTTATTACACATTTTACTATGTAGAACACTATTCTTCAAGAAAAATATAATGTGGGCCACATACATAATTTTGTTTGAGAACCAGACTAGCCACTGTTGTAATTTATCCTTTAAATCTCACACATAATTTAGAAAACTCAAGAGAAAAAGTCTTTTGCAGTTACCTGTATTTTTACTCTTTCCATTCTTCTTTCTTTCGTCATGAAATTCCAATGTTTCCTCTTATTTTTTCCATTTCTGTTTAGAGAACTTCCTTTAGCCATAATTATAAGGTAGATCTGTTTTTGATAAAGTCTCTTAGTTTTCCATTATTTTCTGGGTCAATATTTCTTTCTTTCAACACTTCAAAAATATTGTGCCATTTTTTTTCTGGTCTCCATAGTTTGTGATAAGAAAGCTGCTGTCATTTGAGTCACTTTTTCCTACCTTTTTCATTTCTTTCACGTGTGTTCCTTGAAGCATTTCTATGGTGGCTGCTTTTAAATGTTTGGGGTTTTTTTTTTTTTTTTTGTCTTGCTAATTTGTCTTGCTTTTTCCAAGTCCTTTGGCTTTTAAGAGGAGACTTTTGTTTTTGTTTTCATGTGCACCTATCTCCTTCAGCTCCCAGTGTAGGATATATGAAGCAAGAAGAAAACTCAGGGGAACACACCACCAGGTCATTCCTCTGGTCCTGAGGTCTCTAGTTGGTCTACTTTCAGCATCTTCTTATTATGTTTTATATATGATTCTGAGGGAGTTTTGTTGTGTTTAGCAGAAAAAAATAGAAAAATGTGTGTCTACTTTATCTTTCCAGAAAATTAATTCTCCTGATGTGTGTGTGTGTGTGTGTGTGTGTGTGTGTTGATGTTTTAGTCACTGGATGGAGTTCTGAGAGAAGCATGCAGTGGACACACGGCAGAAAGGTGAACATGACAGAAGATACAAACTAAACATTTCTCAAGAAGCCATGCACTTGTTTCAAAGTAATGAACTGAAATTTAATCATATCATTAAACAATTGAACTGTAGTAGTAAAGAAAGGAGGAAGAGGTATAAGCGATATTAACATGAAAAAAGAAACTATTCTGAGCTAAATTTGAGTGAAAGGATTGCTTATAGGTATAATGATCAGAGAGGGAAGCGATGCTTTGACTATCAGGCTAAGACCAGGGTCACTTTCTTCCAGACTTTTGGGGCTGTCCACCCAAGCCAAGCCCAAGGATACATGGAACAGTTTATAGCACAGGATCCAGAAATTCTTGACTAATGCAGGAAGTAGTGCTTATGTGCTGAGAGAGTCAAACAACATATGCAAGTATAAAAGTAGTGAAAAAATAAAATCCTATAGGACTTTCTCTTAAAAAGTAAGCTAAAAAATTGTGTTGAATAGTTTGAAAGTAATGATTGATATTAATACAACACTTTGTAGACAATGACTTCAAAGCACTCTACAAAATTCTCTAATTCCAGTTCTTTCATTCTTTCACTCTCCATTGCTTTGTAAACCTCCTCTCCCTCTCTCCGCCCCCCCCCACATGAACATACATGTATGCACATATACACACACATACACAAACCTACCATTAACACAAGTGAACATATTAAAACTAAGGGGAGTCAAGAACCAGTAAAGAGAAATATGAGGCTATAAAACAAAATCAAATACCTGGATGCATTAAGAAATTTTAGCTTAACATGTTCTCTCCAAATGTTAAAGTCAACAAAGAGATCTGATTCCTGAGGAAGAAGGGCTTTTTAAAGACATTTTATAAAGGAGTTGTTTATGATTAGAAGATCCAGATGTGCTCAGGTCTTTTAAAAATGTTTTTAAAAAGATTAAAAATGACTGCTGAAACAGGACTCATAATTTTCTGTTTATGTGGTTGTAGCTATTTATGATACTAGAAATGTCTCAGTTTTCAAAGTTTGGCTAAATGAAAAGTTTTACAGAAGAAATTTTTGAATTTTGGGAGACTGGGCAACCTAGGACTTTATGCTATTTTCAAAACACTATTAACTCCAGACTCACCAAAGTTTATTGCAGTTCCAAGCATTTCATTATCAAGCGTCTTATCTTTAGAGTTTAAATTTTAGCTTAAAAATTATATTTTAATAAACAGAAAAACACACCAGTCATGAGTATACTGTTTGAAGCATTGTCACAGACTGTATGTAAACACACATGTATAACCATCATCACTCAGCACCCCAGAGTCCTCTCATGGCTCCTACCTCTTGTTACGCTCTCTCCTACTTCCCAGGGGTAACCATTACCCTGAATCCAGTGACATCAATGAGTTCTGCTTGTCTTTATAATTTGTATAATGGGGCTCATGCACTAGGTGTGCCTTTTGCCAGGCTTCTCTGGGTTGATCTCACATCTGGGAGACTCATCTACATCACTGCACAAAGCAGCAATCCATTCATTTCATCAATTGATGTCCCATTTATGAATATATCATGTTCTGCCTGTTCTGTGGCTAATGGTAGTTTTCTTTTTCTTCATTTTTGGGTGTGACAAATGAAGCCAATGTCAGCATTTGTATGTGTACTTTCTGATGTACAGATGCTTGCATTTCTCTTGGTCTTTCACCTGGGAATAAATTTTCTGGGCTCAAGTATGTGCAATATTCAGATTTAGTAGACATTACACAAGAGTTTTCCAAAGTGGTTATGGCAACTTTCACCAGCCACGTACAGGACCTTTGCCTGTCTCACATTTGGCATTGCTATGGTTTTCTCTTCCCTTGGAGCCATGTCCACTTCATTTCACAAAGATGCTCCAGGGTGAAGGCGCTTACCTTCCTAGACTAGAATATGATTACCCCGCTTTAGTGAGCAGAGGGCTTCTGCACACTCATTCTCCTCAGCATTCATCTGTCTATGATACACAATACTTCATCACCCCACAATGAAAATGTAGGCACATTAGTAGTGATTCCTTTCATTCTTTTCCATACCGTAACAACCACTAATCTACTTACTGTCTCTGTGGATTTGCCTATTCTGAGTTTTTAATATAAATGGAATCATACAGGATATGGTCCCTGGTATCTGGCTTCATTCACTTAGCATAATGTTTCCAAGGCTCACTGATGGTGTAGCAAGTGGTAGTCCTTCATTCCTTTTCACGGCTGCATGATATTTGATTGCACTGATGGGCCACAATTTGTTTTGCATTCTTCCACTGATGGGCATTTGGGTTGATTCCATTTTTTGCCTATTATGGGTAATCCTGCTAAACGTGTAAATGTTTTTGGGTGAGCATATGTTTTCAGTTCTCTTGGGTGTATACCTCAGAATGGAATTGCTAGGTCATATGGTAATTCTATATTTAACATTTTGAGGAACTACCAGACTGTTTTCCACAGTGGCTGTTGTGCTTTACAATCCCACCAGCAATACACACATCTTCCATCTCTGTACAGTCTTGCTAATACTTGTTATTGTCTTTTTGTTACTATAATTATTATAGCTATTCAAGTGGGTGCACTTATTTTTGCAAACAAATTTTTTCCAGGTAGATTTTCATAAACTCGGAGTTAAGGCCAGTTTCTTCCTTTTATTTTCCTGCAGGGAGATAGTTTTAATGAATCTTTTATTTTTAAAACAGAAATATTCCCAGCTAAAAGCCTTGATTTGTTACTAGCATGACTGTCAGACTTACACCAAGTTTGAAGTTGATTTTTATAATAGTTGTAGGATGATGATAAGAGCTTTTCTGTTGCCCTGAAACTGACAACTAGTCCCTAAATCTTGGAACCAAGAGGCATTAAGTACTTTACAATCTAAGGAGAAGCACAGCCAAATGGGGAGGGGGGCCGCAGCTCAGGGGCAAAGAGTCTGCCTGCCAGTGCAGTAGACATGGGTTTGATCCCTGATCCAGGAGGACCCCACATGCCTCAGAGCAACTGGGCCCATGTAACCACAACTATTGAGCCTGTGTTCTGGTGCCTAGGAGTTGCAACTACTGAAGCCCACGCACCCTAGAGCCTGTGCTCCACAACAAAAGAAGATACTGTTTTGAGAAACCTGCACACCACAACTAGAGAGTAGCCCTCACTCTCTGCAACTAGAGAAAAGCCTGAGCAGCAACGAGGACTAAGCACAGACAAAAATAAATAAATAAATTGTTTTTAAAAAGTTTGCCTAAGAGTCTACTATATGCAGTCATCACCTCTACCCACACATCCCAGACCTGTGTAGAAAGGCCCACCCATGTTCTCCCTCTGGATCAGCAAGGCGCCCCAATGGCACTCTGTCTTCTACCTCTTTATGAGCAGTGAAATCTGAATATTTCCATTTTAATATCTTGGTCATCTGTTCCATTTTTTTGTTTGGCAGCCTCTCACTACTCATAATTCACAGAGATTTCCTCCAGTCCCTTCAAATAGGTCTCCCAATGTGTTAGAGAGTATTTCATCATCCTCTCATCAGCACAGGCCCACCCTAGGCTGTTTTGCCAATGGCCCTGGTACCCCTGGAGCAACAATGGCGCCCAAGCCCTGGGCCTTCTCAGCCATTGGCAGCCGTGCCAAGAGGTGCTTGCAGCTGTTTCCACAAACCAGGTGGAAAGTGAAAGTGGAAGTATTAGTCGTTCAGTTGTGTCTGACTCTTTGCGACCCCATGGACTGTAGTCTGTCAGGCTCCTCTGTACATGGAATTCTCCAGGCAAGAATACTGGAGTGGGTTGCCATTTCCTCCTCCAGGGGATCTTTCCGACCCAGGGATTGAACCCACGTCTATGGCATTGCAGGCAGATTCTTTACCATCTGAGCCACCAGGGAAGCCCAAACCAGGTGGGGCTCCTAATAAAGACATCTCCTGTAGGGAAGCTTGTACATGAGGGACCATTGACTTCCAAGCTGCTCTTGCTCTGGGAAAAAACACCCTAAGTGGGAACCAACCTGCTCCTGCAATGTCAGCGCTCCTCCTGGCCTTGAGCTCTGGAGGCTCCTCACAGATTACAACCCAGAGGCTTCTGTGCTGGTTATAATGAGCCTACCCTGCAGAGGATGCTGTTTTGGGTTGAATCATGTCCTCCCAAAGATACAGTGATATAGACAAATAAGTTTATGGAAATATATTAGTCAGCACCCAATGTACCTATGATTCAGTTTCTGCAGTTTAATATAAAGCAAAAGTACATGCTTGAACTATTCTTAATGTTTCTGCAGTTTTACAACTGACCTGAGCAATGTCAGGAATTCAGCTTTATGAATGGGTGCTAATCAGTAACAGAGATCATTTAGTAATGGGCTGCTTGATTAAGTAAACAAGGAGGCAATGGCCTGAGATGCTATGCCAGCAACCTCAAATCTAAACTGTAAATGCCTCAAGGTTATGAATCAAAATGCTAGGGACAGCGAACCACACACGGCCACCTGGGCCTCAAGCTGCAGCCATCAGTCAGGTCCTTGTGCTTCCCCTTTCTCTCCATTCGGCTCCCCCACCGCTTTCCAATTCAAATTGATTTTTGCTTAGACTCTTAAAAATGTTAACATGTCTCAGCTTATCTTTGAATAAGACTATACAGAAAGTTAATAATAAAACCCTGGGCTTCCCTGGTGGCTCAGCAATAAAGAATCCGCGTACCAATGTAGGAGACCTGGGTTTGATCGTGGGCTGGGAACATCCCCTGGAGGAGGAAATTGCAACCCACTCCAGTATTCCTGCCTGGGGAACATCATGGACAGAGGAGCATGGTGGGCTATACAGTCTATGGAGTGGCAAAGAGTCGGACACAACAACTCTTAACCTTAAATGTGAGTCACACATATAATTTAAGGGCTTCCCTGGTAGTTTAGCGGATAAAGGAGAAGATCCCCTGGAGAAGGAATAGGCTACTCAGTCTACAACTCAGCAACTAAACAAAAACAACAACTCTTGACCTTCAATGTGAGCCACATATGTGATTTCAAATCTTCCAGTAGGCACATTTACAAGTAAAAATAAACAAATAAAATAAATGTAAATAATACCAGAAAAGTAAAGCCCTATGTTTTTGTCTGGATTTAAACATTTTAAGTATTTTAAGTCATTTAGTGAGTTATCCTTTTACCTGGAATAACATAAATGGTTGTTTCAATAGGATCTTTTTTTCTATATTTAAAAAAATTTTTTTTAATATTTATTTACTTTATTTTTGGCTGCGTCGGGTCTAGCTATGGCATGCGGGCTCTTCACTGTAGCATGTGGACCCTCTAGATCAGATGCACAGGGTCAGTAGTTTCGGTGCCCAGGCTTAGCTGCCCCGTGGCATACGGGATCTTCGTTCCCTGAACAGGAATTGAGCCCGAGTCCCCTGCGTTGGGAGGTGGATTCTTAACCACTGAACCACCAGCAAAATCCCCAGCAGGATCTTATTCACGGGATGTGACCTAGCATTCCATTGAAATGATTTCACAATATATACCAAGAGCAAATCATTATGTTCCCCACATGAAACTAATATAATGTTAATGGCAATTACATCTCAATGAAAAAAAATAGTTGAGCGGGTTCAGTGCTTTCTGCTGGGTCTCACAGCTCATCACTGAGGGAGCAGGATTTGCACACAGGAGCACAGACACCACAGGAAGCACGTAGAAACCCTCTCCCTGGTGTGTTGCACTCCCTCCTGACTCCTGCCTCCTCTCTCTCCCAGCACGTCTGGAGAGGCCCACCGGAGGCCACTGCTCATGACTGCATTCCTGGTGGATCCACCTCTTACTCTTGGCCTGGAACCTGGCCTCCCAACAGTCCCTGTGGGCTTTCTCCTGTCCACACGTATCATGTCGGACTTCGTGGAGGCCACTTTCACCAGCACCCTGAAACCTAATTTTCATGTGAACTGAGGAATTTGCTGCAGCTTATATAGGGGCAGAGTGGGCAAGGCAAGCCTAAGACCTCATCCTGCCCTGAAGTCCAGTCTCTGTAAATTAGAAACTGCAAGAAATTAGATGTGTGGGAAAACCAGAAAGAAGTTCAGAGATTCAGAGTAGGTGGAGGTTCAGCATCTTTGTACACCTCCTCTGCTGTTCATGCTTTCAAAGGAACCGGCTGGCACAGAACGGCATGCTCTCCTCTCCAGCCAGAATGGCAGGTAAGAGCAGGTGCAATCACAGAGGCCCAGCCTGTGTTGAGAGGTCGTGACCCCTCCTCTACATGGCTGTCATTCCCAAAGCATATGGCAACTCCATCCAACCTCTCCTACCCCTTTGCCCTTCCTCTGACTTGGTTCTGTCAATCCTTTTCTTTCCTCCCCCCACCTCCAATTTTCATCCTTAAAGAACTAACTATATAACAACAACTCTGTCAGAGATGTGAACACTGAGTAGGTCCAAGGGAAGGAGCTCTGAGTCCCATGTCTGCCCAAGCCATGGCAGCCACACCCTTCCTCATGCCAGGGAGGATGGCTGGGCTGGAGACAGAGAGCTTTGTCACCTGTCACCTCGGCTCGGGGCATCTGAATGGTGACAGAGGTCTATGTACACAGGACACTTAGTGGCAAAAGAAACATCCGGCCTTACGCCTTCCCCTGGACTTGGCTCCCTGCCACGTCTCCCTGAGGGCCCAGGACACTGGCTGACCAGAAAGCAAGATGCAGAGGAAGCTGACAGTCACAGACCCTGCTAGCCAGCCTTGCTGGGTGGGAAGCTCTCCCACGCCTGCATGGTCAGAAGGCAGAGCTGGGTGGTGGGGTAGGTGAACACAAGGCCAGCCTGTCTAGGGACAAGTCATTTGTGTCTTGTGAGCTTCTAGATTATTTCTAGTACATCCTGTTCATGTTTTGCTATTTCTGGTATAGGGCAACTCTATCTTTCTGAATATAGCATAGCATGAATTAATCCTCTCATTTCTGATATAAATAGCTGGTTATTTTCAGTACATCTTAAACAGAGTTCTACGTGCTTTGCTACTGTCCTCCCACTCAATCCCACTAAGAGCCCAACCTGCAGACAAGGAAAGCAAGGCCCACCGAGGTTGCTGAGGCCCAGACCTCACTACAGGATCACACAGGCCACACTGGATATAGCTTGAGTGTTTTCCTATTAAGAGACTTTTGTGGAAGGCTATTTCCAGTGTGAGCTACATCAGTTAGAATGACAATTTGCTGCTGTTAACAGAGGCCAGAAAATATTTTGACAAGGTAAGAGTTTATTTTCTTCTTTTTTAGAACCAGTCTGGGGGCAGGGCATCCAAAGAAGCTATGTGGTTCAGTGCTTGGGGTCCTTCGCTCTTTCTCTGCTTTCTGTCTGCAGCGGCTGCCTCCTGGCTTACCAGGATCTCATGGGTCAGAATGGCTGCTGGAGGCCCAGCTCTCAAATCCACATTCCAGTCCAAAAGCAGGAGGAAGGGAAAATAGGCTAAAGGACCTGGCCCCAAGCTCTGTTCACATCTTAAGAAGCTATTCCAGAAACTTCTCCCAGCAAATTCCCCTAGTGTCTCATGGTCAGAGCTGTGTGGCGCAGCTGGCTGTTAGGGCAGCAGCTCTCCTTGCCAGCTCTCCTCCATTTAACACAGCAATTCTGCTCCTATGGAAAAAGGGACAGCACAGGGCTTCCTTGGTGACTCAGTGGTAAAGAATCCACTGGGTTCCATCCCTGATCTAGGAATATCCCATGTGCCACAGAGCAATGAAGACTGTGCATCACAACTACTGAGCTTGTGCTCTAGAGCCCGGGAGCAGAACTACGGAAGCCCCACACACCCTAGAGCCTGTGCTCTGAAACAAGAGAAGCCACCGCAATGAGAATCTCAGTACTGCAACTAGAGGGCTGCCCCTGCTCTCTCAACTAAAGCCTGCACACAGCAACGAAGACCCAGCGGAGCCAAAAGTAAATAAACAAATTAAATTACATAAGAAAAAAAAAGGACAGTCCATATACGGAAGGTGGAAGGCAACCTGTGTCTTGGTTCCCTGTGTCATTTATATTGGTAGCTTCTGTCTCCTATATTTTTATTTGCTTGTTTCTGATTAAAGCACACAGTGCCTTTCTACAAAGGTCCCAGGTTTGGAGATTAGGATGTGGACATCTTTGGGGACCACTATTCTGCCGACTGCAGAGATTGAGGGGCTTTCCCCCAATTTCTTCTGAGACCCCGCTTCACTGCACCAGTGCAGCCACTTTAAACAACGTCCCCAGCAGGGCCTATCAGACTCGGGCTATCTTCGGGGGTTGGGGGTGCTGACTGTGAGCCCTGCTCTGTAGGGCTGTGAGACAGGATGTGAGCAGGAACAAATTGGGTCCCAAAGAAACGAGTTTGTCCCCAGTCAGAGGGTGGAGACAGGCCGGACCTCCCTACAGGGGGACCTCAATCTCCACCCGCTCCCCTCTTGGCTTCACCTGGGGTAAGAGGCCTCCTTGGGCTCGGTCATCATCTCTGTGTGCTCTTTGCCCACAGCAGGACAGATGGGCTGCTCGCTGTGGGCACATAGTGGTCCTGGGCGCTGCGAGAGCCTGATAGTCCTCCCTTCTCCAGGGAGATACAAAACCTCCAGAGCCTTTCAGTTTTCCTTCATCCCACTGCTCTCAGTTCCCATCTCCTTCTGGTCTCCAGGCCCTGGGAAAGATGCTGAGGTTACAGCTGTGAACACCGTCCATCCCCAGCCTCATCAGGGCCCACAGAAGGGTTTTTTTTTTTTGTCCAAACCCAATCCCCTGAACTTGGGGTGCACTCTGTGATGATCTTCACAGCTTTGAAGTTACTTTGCAGCAGGTCTGGCCCCATCACATCCTCAGTATCTATGGGGATGGTCTGTCTCCCACTCAGGTGTGGCCCCCTCTGTCCTCCTGATCCCAAAGACCCCCCAGCATCACTTGCCCCCCTCTACTTGAGATCCACAGGGTCTGAATCTTCATCTTATCAACCACTCCTCCATCCCTAGCTGACACATATACAAATTCAAATTTGCGACTCACTGGTATGACTTCAGAAGGACCAGTTCATCTCTCTGAGTCTTACTGTCCTCATCTACTAAGTGAGAAGTGGACAGAAGGACCCCGAAGCTTCCTTCCATCTGGGATGTCTTATGCCTCTTCCAAGGGGCTCTGTGTTTTAAAAGTTTTGAACAAAAGACCTCACTATACCAGCAATACACTCAAAACTGGGTGGTTTTCACAACAAGCGCTGAACTTGAGCGTCTGACTCTCAACCTGATTTCTGTCTAATGCAACATCCTGTCCCAACTGAGCTGGTGGAGATCACAGGGACTGCAGTACCTTCCACGTCACCCCCACCACCCCCACCCTCACATTTTCATGGCTTTCTCTGGGTCTCCTGCCGCCGCTCCGCTCTGTGCCCCATAAGCAGCTCACAGGCTCCGTTTATTGATTGATTGAATGAAGTACAGTTGATTTACACTATTGCATTAGGTATACATAGCAAAGTGATTCGGCTTTTTTTCCAGATTATATTCCATTACAGGTTACTCCAAGATATTAATTCCCTGTGCTGTACAGTGAATCCTTGTTGGTTACCTATTTTATATATAGTGAAACTGTTAGTCGCTCAGTCATGTCCAACTTTGTGACCCCATGGACTGTAGCCCGCCAGGCGCCTTTGTCCATGGAATTCTCCAGGCAAGAATACTGGAGTGGGGTGCCATTCCCTTCCCCAGGAGATCTTCCTGACTCAAGGATCAAAGCCAGGTCTCCTGCATTGCAGGCAGATTCTTTACTATCAGAGCCACCGGGGAAGCCTGTTAATCCCATGCCCCTAATTTGTCCCTTCCCCACTCCCTCTCCTCTTTGGTAACCATAAGTGTGTCAGAGGCCCTTTTAAAACCAGTATCAGATGGAGCAGTGGTCCTGACTCACCAAGTAAAGCCAAAATCCCCCACCTGAGCCTTCCATCCATGCCCTGCTGCTTCACCTGCCTTAGCTTGCCCCTCTCCAGCCTTCTCTGGTGGCGTGGTCTTCTATTTGCCCAGATCCTCGGGCCTCTGCCTGTACTGATCACTGAGACCCTGGCCAAAGTACCAGCTTTGCCCAGGCTGCCTCCTTTAAGTCTCTGAAATGCCCTCGCCTCAGAGGCCTCTCTCACCATCTTAGTGAACCTGTAACTTTCCTTCCCTCCCCACACACTGCTGGGTCTCTTCTCCCTCAGTTTTCATCATTCCATGCTAATCCCCACTTCCTAAAGGGAATCCATGTCCTGTTCCTCTGATTAATATTACTGGTTTTCTCCCAGCCCCAGACACGGAACCCCTCAAGGACATGGATTCCTGTCTGGACTCAGAAAAGTTTCTAAGCTCCCAGATGCCTGGCATAGTGACTTGGTCATGAAAGTCCCACAGGACACAGGCCCTGCCAGGAACAAGAGAGTGGCATTCTCCCTAGTGTCTGACAGAGGTGACATAAAGGGACAGGAAATCATTCAGTTTATAGTCGCTTTCTCCGTGACAAGAGCCGCAATGCTAAGAACACCTTTCGCTGTCAGATGTGCCTGTGCATGGCTGGTTCTGGGGCTTCTGTGTCTCAGAGAAGCAGCAGCCTCCCATGGACCCTCAGCCACTCCTGAGAAGAGGTGCTAGTCCTCGCTGGGCCCCCCAAGCCTGCCCCCTCACTGAGGCAGCTGATGGTGGGGCTCCACACCCAGGTGCTGAGGTTTGAAAACTCTCCCTGCCCGGAGTGGGGTTCTCCTTTCACAGGCTCCACATTTACTGCTTTGCCTCTTCCCTGTCTCCTTGTGATAATATTTTTGGCTCCAGAAACAACAGTCAGCCTGGTCAGCAGGGGTTAAAGATGCACCCTGGTGACAGGATCAGGGTGGCCCTGGCACAGTGGCCAGAGTGACAGTGCTATCCCTTGCCCTAAAAGATGTCTCTGCAGACATACCCCGTGGGTAAGAGCAGTGACCTGTGGCCATGGCCTCTGCCGCACAAACCAGACCTAAAACTGGAGAGGCTGTCCCATGTTGAAGTTTCCTTCCCCTTTGAAACATAGGAACACTTAGAAGAGACACAGTGAGCAAAGGCTCATGGGTTCTGAGCCCTCCCTGTGGTTCTCAGGAGATGGTTCCAATCAGGTGAATGGAGGCTGGACGTAATGGCCAGGTCCCCGGCTGGATCGCAGCATTGCAGTGATGGGGAGGTTGGTGTGAGGGCTGGCGTCAGCAAGAGAAGAAGGCTGTGGGTTTCTGCTCAGCATGTATTCTCCATGCACCGACTGGGATGGCGGCTGTATGGGTGTCCCTGGCTTGGGATGTCCCCAGAGATAAGTCACACGCCCACAGAGGAGAGGGGCCAGGTGGCGTCACGTGACTCGAGTCCTGGAGGGCCAGCTCTCCATTCGTGCCCGGTGCTCCAGGGTAGCAGGAGGGGAGCCCTGAAGCTGTGCAGCTCCTCCCAGCCCCGCGCTCCTTGGCGCTGACTTGTTTTGACCCTGTAACCAAATCAATGCTCAGCGAGTCCCTTGCCCTTCTGCGGTTTGGTACTGACTCCCTGGGCCCCAGGCTGATTCTCTTCAGGGAAATCCCTGCTTTTCCCAAATGTTTCAGCTCTTATCCACACTCGGTCCTGTCCGAGATTCCAGCTCCAGCACTTGCTTGCTGTGTGACCTTGTGCGACATTACCCAACTTTTCTCTGGGCTTTTTTCCTGTGCAAGGCGGACGGGAACCCACCTCAGTTTCTCTGAGGATTGAGTAAAGCACAAACACTTTGTTGGTTGTAGCCATGACACCCTTGCTCTTGGTTCTTCTCTGTCCCCATAGCACGCAGGCTCCTTATTTTCTTCTAAGGACCATCTGACTTTCTTCTTTGTCAAGAAAGAACTGGGCAACTTAGTACAAAAAGACATTCACTCCAGGAAACTGATTATTCTCTTTGGCATCTGATGGCTCTTAGTAACATCAACCAGGAAGGTTTTGTTTTCAGTGTTACTGAATCTGATTTATTTCGTATATGCCTAAATCTCATCTGTAGTTTGACAGGGAACAAAGTAGCTGGGCCCTAAAGGTCAGGGGTCGCTCCCAGTTGATCCATCCATCAACCTTGTCCCTGGACTCACTGTCTTGAGCCAAGTCTGGGTCCCCTGATCACAAGATTTGTTATGTGGAGACACTATGAACATGACTGAGCAAATGCTTTATTTAAAATATTTTTGCTCATGGTTTAGTCAAGAAATTCTCTTGGTTTTTGGCAGTAATTTTGCATCCTGAAGAGCTGAAAACCACAAAGAGGAGAGCATAATGTGCAGCCACGGTCAGAGAAATTCATGAAACAAAAGGAGGCGTGGCCAAAAAAGGGCAGAGAGGCGCTCCTGTACCTGCACTGGGCTTGCACTCCACCTGAACTGGGCTCAGGCCTGGCCGCTCCTCGTGGGCACTGCTCTGAGGTGGTCCCTCTCTTGGTTCTTTGTCCTGTTCCTCTCCGAATGCCAGGCCAGGCACCAAGAGACCAGAGGCGTTTGGAGAGGTGGAGTGGGCTCTACGGAAGATTCCTCTATGTGGGAAGCACTGGCTGCAGACTGTAAACATATTTGGCTTCCTGGATGTTGCGAGACACCTGCAGTGGTTACCCTAAGGGACATTCTACCAGCTGTGCTTGGGACCTAGAGAAGTTTCTGGGCAGCTGGGATCATGGATGCTGCCCAATTCGGCTACTACATCCAATGTGATCCAAGTGCATCCTTACAGTCTTAAAACATAGACTCTGTAGGAAAGGAAGTCATGCTCTACACAACAGTGACATCGTAAGGAACTCATTAGTCTGAGGTCGTGGGGTTGACCATATAAATAGGTTCAAGAAAGATTAAGATACATTCATGAATGATAGATGAGCCATGGATGATTAGGAAGATCTGAGCTCATGTTTAATCCTTCTTTGTTTTCTCCCCAAAATACATTTTCATAAAAAAAAAAAAATAGGCCAACAGGTTAGAACTAAAAAGTTATGTCTAGTTTTCAAAATATTACCATTATTGCTGTTTTGTTCAAGTTTCTTCGAGTCTTGATCTCCATAAAGCATTGCTTGTATAATTAAAGTTGTACTATGTAAACAACTTTCTAACTTGCCTTATAATCCAACATTATATCATAAATATCTCCACAAGCTATTTAAAACTCTTTGCCACCATTTTTTCAGATGCTTGCAAAATAGTTCAGGGATATTTAATTTACTTCCAAACTTACTGTGATGAATAACTTTGTACAAATAATTTTTTCGGGTGTATTTAGAGTTGCTTCTTTTGGCCATGCTTTTTATACATTAAGTGTTTTTCTTTTGGTCAGATTTACTCACATGGATTACTGGTTAAATGATATAAACATCAGGCTAAAAGGTATGCATGTTTTTTATAGTTCTTAATACATGTTACCACATTGCTTTTGAAAATAGTTGTATCAATTTATACATCTATCAGCATTACATAAGTTTCCTTGACTTTACCAGCATTACATATTTTATTTTGACATTTTCGTTAACTTGATAGGCAATGAAAGATATCTCATTATCTTAATTTTCATTCTTTAATCACCAGTAAGGTTGAACATTTTCCCACATGTATTAATATGTTCCCTAATTCCTTTTTCTCTGGGGTGAATTATCTGTCTCTCACTTGTCCATTGGGAGTTGATTTCCACAATTTGCATGAACTCTTCATGCAACAAAAACATCAAACTTCTGTAGCATTTCGGTGGCCTAAGTGTTGACGCTCTTGCTCTACAATAGCCTGTGTGCCCCTAAACGTGTGGTGAATACCACTGCCTGTACCAGGGAACAACCAAGGAGAAAGTATCTTTTACTTATTTCTTTGTTATCTTCTCTTTCCTGAGGCTCTCTCTGGATCAGATTCACCCTTTATGAGTGGGGTCATGTTTATTTTACTTTTCACTATAATTTATTATAATAAGTGAGTCTGTGTTTTTACTAACAGCCCATTTCCTCCTTCTTCCCCAAAGGAAAACACAGATAAATGGCATATCTGGTGCTGGAAAGAAGTGTGCATCTGAGCGGCTGTGCCCCAAAGACCCTCCGCAGCCTCGTTAATCAAACCCAAATGAAGTGTGCCAGCCCCCAGACGCAGCCTTTCCTGACAGACGGAATCAGGTTACAGGGACTATGAGGGCAGCCTCCCAACGAGGCAGTCCAAGTGGAGGGGAGGCCTGTCCATGTTTTGCCAGAGGAGCTGGTAAGGGTAACGAGAGGTGTGTGGATATGGGATGCTCAACAGCCTCTGCTTTGCTGCAGACAATTCACACTTTGGAAAACACTTTCACACACAACCGCCTTGTAAGTTAAGAATGCTTCGATCCATTCTGTGGGCAGGGAAGCCGGGTGTCAGGGCTGGAGTGCTTTGCCCACCATCTCAGAACCAGAGTCACACCTGCAGGGGACCTGACCAGCTCCGCTGTGTCCAATTACTGTTATGTCCTAGCCACTCAGGTCTTCCTGCAGGAGAGAGAACTCTGTATCGAGGGCCTGAGAAAACCCCACAATTCTGGACTCATCAACACACATCAACTTGTGTCTTGTGGTTTAACATCAAAGGAAGACACTGATGCCATAGGTTGCCTTGGAAATTTCTCCTTTCTAGTCCAATAGGTTCACCCATTTTGGTCAGAATAAGACAAAGTAACTAGGAAATCCTAGAAGTCAGTCTGATTGCAAATAAACTTCATCCATTCATTCGTACAGCAAATGATGATTTTTAAATGATGCATCTTAGAACTTCCCTGAGGGTTCAGTGGTTAAGACTCCATACTTCCAATGCAGGTGGGATGGGTTCAATCCCTGGTCAGGGAAGTTCTGCAGGCCATGTGGCACAGCCAAAAATATTTTTAAAAAACCCCCAAACTTAAATGATACATCTTTAATTAACCTACAGTAATATCAGCTTTTTTGGCATATAGTTCTATAATTTTTACATATGTATAGATTTATACACCAGAGCACCACAACAATCAGGATATAAAACCATTCCGTCATTCCCCCAAATGCCATCATACTATTCCTTTACAGTCACACCCCAACCCTAATTCTTGGCAACCACTGATCGGTTCTGTCACTATAATTCTGTCTTTTCCAGAGTGTTGTATATGTGGAATCATACCATTCAGATTGGCTTCCTTCACTTTGCATAATGTCTTTCAGACTCATCATTCTACTCCTGTCATTAGTCCATTTCTTATTATTGCTGATAGCATTCCCTTGTTTGAATGCTCCATCCACTCAACTGTTAAAGGACCGGTTCCCAGTTTTGGGTAATTATGAATAAAGCTGTTATAAACATTTGCACTGGCTTTTGCATTCATATAAGTCTTCATTTCTTTAGAGCAAATACCCAACAGTGGGATTGCTGGCTCATATGATAAGTGCATATCTAACTTTACAAGAAAAAGTGCCAAACTGTTTTCCAGAAGGTTTTCTCCATTATTTTGCATTCCCACTAGTGGTACAGAACCATCTACAGTTCTGCATTCTCATCAGCACTTGGTACTGTCAGTATTTATCTCAGCCATTCCAACAGGGATATAGTGGTCCCCGTTTTGGTTTTAATTTGCATTTCCCTGACAGCTAATGATGATGAACATCTTTCCTGTGCTCATTTGCCACCTGAATGATCTCTTTGGTGAAGAGTCCAGGTCTATCAATTACTTTTTAGTTGGGTTCTTTGTTTTCCTACCACTGAGTTTTGACAGTTCTTCACATATGTTGTAGTTTTTTATCTGATTTGCCTGACAGACATGATTGTTCATTGACAGATGTCAAACAAGTGTTGTGTACCGAAGCCACAGCCCAGGTCCTCCAGGCAGGGTGGGTGGGCAGGCAAGCAAGTCTTTATTACTAAGTGGGGGACAGTCTTTAGGAGTAGGTGAGATGGCAGTTCTTCCAGCCTCCTGTAGTCAGCTGTCACTTTCCAGGCGAAGTGTTTCTAAGCTGATTTTTGAAATGTGGTAGGAGTGAACCAAGGTTTGCCCAGACTTCTCAAACTACTGTCTGACTTGCTGTTCTACCCCCTCAGCTTTTATTTCCTACTGTCTCTCTCTCCCCCAGGTTATCTCAACAAGAAACATGTCTTCAAATGTCAGAAATCTATTTGGCTTGGACCTGTCTTCCTAGTTTCCCACACAGTCACCCAACCACCTCTCTGAATCTCTGCTTGAGTTTGAAATAAGAAGATAGCTGTGGCAACGAGAACTGTCAATTTTTCCTGTGCAGCTTTCCCAATATGCCATAACTTAAGGATCACATCAGCTTTTGTCCTCCTTACACATCCATGTCCAACTCATCCTTTGAGTTTGATTTCACAACATATCTTTAAGTCAAGCCACAGTAAGCTGCCATCAGCTCTTGCTTGGATGATAGCAATATGCCTGGTCATCCCCTCGGCCTCCACCTTTGCCTTTCTATAGCCTAAGCTCCACCCAAACCCAGAGGCACCAAGGCAAATCTCATCTTGTTGCTTCATGGCTCCCCACCATGCCAGTCTTGTAGCACTCATCACAATTACAAGAACCTGTCTGCCCTGGACCCAGTAGATTTCCTCTCTACCATCCTTTCTTCTTCCGTCCCTGGATCCTTACACAGCTTCCTCATCATCACTAAGATCTTCCCTAAAAGTCTGTTCATCCTACTATTAAGGCTACTCTTCAAGAAATCCCCATTCTACTACCTGTCTTATCTTTGTAAAATCCGTGAGTTCCCCAAATACCCTGTTTGTTTGCTCTGTGTCTGTTGTTTGTCTCTCCCTACTAAAGCACCCAGCCTAAGGGGCAGGACTTGCTCATGCTGCATCCCAGCTGCTAGTACAGGATCACATGCATGCAGGTGCGAAGGGCCCCTCACAGAGAGAGGGTGATGCTGGCAAGTCAGCAAAAGATTAGTATGGCTGGACCTGGGGCAATAAAATAGAAAAACCAAGTTCTGGGGAGGAGAGCTTTAAGAAGAATGCAAATAGCCAGATTTTCATTCTTAAAAATTAACTACGGAAAGTAGAAATACCTGAACAGAGGAGGTAAGTTATGAGAATGCAAAAATTCAAAAGAAAGATTGTGATGCTTTAACTGTGATAATGGAAATATGGACCTTGATGAGGAGAAACAGAGTTAAGAAATAACAATCTCCAATAACGTGGATTGCTCTCATTTAATGTCTCTATTTGATCACTGTCAACTTCAACATTGATTGTTTTCAATTAATGTCTCTATTTGATCACTATCAACTCAACTGGTCTACCCAGCTGAAGTTAATACTTCAACACTTCAACTACCACAACAGTGGAGTATCATTCAGTGAGAAATCTCCAGCACAAAACTTTGCAAACCACTGTTGACACATAAATAACAGTACCTTCTCCATACACTGCACAATTTTTTTTTTTTGCATTGAAGTTTCGTTATTGACCTAATTCTTTAATAACTACTGGATTATCTATTAAGTGAGTTCTATGGACTCCCTCTGTCAACAAAGTTGTCCATATAAGTTTCAGGTTTGTTGGCATACCCTTTTAATGGTCATTGGCTGTAATATATTTGGAATTATGCCACTGGTTTTGTTCTATCTTTGCAGGTGCTACAACTCTTTTGCTCATTTGTTTTTTTATTTAATAACTATTTTTGCATTTCTGTTGAGGCCAAGATGCTGTGTTGGGGTCTTGGCAACTAAAGGTAACAGCAGCAAATCCCTTGGCCGGTGGACTAGACTTGTGGAGACCACCAGACACATGCGTGAGTCAAAGTTGGTGATCTGGGAGGTATTATGGAGATACCTCGGGCAAGACCAATCTGGATGAGCACTTTCCCTCTTTGGTGTGGGATCTGCTTAACTACTGGGAGCAGGCCATTGGAGGGGCAGGCTGGCCATTACTACTATTACTTCTAGATAGTGACAGAATGGTGGATTTATATCAGCATATGCAGGGACACTTTGGTTTAATTGCTTAGAAAAACTCAGATGAGCCTATAATTAAAATCCTGGGTAACGGGACTATTGAAAGGGATAAGAAGGTTTACTCTTTAATCTCCTTTAATCTATAGTTGAACAATGTCTTCTTTGTTGTATCTGTTGTGCTTCTTTGGTTGTGAACAGGAGCCAACCCTGGCCACCCTCAGGGAAATAGGCTTATTTATAGAAGAAATCTGGGCTTCACTGGTGGCTCAGACAGTAAAGAATCTGTCTGCAACGAGGGAGACATGGGTTCAATCCCTGGGTTGGGAAGATCCCCTGGAGAGGGCATGGCAACGCACTCTAGTATTCTTGCTTGGAAAATTCCCATGGACAGAGGAGCCTGATGGGCTATAGTCGATGAGGTCACAAAGAGTTGGACATGACTGAGTGACTAAGCACAGCAGAGTACACAGCACATAGAAGAAGCTTGACTGGAGGCTGTGACACTGGGCTGGATGGGCAGGTGCAAGAGAACCACACAGTTTCTTGGAGTCCAGCTCGACTCATTTTCAGCTTCTTAGTACTGCTGTTCAAGGTTCAGATTCTGGAATGCAATCTCACGTAGTGCATGATTTCTACCCACTGGCAAAGAAGTTATATCTTATCTACGATTATTTCTTTAGAATAAGAAAAATAAAAAAGGCTTTTTTAAATGTTCATGAACCTTTGTTGGGGTGGATGTCATTTTAGTTTCCTGTGAAAGTGAGTTCATCTCCCTTTCTTTCTCAATCTCTTTAATGTGAGTGTGTGTGCATGTGTTAGTCACTCAGTCGTGTCCGACTCTTGTGACTCCATGGACTGTAGCCTGCCTGGATCCTCTGTCCATGGAATTCTCCAGGCTAGAATACTGGAATGGGTTGCCATTCCCTTCTCCAGGGTATCTTCCCAACTTAGGGATAGAACCCAGGTCTCCTGCATTGCAGGCAGATTCTTTACTGTCTGATCCACCAGGGAAGCCCATGGAACTATTTCTTATGGTGGCAGACAGATCCTTCCCTAGTAAATGCTTCACCGAAGATACTCTCCTATATAACAACAAAGCCATGATCATGCCTATGAAATTTAATGTTTATTAAATTGTCCACAAAATATCTTTTAAAGATTTGCAAACCAAAATCCAGTACAGGATTTCACATTGCATTTGACTGTCTTAACTCTTACATCTCCTTTAAGAGTCACCTCTACACTTTTGCTGTCATGGTCTTGTTTTCAATAGTTAAACCTTAAACCAGTAACAACGTTAACTCACTTATGGAAAATCAACTATGTGCCAGGAGTTTTGCAATAATTTTAATAGCATGTTTTAAAATTTACTTTCCAATTGCCTCTATCCCTAGACAAGACCCGCTTGGGCAGGAGTCACATCCAAAAAAAGACACTAAAGACCTCCTTGTTCAAAGGATGATTTCACTTGACTCCTGTGAATTCTATATTAGTACCTGATCTTCAGGATGATTATAGGATTTGCCCAGATCACCAAGATCTGGGAAAATGGGCATTCAAATGAGGACCTCTGATTTCAAGTCTTATGTCTGTTCAACTTGGAAGCAGCCTGTCCCTCAAAACTTTAGTTTCCCCCTAGGGAGATTAAGGAATGCAACCATCTCATCTCAAAAATACATCCCAGCTCTAGATGTGCTGAAAGAATATTCAGGAGCTTCAGAGACTTAAGTCCTCAAAGCAGCATGGCTTAGTGGAAGGAGCACACTAAGATCTTGGCTCCATCACCTGCTATCCATGACCATGGGCAAGGCATAGACACTCTCACAGGCTCCCAGTGGCCTCACATGGGAAGCAAGCAAACAATATCTGCCTAAGTGGGCAAAAGGAGGAGAAAACGAAATGGGGATGTAAAACACAAGGATTATGCCTTGAGCGTGGTAAAATACTCACTAGAATGAGATGGAGATGGAGAAGCCATAAAATACAAGACAGAGGGCAGAGCAGGCAAGAGTTGATCAAAAGTCACATCCGAATAGTCATGAAACCATCAACATTTTCTGCTTAAAGAAACTTATTTCTTCCATACTTCCAAAAGATGAAGCTCTGTGTCCTGCTTCCTGTCAAGTGCTGAGAACACCAAGCAGTAGGAGAATGTTAGGGTTTGTTCCTTCCTGGGTGATTGATAACTTCTAGGTGCAGAGTGTCTGAGGAACACAGACAGCACCATTCAGAGCTCATGGAATGGGAAGCAGATGTGACCTGGGAGGCTGATGCCATAATTCATTCACACTGTGCCCTGCCTGGCTTCAGTCTCTGCTGCAGGTTGTGGCCCAGAAAATGCATTATGAAAAGATATCTGCTCTAGCTGGGAGATGACAAGTTGGAAAGTTAAAGTAGACTTAAAATTTACTTTATTCTTGTAAAGGAATCAATATGTGTGTGTCTTCCAAGTTTTAGGTAAAACAAAATAGAACTTTTCTTTAAAAAAAAATAAAAAAGCAAAAATGTTCTTCGTTGCTAAGGATTTATGTCTAGATTAAAACCAACCTGGCTTAATAAACTTTAAATTATTTTAGATTTCGGGAAAGCATGTTTCAGTTTGATGGTGAGCAAATGGAGATTTCAGACATGTGCATAAGGCTATACTAAATATACTAGAAATGAGACCACCGTGCTTCCTCTTAAGAATGGAGGTGAATGAGATCTCTTTGAAAGTGAAATTTACAGTAGTTATTCCAAGTAGTCAAACAGGGAAGCCCAGCAGTCTTTGCACAGCCTGATTCTCGGCAGAGCTAACTGGGCAAGAAGACCACTGGGATACTATCATAAAAATCCAAGTGGAAAACAAGGTGTCTGAAGCAAGATGGTGGCCAACAGGAGAAAGGCAGTGGGACAGTTTTAGGAGGTCACCTCCAGGGGGCTGTTCATTGACTGAATGTCTGGATGGAGAAGGTGGGCTGGGGGAAGGGGGTGTCTAGGAGGAATCCAGGTTTCTGGCTTCAGTTTTTGAGTGGATAGTTGTGCCAAAAACTAGGAATACTCTGGGGAAAATTACCTAGCCTTTCAAAACCTTAGCTTTTTCTTCCATAAAATAGAGAAAACCTCATGTACTCTATAGTTGTTATAAAACTTGGAAAGTTTTATAATACATTTTAGAGTGCCTGGAACACAGAGCATGTTTACTAAATGTTTTTCCCACTACGTGTCCTGCCTCTTCTCCCAGCTCCCCTCCTCCAGCTCCCAGGCCCAGCGGTGCTCTTACTTGCAAGAATGAATCCTTTTCTCTCCCAATCAGGCTTTCTCCCCTACATCTTATCAAAGCATCTCAGCTGCCTAGGATGGCATAGCATTTAGCTGGCTGTCTCATCAGTTATTGAGATAAACTCACCATCATTCTCATCTCAATGTAAGTTGCCCTTGGAATGCAAGCTTTTCATAGCAGGCAGGGATAACATTTTTTTTTCCCCAGAAATGGATCAGGTTTCTTTTGTTCCCCACTGTTTTCTTCTCTTGCTTACTCCTTTTCCTCTCCTTCATTCAAGCAAACAATTGGATCTCTATTGCACCTGAGAACAAAATACAATAGTTGGAAAGCAAAAACAACAAACAACAATAATGATAAAACTTCTGCATCTCATCAGTGTTAATTTCTTAAAGCAAATCACCCAGGGAATTAAGAAAGTGTGAGAAAAGTGGTCACATGCATATACACACACAACCCTCACATCTGTCTCTTCTCTCCACAACCCACGAGGAGGTGTATGTGCCTCTTCTTCCTAATCCTCCCCCAAAGCATACATGCACGTGTGCAGGTCCATGTGTGTCTGTGAGACAGACGGAGAGAGAGATGGGCCTCCTGAGGGACTGACCGACTGGGGAGGAACTCCTTTCTGTGATCAGACACTTGGCAGCAGGCAGAGTCAACATACCCCACTGGGCCATACCCGGGCTGCAGGTGACTGGGGTGCTCAGCGGCTGGGGAGGCGGGAGCACACACACCTCGCTCAGTGCCGCTGCCACGTGGGGCTCCACCAGAGTTTGCGGGACAGCCTGGGTCTGCCTGTCTGTGACCAACACCCACAAAGTGAAGGTTGTTGATAGACTCAGACTTCATCTGGAAAGGAATCAGACCCCACTTCAAAACTGTATATGGGGACATCTCTGGTGGTCAATGAATGAGAATCTGCCTGCCAATGCAGGGAACACAGGTTTGGTCCCTGATGCAGGAAGATCCCCCATGCTGAGGAACAGCTAAGCCTGTGTGCCACAACTATAGAGCCCAGGTGCCTACAGAGTGTGTTCTGCAACAAGAGGATTTCACTGCAATGAGAAGCCCGTGCAGAGCGATGAAGAGCAGTCCCCGCTCGTGGCAACTAGAGAAAGCCCGCGTGCAGCAATGAAGACCCAGCACAGCCAAAAATAAATAAAATAAAATTTGAATGGAGTCATCTGAGATCATCTGTTTCGTGAGGATAAGTTGATTATAGAATATATTATTCTAGAAATGTTTTTTTCCCTTAATTTCTAGAGAATATACACATAGAAGGTTATGATTGAGTTAAAGTTGTCTATCGTTTTTGAGAAAATGGTACTATTATTTGCATTCTTTTACAGTTTCACCCTTTCGGTCCATGAGTGTTCATGGCTGACCACAATAGATTTTGGGCAGTGGACACAGCTCAACCCTTTCACCAAAGACAAATATAAAACAGACCTGGCACCATCATTAGCTTAGCTAGGGACCTCCAAACCCACATCCTTTCTGTGCTCCATCCATCATGGGTTGATTATTCTCATTAAAACAAGCTATGATTTGATTTTTCCAGGGAGCTTCATTAGAATGAGAAAAAATTAAATTTACCAAGGAGGAAATGGTTGAATAATAATATGACAAGTAATTGAATTTTAAGTCCGTGAATGTCCCAGTGTGATTCAATACTGACACATGAAACTAGTAATGAGAGGAAGAGTCCTATTCCATGCAGAAACCTGTTAATCCACATAAATAACTTGATGTTCCCGGTCATCTGGTTCGCTTAGTGATGCATGACTTGTTTACTTCACAGGGAGGATCTGGTCCTTGCAGAGTGGCTTTGGGAGCTTGAGCATCAGTCACAGACATCACTAAGAACCCATCACACACCACAGTGTGATACTGTAATATCCTACTTAATCCTTGAAAAGCCAGTGAGGAGGGTAATATTATTTCCATTTTGCCTATTAGGTAACAAAGACGTCAGGAGGTTGGGAAAATATCAGACGTAGAAAGTGCCAGAAGAAAAGCTATGACCAACCTAGACAGCATATTAAAAAGCAGAGACATTGCTTTGTCAACAAAGGTCAGTCTAATCAAAGCTATGGTTTTTCCAGTAGTCAAGTATGGATGTGAGAGTTGGACTATAAAGAAAGCTGAGTGCCGAAGAACTGATGCTTTTGAACTGCAGTGTTGGAGAAGACTCTTGAGAGTCCCTTGTACTGCAAGGAGATCAAACCAGTCCATCCTAAAGGAAATCAGTCCTGAATATTCATTGGAAGGACTCATGCTGAAGCTGAAACTCCAATACTTTGGCCACCTGATGCGAAGAACTGACTCATTTGAAAAGACCCTGATGCTGGGAAAGATTGAAGGTGGTAGGAGAAGAGGATGACAGAGGACGAGATAGTTGGATGGCATCACTGATTCGATGGACATGAGTTTGAGCAAGCTCTAGGAGTTGGTGATGGACAGGGAAGCCTGGCATGCTGCAGTCCATGGGGTCGCAAAGAGTCAGACACGACTGAGCAACTGAACTGACTGAACTGAGAAAGTGCCAGAGCTGGGATTTGAATGGGAGGATGCTTACATTGAGGTGGACAAGGATGCAGGAATCCTGCTGGAACCAGCTCATCTATTTACTCAACTAGCCGATTCTCCTCCTTCTTGGTGCATTTTTCAATTCTTGTCAGTATGAAATGAGACACACTCTTACGTTTTGTGAAAGGATCAACCAGCCAGTGGTCTTTTATAGAAAGGGGAAATTTGGACACAGATACACAGGAGGAGGGGGCTTTCCATGTGGTGCAGGGGTAAAGAATCTGCCTACCAATGCAGAGACACAAGAGATGACGGTTCAATCCCTGGGTTGGGAAGATCCCCTGGAGGAGAAAATGACAATCCACTTGGACATGACTGAGCACGCACGCAAGCACACAGAAGGAGGAGAAGGTGAAGAGACACAGCAAGAAGACGGCTGGCTACAAGCCAAAGAGAAGCCTGGAACAGCTCCCTCACAGCCTCAGAAGGAGCCACTCTGGTAACACCTTGATCTTGGATTACACTCTCCAGACTGTGACCTAAACAGTTCTGCTGTGGTCATGTGTTATGGCAGCCCTAGGAAACCAATACAGCAATGCGTCCTAAGAATCTTAAAACTGACGATACCACTTGGCACAGCAATGTCTTGCCTTTGGTTGCCTCCTACAGAATAATGAAGACTGATAAAGATTTATGCATAAATGCGTATTTCTCATGTGTTTTCTCCCATGTGCTATTGCAGGAGGCCATTCAAATGGCCTCCAGAGCCTGCCTTATTCCTGAAATTTCTCTTGAGCATCAGTTACCAAGAAAATGCCTGTCAGGTTTTTCTCTGCTTATCTGACCTTCTTCAGCAAATCAGCTGTCATGCTCTATTCTGTGTACATCACTGTCCTTGGGTGCTGCCCTTTCACAGTTCCAGTGCTATGAGTTCTGATCAGAGTCTAAGTTAAAGCCCGGTCTCTCTCCTGGGGCCCAAGACGCAAGTCTGCCGGTGGCCACTGACCCACCAGGTGCCACAAGGCCTCACAACCACTGAGGACACTGCCTCTCGCAGCCCAGCCTCAGGACTGGACCTGCCTGGGCATGGCTTTCTCATCCTCTTGCAGATGGGAGTCCCCGGGCCATCAGGCCAGCTGATTCTGAGCAATCTGGCGCACCGGACACATCAGATCTCAGTGCTGGTCACAGTTTGACCACCCATCCTGCTTCCCACCCACCGTGTGATAGTCATGCCGGTTCTCATCTCCCAGTCGATGTTCCATCCAACGGCCCACTCACATCTTGTAGCAGAAGCCTGCGCCCAGCCACAATTTCATGAGAAAGTTGACCATGTGAAGCCGGCAGACCAGGGACATGTCCTTTTTTCTTCTGATCTGAGCTTGCGGGTGTCCTATGTAGCAAGAGGCAGGACCAACAGCCCCTTCAGTACTGTCCCGTGCTTTGGAAACTTACACAGAGTGAAAGGAATTCTGATTTTAAACAGCATCTCCTTGTGTGGCCTGTTTGCAGGACTGCACAGGCCGGCTGGAGCAGCCCTGTTGACCTCTGACCCTTGTCCTGCTAACCGAAACAAGGTGAATATTTCTTGGGCTGCCGCGGTTGAGGGAGGACCAGAGAATAAATCTGACCCTACTTCCCCTGAAGGTGATGAATGGTTCCCCTTTCAAGCCGGGACCCTCCGGCCCTTTTATTCACTGCTCTGCTTTTAAAAAGCGGAGGATGTATTGAGTGCCTTTCAACTGTTTACCAGCAGAAGGGCAAAGATCAGGTTACAGCCCAGAGTGGTTCATCTTTTTTCCCAAATCAAAGCCTGTGTCCACAGCACCTACGTCCACATGGGTTCATTTTCTGTATTCAGGCCATAAGAGCAGGAGGCCGGGGACAAAGGCCTGGGAGAGAGACGGAGTAATTAGGTGCAGTCAAGGAGCAGCAAGGACTCATCTCTGCCTTCACTTTAGGACTTTCATACGGTTTGGGGGTGGGGGTGGGGCTAGTTTTCTTTAAAGCACAAGTGTCTCTGGTTTCCTCCAAGTCAGAACAAGTGATGTTTTTCCAAGGATCCTGAGTTGGGGCATGTTTTAATTTGAGAGAAGTTTCACTACAAAAATAAGTATGTTTTGAAACATTTCTGTTGGAACTGTGAGAACCAATGTTCATATTTGAAGGAAAAGGTGCTGTGGGTCTGAAATAGACTGATGCCATGACCAGTGGCATTATAAATGTATGGAGCATTTCAAATATGGAGAATGTATGTTATTCAAATATAGAGAAGAGCCACTTACATAATTCTAACATTGTGCCATATTTGTGTCAGTTTTCACTAAGAAGTAAGATATATGGAGACCATGGAAGCCCCTTTGTACCTCCCTGCCCTTAAATCAATGTTTTCCTCCCCAGAATGTTACTAAACTATTACTACAGATGAAGGTATTCATAAGCAATTTTGTCTGAATACATCATTCAGTAATGAGCTTTTTTCACTCAATCTTGTGCTTCTGTCATACTATTTCACTCAATGTTTATGTTTTGTCAGTAATAATACTGACAGATAAAACTCATTTAATTGAACTAGTGTATAACATTTCATTTCAAGCATATTGTACACTTCAATCATGATGATGACGGGTATTTAAGTGACTTCTGTCAAGAGCTGTGAAGGGTCTGAAGCTTCACCCCACTTGTGTGCGTGCATGTGCACGCTCAGTCACATGCGACTCTGTAATCCAATGGATTATGGGGTCCCACCAGGCTCCTCTGTCCATGGAATTTTCCTGGCAAGAATACTGGAGTGGGTTGCCATGTCCTACTCCAGGGGATCTTCCCTACCCAGGGATTGAACCCTCATCTTCTGCATTGGCAGGATTCTTTACCACTGTGCCACCTGGGAAACCCTTCACCCCACTTAGCAGTTAACAAGTTAGGCTGCTGCAATCTCTTAGATGCTGGTAGAAAAGATGAGATACCTGGGTCAGAAATGAGAGATTTCATTATTCACAGACAAAGCAGTAACCAGAGTGTTAGCATACTTGCGCTGGTTTCCTAAGCACCCCAGACCCACAGGTGGAGAGCCAGATGTCAGCTGCACAGGAAGTGGGTTGGGTTATAGGAGAGGACCACTGAGCTTGGAGATCCTGAAGATTTGGGGCAGGCGGTAGGCAAGCTGCCTCTTTGTCCTGGGGTGAAATGTTCCCTCATTCTTTGAGGTTCCCCCTTGCAAATACAGCCCTGAAGATGGCTGGGTAAAGTGCAGTGAAGCCTTTATTTCTTTGGCATAGCCAGCAAGTCATGTAGGGGAACCAGAAACCCAGGGAGGACTTCGTCTCCCAAAGCTTCCAAGTGTCAGCTCTTACAGAGCTACCAACAGGCATGCCATTTTTCTCCTTATACAGCATGTGTGAGAAGAAAATTTGCTTCTCTCCAAATCATTTTTCACAGTGATTGTGGGACTCTATGATCACCAGTAGCATGTAAGGATCTTCTTGCTTGTTTATCTCCTGTCAAACCATTGTGTTGTCAGACACTTTAACCATTGTGTTGTCAGAACACACATTGTGTTGTGCTAAGCTGATTGTGATAGAAGGATAATGCAGGCTGTTTTAATGTGCTTCCTTGATTTTGAGCATCTTTTCATTTATAGCATCGATCTTGCACTTTATTCCCTGTCCTTTGCCTTTTCATGCCTTTTGCCTATTTTTGTGGATTTGCTTTTTCAAGTAGATTTACAGGCATTCTTTGTACATCCTGTATATAATTCTTTGCCAGCTATATGTATTAATAGTATCTCCCCCCACTCTGTTGCTTGTCTTCTCACTTGGTGTATAAATTTTTGTTTCAGAGAAAAATTTTAAAGTTTTAAATATGGGGAAAAAAACTAAGAAAAAAATCCATTTACAATAGCATCAAAAAGAATAAAATACTCAGTAATAAGTTTAACCAAGGGGGTGAAACAGCTGTAAACTGAAAACAACAAGACAGTGATTTAACAAACTGAAGAAGACACAAATAAATGGAAATATATCTAGTGTTCTTTTATTGAAAGAACTAATATTGTTAAGATGTCCATACTACTCAAAGTAATCTCCAGATGCAATACAATTCCAATCAAAATTCTAATGGCAGTTTTCATAGAAGTAAAAAAAAAAAAATCTTAATATTCCATTGCATGGAACCACAAAAGACTCCAAACAGCCAAATTAATCTTAAGAAAAAACAGCAAAGCTGTAGGGATCACACTTCCTGACCTCAAGCTATATTACAAAGCTATAGTAATCAAAACAGTATGGCACTGGCATAACTACAGAACCAGCGGAACAGAATAGAGAGCTCAGAAATAAACCGATGCATGCACGATCAACTGGGCTTCCCTGATTGCTCAGGTGGTAAAGAATTTGCCTGCAATGCAGGAGACCTAGGTTTGATCCCTGGGTCAGGAAGACCCCTGGGAGAAGGGAATGGCAACCCACTCCAATACTCTTTGCTGGAGAATCTTTTGGACAGAGGAGCCTGGTGGGCTACAGTCCAGGGGGTTGCAGAGTTGGACACAGCTGAGCAACTAACACACACAATCTTTGATAAGGGCACCAAGAATATACAATGAGAAAGAATAGTCTTTTCAATAAATGATGTTGGGAAAACTGGATATCCACATACAGAAGACGCTTCCCCAATGGCTCAGCAGTAAAGAATCCACCTTCAATGCAGGAGACGCAGGAGACATGGGTTCAATCCTAAGGATGAGATGGTTAGATAGCATCACTGACTCAATGGACATGAATTTGAGCAAACTCTGGGAAATAGTAAAGGACAGAGGAGCCTGGCATGTTACAGTCCATGGGGTCACAAAGAGTCGGATACCAGTTGACTGAACAGGAACAACATACAGAAAAATGACATTGGACCCCTATCTTGCACCACTCACAAAAATTAATCAAAATTGATTAAAGCTTTCAGGTAATGCCTGAAACTTTAAAATTCCTAGAAGAAAACATAGGGATAAAGCTTGATATTGTTCTTGGCAATGATGTTTTGGATTTGACACCAAACACACAAGCAAACAAGTGGAACTTATCAACTCCAAAAGCTTTTTCACAGCAAGGGAGATTTGACAAAATGAAAAGGCTACCTTTGGAATGGGAGAAAATATTTGCAAATCATATATCTGACAAGAGGTTAATATTAAAATATATAAGAAACTTATACAAAATAGCAAAACACTTAAAAACAACACAATTAAAAATGGGCAAGGAAAACGAGCAGATATTTTTCTAAATAAAGTCTCAGTTCAGTTCAATTGCTCAGTCGTGTCCGACTCTTTGTGACCCCATGAACCGCAGCACGCCAGGCCTCCCCGACCATCACCAACTCCCGTAGTCCACCCAAACCCATGTCCATTGAGTCAGTGATGCCACCCAACCGTCTCATCCTCTATTGCCCCTTCTCCTCCTGCCCTCAATCTTTCCCAGCATCAGGGTCTTTTCCAATGAGTCAACTCTTCACATGAGGTTGCCAAAGTATTGGAGTTTCAGCTTCAACATCAGTTCTTCCATTGAACAACCAGGACTGATCTCCTTTAGGATGGACTGGCTGAATCTCTGTGCAGTCCAAGGGACTCTCAAGAGTCTTCTCCAACACCACAGTTCAAAAGCATCAATTTTTTGGCACTCAGCTTTCTTTATAGTCCAACTCTCACATCTGTCCATGACTACTGGAAAAACCATAGCCTTGACTAGACGGACCCTTGTTGACAAAGTAATGTCTCTGCTTTTTAATATGCTGTCTAGGTTGGTCATAACTTTCCTTCCAAGGAGTAAGCGTCTTTTAATTTCATGGCTGCAATCACCATCTGCAGTGATTTTGAAGCCCCCCAAAATAAAGTCAGCCACTGTTTCCACTGTTTCCCCATCTATTTGCCACGAAGTGATGGGATCAGATGCCAAGATCTTTGTTTTCTGAATGTTGAGCTTTAAGTCAACTTTTTTACTCTCCTCTTTCAGTTTCATCAAGAGGCTCTTTAGTTCTTCACTTTCTGCCAAAAAGGTGGTGTCATCTGCATATCTGCAGTTATTGATATTTCTCCTGGCAATCTTGATTCCGGCTTGTGCTTCCTCCAGCCCTGCATTTCTCATGATGTGCTCTGCATATAAGTTAAATAAGCAGGGTGACAGTATACAGCCTTGACATACTCCTTATACATATGGTCAACAGGAATATGAAAAGATACTCAGCATCACTCATCATCAGGGAAATGTAAATTAAAACCATAGTGAGATATCTCCTCACATCTGTTAGAAAGACTTTGATCAAAAAGACAGGAGATAACAAGTGTTGACGAGGATATAGAAAAAGGGGAACACCTGTGCATTGTTGGTGGAAATGTAAATCTGTGAAACCATTATGGAAAACTACCAGAAATTAAAACTAGAACTACCATACAATCCAATAAACTCACTTCTGGGCATATATCAAAAAGAAATGAAATTACTATCTCAAAGAGATAGCCAAAGTCTCATGTGCATTGTAGCATTATTCACAATAGATAAGAAACAGCCTAAATTTCTGTCAATGGAAAAAGAAAATGTGATATCACACACACACACGCACACACACACACACTCACACACACAGAGACACGGGTACAATGCAACATTATTCAGCTATAAGAAAGAAGGAAATCCTGCCATTTTTAATAACATGGATGAAACTGGAGGACATTATTCTGTGAAATAAGCCATTGGCAAAAAGACAAACGCTGTATGATCTCACTTATGTGTGGAATCTAGAAAATTCAGTCACAGAAACAGAGAAAATAGTGGTTACCAGGGGCTCAGGAGTACAGTGAATAGGAGATATTGGTCAAAGGGCAGAAACTTTTAGTTAAAAATGAGTAATTTCTGGAGCTCTATGTACAGCATGGTGACTATAATTAATAATGTAGTGTTGTATACTTGACATTTGCTAAGAGAGTAGATCTTTTGTTCTCACTACGTGTGTGCTCAGTTGCTAAGTCGCGTCCAATTCTTTGTGACCCCATGGTCTGTAGCCCACTAATTTCTCCTTCCGTGGGATTTCCCAAGCAAGAATATTGGAGTGGGTTGCCTTGTCCTCCTCCAGGGGATCTTCCCAACCAAGGGATTGAAACCGAGTCTTCTGCATTGGCAAGTGGATTCTTTACTTACCACTGTGCCACCTGGGAAAACCTCTCTTTACACACACACACACACACACACACACACACAAACAAAATAACTATGTAAGGTGATGTATGTGTTAATTAGCTTTATTATGATAATCATTTCATTATGCACATGTATATCAAATCATCGCCTTAAATATACATAATTTCTATTTGTAAATTATAACTCAGTAAAGCTGGAGTTAAACAGTTTTAAATAATAAAAATCTATGTTTAATTTTTAAAATTTTGTTTTTGTATGTTAAGAAATTCTTTCCTACTATAAAGCCATATTTTTCCTCTTCTTCTTTTAAAAACATTAAAGTTTTGTTATTTTCATCTAGGTCTTAAACACATGGGGAATTTAATCTTCTGTGTAGTGTGAGATGTTGAATCTAATTTACTTTCATATATAGACAACCAATTGTCTGATCACCATTTAGCGGATTCCCCACGGACAGGTAAAATATCCATTCCATCATGCTCAACAAGTTGTTCAGGCTAAAAACCATGGAGCTTTCAGACTCTTGTAGCTGATATCCAATCTATCAGCAAATCCTGACAGCTCTGCCTTAAGCAGACCTCCCCAGCCGGCCATTTCTCATCCCCACCACCACTGCCACTCAGCACCACACCACCCCCAACTTTTGCTTGGATTACTCTGTGGCCTCCTTAATTAGTTCTCTTCCTCCATATCTTGCTTCCCTACAGCTTCTTGTTGAGAGAACAGCAGAGTCATGTTTTTAAAGACATATTTTTGATCATGCTATTCCTTACTCAAATTCAGAGTAAAATTCACAGTTACACTATGTTCTCAAGATACCTGATTGCTGGCTGCTTACCATATCTCATTTCCTCCTTCTCTCCCTCACTGTCTCTTGGTGTCTGCTGATTGTCTCTGTCTCTCTCTTTCTTTCTTACTGTGCTGCAGACACAGACTTGCTATTCCTCACACGCTGACTCTGTTCCTACCTCAAGGCCTTTGCCACTTCTTCCTGCCATTTCTCTTTCCCAGATAACTGTATGGCTTGCTTTAACCTCTTTCAGACTTCTGATCAAATATCACTTTATCAAAGAGGGCCTACCCTATTCATACTCTACTAAAATAGAACCTTTTATATCCACTTACTTTATTTTCTTCATAACATTTACCACTACTTAATGTCAGAGCATATGTTCCATTCATTGCATGTTCCACTTATTAGAAAGTAAATGCCCCGGGGGAAGGAATTTTGTTAGCTTTCTTCACCCGTCTATTTCTTTTTTTAAAAAATTATTTATTTTTAAAATTTTATTTTTATTATTTATTTTGCACTGCTAGGTCTTTGCTGCTGCATGCGGGCTTTCTCTAGTTGCGAAGAGCAGGGACTACTCTCTAGTTGCGGTGCACGGGCTTCTCAGTGCGGTGTCTTCTCTTGTTGCGGAACACAAGCTCTAAGAACAGAGGCTTCCGTAGCTGTGACTTGCTGGCTCTAGAGCATGGGCTCAGTAGTTGTGGCACATGGGTTTAATGGCTCCTCAGGATGTGAAATTTTCCCAGACCAGGGATGGAACCCGTGTCCCCTGCATTGGCAGGTCGATTCTTATCAATGTAGCACCAGGGAAGTCCCACTCATCTATTTCCAAAGCCAGTAACAGAGCATGGTACAGAGTAAAGCAATAAACACATATGATAACCGAATGAATGAATAAATGTGTAAAGGTTCCACCTGGGAAAAATAAAATCAGTTTTTGGTAACAGTCATACTGAATTAAGATTTCAGTCCTCCCACTTTGCTAGCTTTATAAAAATTGCCTTAGTTATTATTGGCCTTTATTTTTCCATTCCAGTTTTATAGCCAAATGTCAAGTTCCACATAAAATCATATTTGAATTTTGATTGGAAATTCATTGTATTTATACATTAATTTGAGGTGAATATCCTCATTTACTCAGGTTTTCTTTATGTCTTTCAATAACTTTTAGTAATTTTTAAAACTAAAGGGTATGTATTTATTTTCTTATATTCATCATTTGGGAATTATTCATGGCTCACACACACACATATGGTATAGGATCTTTCCTTTTGCATTTTCTAATTATAGGTGTGGGCTTCCCTGGAGGCTCAGCAGTAAAGAATCTACCTGCCAAGGCAGGAGAAGCAAAAGACACAAGTTTGATCCTTGGATCTGGAAGATCTCCTGGAGGAGGGCATGGCAACTCAACCCAGTATTCTTGCCTGGAGAATCCCATGGACAGAGGAACTTGGCGGGCTACAGTCAAAAGGATCACAAAGAGTTGAATATGACTGAAGTGACTTAGAATGTACAAATGTGTGTGTGTTTGTGTGTGTGTGTGTGTGTACACCACATCTTCTTTGTCCATTCATCTGTCAGTGGACATCTACGTTGTTTCCATGTCTTGGCTACTGTAAATAGGAATGTTATGAACATTGGGGGGAATGTATGTTTTCAAATTATAGTTTTGTCTGGGTATATGCCCAGGAGTGAGATTTCTGAATCATATGGCAACTCTATTTTTAGTGTTTGAGGAATCTCTATATTGTTTTCATTATGATTCTACTAACTTACATTCACACCAACAATGTAAGAGGGTTCCCTTTTTCCCACAGCTTCTCCAGCATTTGCTATTTATAGATTTTTAAATGATGGCCATTCTGATTAGTGCAAGGTGATAACCTCATTGTAGCTTTGATTTGAATTGCTCTAATAATTAGTAATGTCAAGCATCTTTTCATGTGCCTATTTGCCATCTGTACCTCTTCTTTGAAGAAATATCTATTTAGGTCTTCTGACCATTTTCTGATTGAGTTGTTTGGGTTTTTTTTTTTTTTTTTTGAGTTTTAAGAGCTGTTTGTGTATTTTGGAAATTAAGCCCATGCCAGTTGCTTAATTTGCAAATATTTTCTCCGAGTCCAGAGATTGCCTTTCCATTTTGTTTATGGTTTCCTTGCTGTGCAAAAGCTTGTAAGTTTGATTTGATCCCCCCTTTTGGTTTTTGCTTATATTTCTATTGCTTTGAGAGACTGACCTAAGAAAACATTGGTATGATTTATGTCAGAGAATGTTTTGCCTCTGTTCTCTTTTAGGAGTCTTTGTGTCAAGTCTTATACTCATCTTTAAGTCACTTTTGGTTTGTGTTTGTATATGGTGTAAAGGTGTGTTCTCACTTCATTGATTCACATGTAGCTGTCCAGCTTTTCCAACACCATTTGCTGAAGAGACTATCTTTTTCCCCATTGTATATTCTTGCCTCCTTTGTGGAAGATTAATTGTCCATTGGTGTGTGGGTTTATCTCTGGGCTCTGTATTCTGTTCCATTGATCCATATGTCTGTTTTTGTCCCAGTACCATTGTATTTTGGTTACTGTAGCTTGTAGTATTGTCTGAAGTCTTGGAGGATTATTCCTTCTGTTTTGTCTTCTTTTCCTAAGGATTGCTTTGGCAATTAACATATAATTCTTGTTTAGTTGTTGTTCAGTCACTAAGTTGTGTCTGACTCTTTGCGACCCATGGACTGCAGCACGCCAGACTTCCCTGTCCTTCACCATCTCCTGGGATTTGCTCAGACTCACATCCATCAAACTGGTTATTCTATCCAACTATCTCATCCTCTGTTGCCCTCTTCTCCTCCTGCCCTTAATCTTTTCCAGTATCAAGGTCTTTTCCAATAAGTCAGTTCTTCGCATCAGGTGGCCAAAGTAATGGAGCTTCAGCCTCAACATCAGTCCTTTCAATGAATATTCAGGACTGATTTCCTTTGGGATTGACTGGTTTGATCTCCTTGCTGTCCAAAGGACTCCCAAGAGTCTTCTCCAGTACCACAATTTGAAAGCATCAATTATTCAGTGCTCAGTCTTCTTTATGATCCAATTCTCACATCCATACTTGACTACTGGAAAAACCATAGCTTTGACTATATGGACCTTTCTCAGCAAAGTGATATCTCTGCTTTTTAATATGCTGTCTAGGTTTTTCATAGCTTTCCTTCCAAGGAGTAAGCATCTTTTAATTTCACGGCTACAGACACTGTCCACAGTGATTTTGCAGCCCAAGAAAATAAAATCTGTCTCTGTTTCCACTTTTCCCCCTTCTATTTGCTATGAAGTTATGGGATCAGATGCCATGCTCTTAGCTTTTTGAATATTGGGTTGTAAGCCAGCTTCTACACTCTCCTCTTTCTTCCTCATCAAGAGGCTCAGAAAATAGCAAAGAGAGACAAGTCTTCTTAAGTGACTAATGGAAAGAAATAGAGGAAAACAACTGAATGGGAAAGACTAGAGATCTCTTCAAGAAAACTGGAGATATCAAGGGAATATTTCAATCAGGATGGGCACAATAAAGGACAGAAACAGTAAGAACCTAACAGAAGCAGAAGAGATTAAGAAGAGGTGGCAAGAATACATACAAGCACTAAATGAGAAAGGTCTTAATGATCTGGATAACCACGATGGTATGGTCACTCACCTAGAGCCAGACATCCTGGAGTGGGAAATCAAGTCGGCCTTAGGAAGCATTACTACAAACAAAGCTAGTTTCTAGCTTTGAATTCTAGCTGAGCTATTTCAAATCTTAAAAGATGATGCTGTTAAAGTGCTGCACTCAATGTGTCAGCGAATTTGGAAAAGTCAGCAGTGGCCATAGGACTGGAAAAGCTCAGTTTTCACTCCAATCCCAAAGAAGGGCGATGAGAAGAAAATTCAAACTGCTGCACAGTTGCACTCAGTTCACACGGTAGTAAGGTAATGCTCAAAATCCTTCAAGCTAGGCTTCAGCAGTACGTGAACCAAGAACTGCCAGATGTACAAGCTGGGTTTAGAAAAGGCAGAGGAACCAGAGAAATCGGTTCCAACACTGGTTCCAAATTGCCAACATTCATTGGATCCTAGAGAAAGCAAGGGAATTCCAGAAAAACTTTTGCTTTATTGACTATGCTAACACCTTTGGCCACCTGATGTGAAGAATTGACTCATTGGAAAAGACCCTGATGCTGGGAAAGATTGAAGGTGGGAGAAGAAGGGGACGACAGAGGATGAGATGGTTGGATGGCATCACCGACTCAATGGACATAAGTTTGAGCAAGCTCTGGGAGTTGGTGATGGACAGGGAGGCCTGATGTGCTGCAGTCCATGGGGTCACAAAGAGTTGGACACCACTGAGTGATTGAATTGAACACTTTTGACTGTGTGGATCACAACCAACTGTGGAAATTCTTAAAAAGTGATGGGAATACCACACCACCTTACCTGTCTCCTGAGAAACCTGTATGTGGGTCAAGAAGCAAGATATACCTATAACTGCATATGGTTAACACATATTTGTAGACATATAATCAATAAGCAATTTAAGTTTTGATATAATCTATAAAGTTCCGACCTCACCCTTGGTCTTGTATACCATGACTTCTGCCTGGATTCACTTTTGTTCTCACTGACCTGCAACTTTTCATGATTCTTTTAGTGTGTTTCTGTGGGTAGGAAACTGGACTAGTTCTCATATGTCTGAAATGTCTTCCTCTTCACTGCATCCTAGATGCTAGCTTATGTGGCAGAGGGTCCTGGGTAATCAAAATTTTCCCTTGGCACTTTGAAAATATCACTCCAGTGCCTCCGGCCTCTATTTTTCCCGATGAGAAGTCCTCTGTTGTCTGGTTGACATCTGTTGTACATTGTCTTTTCTCATCTCTCCAGTAGCTTTTAGCGTTTCTCTTTACCCGTGACACGTGAGGCTTCTGTACCAAGTTTCACCATGTGGACTCCCGGTCATTCAGCCTGCTTGATGCTTACAACACTTTTGATCTGAGGGCCTGTGAGCTTCTTCAGTGCTTAAAATTTCTCAGTTGTTTTATCTTCAAGGTAGATTTACTTCCATTTTCTCCCTTCCTTATTTTGGCAGGGGGGAAATCTACAATCTATCCCTGGAACCTCTTGTTGATATGTTTTAATCTCTTTGCTAAATCTGCTAGACCCTGGAGAAATGATAGTATTCAATTCACCATTTTGTCTTCAACTGTATCTAATCTAGAGTTAAACTCTCTTTTTTTTATTTTACTGTCAGTGCTATACTTTTAATTTCTTAAATTTCTAAGCTTTTAATCATTTGCATTTTATATATGACAGTTCTATTTCATAATTTCTTATTTTTCAAACATGTTTTATATTTACATATATGAGTTCTTGTATTGAGTGTTGATTTTATTCCCTTTCTTTAGCTGCAGATGGCTTCAGGTGTTTTGAATTTTTAATACCATCTGATTATGAGTGGGAAGTTTTTGTGTTGATATTTTGTTTCGTTTATTCTTCCTTTCTCTTAGCTACCTCTCTCTGGTGATTTTGGGGTTCCCAGGCAAGGCAGAACCAGTTCTTTTCTCGCTGCTTTGGGGGTGCTGCACTCAGGGGCACTGCAGGGATCTCAGACTCAGCCTCGTCGTTAACCATGGATCTTGGTGGTGCAGCCCCTTTCCTCCTTAGGCCCACAGGAATGTACTGCTACATTCTGCCTCCTTCCTGGAGGGGGCTGGAGCTGGGCTCCAGGCTCCATCTCTCGGGTTGCACTATGTCTAGTGTCCTATGGGAGCTGGACTGCTCCAGGACTAGATGCCCAGCAAGTCCACTCTTCTTCTGTCCTTCAGAACCCCAGCTGGTCCTGCCGATTCGGTTTACTCAGCTTGCACTTGTCTTCTGTCAGTGCCCTGTGTCCGGAACAGAGGTGGATGCACCCGAGGACCCACATGCCCTGTGTCATTCTGAATAAAAGAGCAAGAACACCTACCAAAAATGTTTGGCACATGAGGCTCTGTCCTTCACTGGGGGTGGGGGGGGGCATCTCAGGAAGCCATGCAGGCACTGAAGCCAAGAAAGTACGCACTATCCATTGTCCACTACAGTTGACAGGACAAGTTGAGTGATGTTCCATGTGTCCTCAGAGCTGCTTCCACAAGGTTCCACCCAGGGAACTTCTTTCAAATCAGTGCTGGAGGAGTGTTTCCTGCTGAAAGATATTCCAATAGAGTTTCCTCTTCATTATGGCCAAAAGCAGCTGGATTTCGGTGATTTATTTTCCTCCTGGATGTCATTTGCTTTCTCCTCTATGACTTTTTATTTCCAAATCTAGTTTCTTAATTACCTTATAGGGCTTACAGTTTTCTTTATACACCATCTCAACATTTCTTTTTATGGAGAGAAGCAAGTATTAATAGAAAAGAAAAAATAGAACTCACTCCCTTTAGCAATATTAAGTGTTGACATTTTTTTCTATGATTAAAGTTAATTTGTTGAGAAATAATGGACATGATACATTATATTAGTTTCAGGTGTATGACATATGATTTGATATTTGTATATACTGCAAAATGGTCACCACAATAAGTCTATTTAACATCCATCACCTCACATAGACATAATTTTTTTCTATAATGAGATTTTTTAAGATCACTTAGCAACTTTCAAATTTACAGTAAGTATTGTTAATGTCATTATGCTGAACATTATATCCCCATGACTGACATATTTAATATTTAATAACTGGAAATTTGTAGTTTTTGATCATCTTCACCCATTTTGACTACCCCCCTCCCCTATTCCCTGTCTCTGACAACCACCAGTCTGGTCGCTATAATTTCTTTCTTAAAGACTCCACACAGAAGTGTAATCATACAGTATTTGTCTTTGTCTGACCCACTTCACTTAAAAGCGTTTCAATAAAAACAAAAAGTAAACCTGTAAGCTGTTTTTCCAGTTTTCTCACGTGACTACACTGTCAGATTCACAGAAAATGCCGTTTCCCGATTCCCTTCTGGCCAACTGCTGACACTGCTGTGAGGGTCCCAGCCTGTGACATGGAAAAGGACCCCAGGTTAAGGAACAAGGGCTGTCAGGGTGCATACTAAGCCTGGAGGTGAGAGTAACCAATTAGCCTTGCCAAGCAATACCCTGGCAGGGCCCCCATAGCTGGGAGTTCAGTGAGAAAATAATTAGATATTCAGGATGGGAAGAAATGAAAGGCTCTTTTGAGGAAAAGAACACTGTTTCTCAGAGAAGTAGGGAAACGCCTGTGGGAATAGCACTTTCAGAGGGGCGGGGGGACAGAGAGAACTTCAGAGGGTCTGTGCGTCTGGCCCTGAGGCCGGCCGCTCCCCTGCCCTCCCAGCTGGCTCTTAACTGCAAGGAGCCTTAGGACCACAACAGCTTTGTGGAAAAACACAACGGTTGCATATGCAGCATTTCATCAGCATCAAATCACTATTCTACCAACAAGGTCACGAATCCTTCTCCGGCACCCTGTGAGAACATTTTCATTGTGTTTGTCCTACAGAGAAGTTGCAGACCAGCTCACACTTCTCTAGGGCCAACTGTGAGCCAGAAATTCAACAAAAACAATGGATTCAGCTTCCTCTGCCAGCAGGGGAGGGAGGAGAGGTGTCCACATTTTACGAACGAGGAAATCACATCTCCTAGAAACTTGGAGTTGTTCAAAACTGACACGATGGGGAGGAAAGGCTCTGAACTTGGCCTCTGACCCTACAGCCTCTGTACCTTCTACCCCTATGCAATGCTACCTGCCAAAAACATGCCCTATGCCAAAGTTCTAAAACTGCCAGCCTAACTAATTATTTACAACCATCACTAAAAACCACTGAGACCAGTAGAGGTAGATGTAGCTTGTTGGTGCAATAACATGGATGCTTCTCAAGATTGTGTTGGGAAGCTCCTTTTACATCTCCCCCAGTGATTGGTTCCTGATAAATTTTCCCAAACAGATCTTTCTCCCATGTGCCCAGGGGCTCTGACACCACTTTGAATTTCTGCCTAGTGAGACCCCTTTCAGACTTCTGGCCTTCAGAACTGTGAGATAATAAATTTGTCTTTTTAAGCCACTTAGTTTGCAGTGATTTGTTACAGCAGCAATAAGAGATTAATGTATTCACACAAAGTGCCTAGCAGGGGCCTTGTTGAGAAAAAGCTTCCATGCATGGCACTGTCATCTTTTCTATTATCACACCACTGTGGGCTTAGGTAACCAGAAGTCAAAGTGGAGCATTCTTAATTTTAAGACCACCTCGATCCCCACACATATATCACCCTCCTCTTCCATGCTATGCAGAGCATCAAGGAAGAGCCAGCAGTGCACCTCCAGCGCACACTTCTCTGCACTCACCTGGGCCACACGTTGCGGCCAAGGTGGCAGTCTGTCTATCTTGCCTGTTCTGGGGCTGGGCCTGCCCTGCCTCATCCTGAAGGTGTCTGTTGGTTTCTTGCTTCCCCTGCTAGAATAGGTATCTTTGAAAAGTGGTCATGTCTTATCATGCTTGTGTCTTTCACAGATGTTTGCACACAGTGGGGCTCAACAAATAGTTTTGGAATGAATGAATCAGTGAAGAAAGTCTATCAACTCCTACCCATGGAATGAAACAAAGCATCGTTCGGTGAAGATAGGTTTCACAGAATCTTGAGACTCCACCAGGGGAGGGAGGAGTGTTCTCCAGTGACGGACAGACATCTTACCTGCCACACGCCAGGCAACACAGCTTATGCAGGGGTCTCCCACATCCGGATACCCTTTCATAGTTCATACGTGTAAAAATGGGACGACTTGGCGACTGAACAACAACAATCATGAATTTTATTGTTGGAGACCTCTGATTCTCAAACATGTAAATGCACACAGAGAATAACAAACAAGCTTCAATCAGCAGAACTGCCATTTGCCATCGGGCACTGTGCAGTATGCTTTACATGCATTATCAAGGATTCTCATAAAATTCTTTGAGACAGGTTTCACTTTCCTCCCATTTTGCCCATAAGGTAATTTTACTGTAATGTGCTCATGCGCCTTGCCCAGGGTTCTGTGCAATAAGTGATGATGCTGAAGATCTCCCAGCTCTGCCTGACTCCAGCCTCTCCCAGCCTGCAGCCTGGTCTCCTTGGACCCACAGCATGGAATGCGTTTCCCTGGATGCCAGGGGCATGTTCCACACAATCCATCTGCTCCCTCTCAAACCCATTTTGAATTAAAAAATAGGATCACACACTCTAAATTCCATAATCTTAGTAAATTCTTCTCTGAGCATATAAGTTTTTTAATGGATTTAAACAGCAGCCCAGCTGACGTCAAAGGTTTAGTTTGAATAACCATTTCTCATGGAATTATTAACTTGGGAAGATGAGTTATTAATTTTGCAAGATTCAATTTTTAACTTTACAAAATGAAGGCTTTATTTTCTTAAAAAAAAGTCTTTAAATATCAGAATTCTACCCTGGTCCACTGAATTGCATTTATTCTATTTAAGTGATCTCTTGCAGAAATAGAATGGATAGACTAGAAATTCCACAAAATAAAATTTGGTCTTTTGATACTTAGGACAATTCAGTAAAACTAATAAACAAATATAACAATACATAGCTCAAGGACAACTGGCAAATGAAGCATTTGGGAAAACTGTAGAGTTGGAATCCTATCTCCACTGTCAGAATGGTGATTTTGAGTAATGAAATGGTGACTCTGAGTAACAGTCTGATGACTGATAAATCTTGATTTTAACCCGTTTCCTATTGATTTGTTATGTGAACTGGAACAATTAACAACTTCCTGGAAACTTATCTTTTCTCATGTGTATGACCAGGAGGTCTGCTAAAATTGGTTATTGTATGGCTTAAGTAAATTAGTGTTTGTAAGTACCCTAGCACAGCACCAGGCCACCGTAAGTCCTCAATGACTGATGGCTAATAAGAAAAAAAAAAAAAGTCTTGGACCTAAACAAATTCCAAATCAACGTGATATAAATAGAAGAAGGAAAAATAAATCAGTGTCATGCTACTGGGATGAAAAGGCTCCGTAAAGTACAACCCCCAAAGGGAAGCAAGTTTGAGACCTCTGGATGTCTAAGGTTCTCCCCTGGGAGGCAGGATTGCATATTGGTTAAACACTGCCCAGGTAAACATATTAGCTTCACCACCTCCTAGTTGTGTGACCCAGGACAAGTTAATAATAAAACCTACTTCACCTGGCTGTGTGATGATTAACTACTTAATATTTGTAAATAACTTAGTGCCTGGCATGTGGCAAGCAATAAAAAAATAGTTTCCTAGTATTAGCTATCAACAGAAATAAATTTAGAAGGCAAAAAATAGACTAGATAGAATACTTAAAATTCTGACAGACATGGGCTCAGGATTTATATGTTGGGGATTAAGGTAAAATGAGGTCATCTGGGTGGGACCCTGATTCAGTCTGACCGGTGTTCTTACATGAAGAGATCAGGACTCAGACACACACAGAGGGAAGATGACATGAGGATGCGGGGAGAAGACAGCTGTCTACAAACCAAGGAGAGAGGCCTCAGGAGAAACTCACCCAAATGACACCTTGATCTCTGACTTCTAGCCTCCAGCATTGTGAGAAAATAAACTTCTGTCACTTAAGGCACCCGATCTGTTGTACTTAGTAATAGCACCCCTAGCAGGCTGTGAGTGCTCAGCTGCTTCAGGGGTGTCCGACTCTTTGCAACCCTATGGACTGAGTGTGCCAGGCTCCTCTGTCCATAGGATTCTCTAGGCGAGAATACTGGAGTGGGTTGCCATGCCCTCCTCCAGGGGACCTTCTGGATCCAGGGGTCGAACCTGCATTTCCTGTATCTCCTGCATTGCAGGTGGATTCTTTACCTGCTGAGCCATGGGGGAAACTCCTTAGCAGCTTAATACACCTATTAAAGATATCTTAAAATCAGACCAAAAGGCAAATATTGCAAATACATGAACAAGCAATATACTAAAGGAAAAAAAAAAGGACAACAAAACAAAAATAAAAAAATATGTTAAATGTCACTAATAATCAAGGCAATGTCAATTCCAGCAATGAGCTACTAGTTATCACATAAGACTGAACAAGATATAGAAGATAATCCCCAATACAGATCACCATTGAAAAGAAGGGGAAACTCTCTCATTGCTGGTGGGAAAATAAAATTGAAAAATCTTTATGGAGGGCAATTCAGCAATAGTTATCCAACTTTTATCTACAAAATGCATTCTATCTGATCTTGCAAGTTTTTGTTTAGGGGAAAAAAAGGCCACAAATAACCAGCACAGAACATTGTTTTTTCTAATCATCCCATCCTGGACCCTTGTTTATCATTCTGGGAGACACAAGGAATACAAACAGGAGAATCAAAAATGGTCACACCAAGCAGGTGAAGCAACTCAAAGAAAAGTTAAATGAGGATATTGAGAAGGGGCATGGTTGTATGGGATGGGGGGGCAACATCCTGTAAGGATGATGGGGGTGGGGACACTGTCATGTGGGGACCATGGAGGATGACATAATACAGGGATGGTGGAGGCAGAGGCATGATTATATGGTCTGTCTTACGTGACTGTCGTCCTTGACATGGCATGTTATGGAGGCTGGGACCTAGACCTCCTCCTAACTTCAGTGGCAACTCTGCTCTTAAACCAGATCTACTTGGAATGCAAAGCTAGACTGTTTATTTTGGAAGGGATTTTGCCCATGGAATAAACAGGTGTGATGATATCTTTTTCAAAAATGAGACTGAGTTATGTTGTTGTTGTTGTTTAGTCATTAAGTTGTGTCCAACTCTTGTGACCCTATGGACTGTAGCCTACCAGGCTCCTCTGTCCATGGGATTTCCCAGGCAAGAATACTGGAGTGGGTTGCCATTTCCTTCTTGAGGGGATCTTCCTGACCCAGGGATCAGACTTGAATCTCCGGCACTGATAGTCTGATTCTTTACCAGTGAGACCAGGGAAGTGACCGACTGAGCTAACAGGTTGTTATATTTATAACTAACTTAAGACATTTTGTCCTGTAGAGAGAGAATCTCAATAGCCCTGGAAATACATTCTTTCATAGCCTTACCTCAATTCAATAAGTTGTCTGGTCTCAAGAATGCCAGAATTAGCCCTGCTCAGCACACTAACTTTTCCATTTGTTTTTTAGGCTAGGGCAGCAAACCTGGATCCAGAGGGAGAAGAAATTAGACACTGCTGACTGCAGATGTCCTGCCAGTAAGTCAGGGAACTACACATTCCGTCAGCCAACCCTGTCAAGAGGTCAAATTATAAGTGGTGCACATGGACAGCATGATTCCTTGGTCCCTGACAGACTCCATTTCCTTGGTCAATTTCAGTCTGGGATATGCTGCTGTTCAAATGCTGGTGAGCTTTTCGTGGCTAATATATGCCTAACTGTGATGATGTTTAAAGGAGCAAGTTGCCAGATAGCTGGGATATAATGTCAAGAGGGTGGTCCTTGCCTCTGGCAGAGCTTCTGAATCTCTCCCACTTGGCTTGATTTTCTGATCTTTCTTCCACCCTCATTTCCTGCTGGTGTTCTCTCTGGAGATGTTTGGTTATTGACACAAACATATTACCTTGATTCCAGATAAATACAGAATTTTTAAGCTTCCAAGAATTACTCTACAGAATCTACTATGGTACAGAATCTCCCCTATCTGGTACACAAGAAAGTAGAAACAGATGATGTGGGGCCCAAGACAGGCCTGGATCCCATTAGGGAGAGAAAATCAGAACAACTCAGGATGTCCACCCCCAGAGGATCTTAGATGCTTTCATGCTCTGGAACTTTTATCCTTAAAAGATAATTGGGGAAAAGGATATCATGGGCCTGGTTAGAGAAAGGAGGTGTGAGGAAGTAGCTCATACTTTTAATTTTGCATGTTACAACACCTTATGTGCAGGCTACGTGCTAAGTCACTTCAGTCTAGTCTGACTCTTTGCGACCCCATGGACTGTAGCCTGCCAGGATCTTCTGTCTATGAGATTTCTCAGGCAAGAATACTAAAGTGGGTTTCTATGCCCTCCTTCAGGGGACCTTCCCAACCCAGAGATCGAACTGTGTCTCCTACATTGGCAGGTGGGTACTTAACCACTAACCCCATGTGGGAAGCCCCAAAACAACCTGAAATTATTTTTAAATTAAAATTTTTACTTCAAGATAACTGGAGTTTTTAATAAGTATATACCATGTACACTTTACCCAGATTTCCTCAGTGGTAACATCTTGCACAACAACTATAAGACAATATCTCAACCTTTGATATGGCCAAGATCCAGAGTGCTCCATCACAAAGATCCCTCCTGCTGCCCTATTATAGCTGCACCCTAATCTCCTAATTAGCTCCTCCACTAATCTCTCCATCTCTATAATTTTGTCATTTCAAGAATGTTACATAAACACCATCATATGGTATGTAATAACCTTTCAAGCTAGACTTTTGCCCTCAGCATCTCTCTCTAGAGACTCACCCAGGTTGTTCCCTGTATCAGTAGTCCTGCATAGTGTTCCATGGTGTGAAGGTTCTGCAGCTTGTTTAACTGTTCAATCAGTAAAAGATACTGGGGAGGTTTCCAGTTTAGGAGTATTATAGATAAAGCTGCTAGGAACATTCATGCACAGGTTTTTGTGTGAACATGTCTCCATTTCTTTGGGATAAGTGATCAAAGGTATCATTTCTGAGACATATATTTTCCTGTTTTACTTTATAAAAAATTGCCAAAGCATTTCCCAGAGTGGCCATACCATTTTACATCCTCACCAGCGGGGGATGAGTGATCCAGTCTCAGGATCCTTGCTGGCGTTCGGTAACACTATTTTAGCTCAGCTAGTTCTATGAGTATGTAGTGATATATCATTGTGGTCTTACCTTGCGTTTCCTTAGATTGCTAGGGATGTTCACATCCTTTCATGTGTTTATTTGTTCTTCACATTCTCTTCAGTGAAATGTCTATTTTCATTTTGAGGTCCAGTTTCTAACTGGATTATTTGTATTTTTACTGTTGAATTCTGAGAGTTCTTTATACATGTTAAACACTAGTTCTTTGTTGAATATGTGGTTGGCAAGTGTTTCTTTTCAGACTGTAGACTGTACTTTCAACCTCTTAGTAGGGTCATTTGCAGCACAAAAGTTTTAAATTTTTATGAGATTCAATTTAACCATTTTTTCTTTTATGTGAAAGTGAACTCACTCAGTCGTGTCCGATTCTTTGCTACCCCATGGACTGTAGCCCACCAGGCTTCTCCGTCCATGGGATTTTCCAGGCAAGAGTACTGGAGTGGGTTGCCATTTCCTTTTCCAACTATAGATCATGCTAATTTTTTCCTTTGGTTTTTCTTTTTTTCAAAAATGTTATCATTTTACATTTTTTCTTTTAAGTCTGTGATCCATTCAATTAATTTTTATATAAGGTATGAAGTGTAGGCTGAAGTTCTTTCTTTCTTTTTCTTTTTCTTCTGGATGTCCAACTGTGCCAGTATCATTGTTGAAAAGGCTATTCTTTCTCCACTGAGTTACTATTGCACCTTTGTTAAAAATCAGCTTGGCCTCTTTGAGGTGGGTCTATTTCTGGTGTCTCTCCCTCTGCCCCTACCATACTGTCCTAACCACTGTCACTACTGCTGCCTTCTCCACTAGCATCAAGTCTCTCCCCTCTGCACAAGAAACCAGCTATCTGTGAGAATTACAAATTTTTGTCATCCACAGCATTTGAAGAAAAATGCTCACCCTCTGCAGGGCACTGGTGTTATTGAGGTCTTTCAAAGGTCAGCTCACATTCCTGAACTTTGACAATCAAGTTTCCTTGCTGCTTGCCTGACAACAGTGGCCAAGGAGATGGTTAAAAAAAATGCAGTAACTTATGAAAGTAGAGACTCCAAGAAAGAGGCCATGGCAAGCACAAATCTCTGGAAAATGATTCAACTCAAGCCAACTGCAGAGAAAGCTTTTCTAAGGTCTTTAGTTGTTTGAGGCCAAGGGCTAGTATTTTAGTGCTATTTGAACTATGGTATTGGAGACGACTCTTCAGAGTCCCTTGGACTGCACGGAGATTAAAACAGTCAACCCTAAAGGAAATCAGTCCTGACTATTCATTGGAAGGACTGATGCTGAAGCTGAAGCTCCAATACTTTGGCCACCTGATGGAAAGAACTGACTCATTAGAAAAGACCCTGATGCTGGGAAAGACTGAAGGCAGGAGGAAAAGGACAGAGGACAAGATGGTTGGATGGTTAACACCAACTCGATGGACATGATTTTGAGCAAGCTCCAGGAGGTGGGTGATGGACAGCAAAGCCTGGCGTGCTGTAGTCCATGGGGTCACAAAGAGTCGGACACGACTGAGCAACTGAACTGAACTGAACCAGTTCCACTCTACAGAAACTTAATAGTGAGAGAACCCAAGAGAAGAAGGTCCACCCTGGAACGGGTTCCCCTAGTCCTGAAGATTTTCATAACTTATTCTACATTGACTTGAATTCTGACAATCTGATCAAATAAATCTCCACACAGAGCAGTGGATGGTAACCTTCCTGGGTGTGGCAAACCCATGGGTGCTAGCTGTGATTTGGACTCTTTCTCTTCCACCCAGAAAGAGCAAGTGGGGTACCAGGAAGGGCGCGTGGGTTCTGACCAAGAGCCAGCCTCCTGCATCTGCTCCTCTCCTCCCCTTGGTCTCACTTGAAACTACTGAACGGCCAAACCCATCAATTCCATGATTTCTGATGAGTTACTGGGGACAACACAAGTGGCAGTACCCATTTATGAACTGTTGCTTTAGAATTTACCCAAGACAGACACTCATGTCCAATCCGCTAGGAAAATGGATTCAATTTTTACTCAATTCAATTTTACATTTTCAAAATATTGTCCAGTGACATGGATCCAGGGTGTCCCTATGGGATTCTAACATGATCTTACCCCTCAGGGATGAGTTGCTCACCTGAGGAGGAGGTAGTGAGGAGTTCTGACCTCAGAGGCCTCCTGCATCACTATGTTCTCTCTCTTAGGAGCACATAGTGGTTTTAGGGGAGGTCCAATTATGCACCTATTTAAAAATTCTGCTTAAAATAGCTTGCATATACATGGAATCTAGAACAATGGTACTGATGAACTTATTTGCAGAGTAGGAATAGATGCAGATGTAGAGAACAGACTTGAGGACAAAGAAGGGGAAGAAGAGGGTTGAATGAATAGAAAGAGTAGCATTGACATATATACACTACCATGTGTAAAATAGATAGCTAGTGGGAAACTGCTGTATAGCATAGGGAACTCAATTTGGTGCTCTGTGATGACCTAGAGGGGTGGGATGGGAAGGAGGCTCAAGAGGGAGGGATACATGTGTACATATAGCTGATTCACACTGTTGTATGGCAGAAACCAACACAACAATATAAAGTAATTATCCTCCAATTAAAAAAAAAATTCATTTCTGGTTTTTAACTGATCTTTCTCAAAGAACTCAGATGATCTATTGGTTTTGTAAATTTTATGATAAGCAACTTGTGCCTGCATGATCAGTCACTAACTTGTGTCTGACTGTTTGCAACCCCACAGACTGTAGTCCACCAAGCTCCCCTGTCCATGGGATTTTCCAGTCAAGAATACTGGAGGGGGTTGCCATTTCCTCCTCCGGGGATCTTCCCAACCCAGGGATCAAACTGGCATCTCCAGCATCTCCTGCATTGGCAGGTGGATTTTTTACTATTACTGCCACCTGGGAAGCCCCAGCAACATGTACTAAGATGCTAATAAAGCCTCCTTAAATGAAGATCTACACAGGGTAAAATACAAAATTTGTATAAAATACAATATAAAGTTTGAAATTATTTGAGCATTTTCTTTTACTTTGATCAGATCTGTGGAATTAAATTTCTCAAAAAGTTAGAGTTAATTAAAAACTATATAGCCTATATTTTCAACTATCTGCAGTAGCATAAATGTCTTTGTTGTGGGTTGAATTATGTCTCTCCCCAAGATACTCATGTACTAATCCCAGTACCTGTGTGTGTGTGACATATTTTATAGATGATCAAATTAAGGTGAGGTTACGAGGGTGAGCTCTAACCCAAGGCAAGTGCATCCTTACAAAAAAAGGGCAGTTTGGACACAGGTGTGCACACAAGGACGTCACGTAAAAATTGGAGTTATGCTGCCACAAGCCAAGGAGATGTGGGAAATGAGGAGAGAGGCCAGGAACTGACCATTCCTGAGTGCCTCAGGGGCCCTGGCCCTGCCTTACCACCATCTTGTACTTGGAAACTCCACAACAGGAAGACAGCACATGTCTGTGGGATGTTGTTACAATAGACCTAGCAAATTAATATTGTATTTCATCTGGGGAAATAATTATAGTTGGTAAGACTCCAAGCTGAAACAGAATTTCTTCAAAAAGAAGTCAGCTGAGAATGCAGCTTAGACTTTGAGAATTCCACTTTTTTGGCCCTCACTACAAGGTAATTTGGTTCTAGTAAATAAATTATGCCTTCGTAGTAACACAGAAGTGCTGGTTTATATCCATAGGGCCTTAAGTACTCTTCTAGCACACATCTAAATAAAAAGAGATTAACAGTAATATTTCAACTTTGTTGGTGCTCTGTCTGCCAAGAAGAAATGAATCAGCAGCTACAAAAATGTTCCTTCTTGTGAAATTATCACAGGCAGACTTAATACAATCCATGAAAGCAGAGAAAATTTATCTCAGAAGGCTGTCTGTTTCAACATTTCTGTCTGGTGCTATTTCCAATTCTAATTTATTAAATATTTATAAATCATATATAATTAATTCTATTAAATTTAATTAGCATTTCTTGTAACATCCATCATGGGAACAAGTCCAAGATATACTTAGATGTATAGCGTAGCTCAGAAAAACAACAAGAACCATTAAAATTAATCATATCCTACAACTCTAATTCTATTAGTCATCTTTCTACTTGAATAATATAATAGCTTCTTTTAAAAAACTTTTCATTGGAAATAATTTCAAATGATTTCAAAGATCACTCAGAATCACCTGTTAATATTCTGCTGTTTTCACTTTATTATTTGATTTCTTTCTATCCATATGCATATTCCAGTGGCTTCTTCCTGCTCAGTACTCAATTTATACTCCGTAATTACTGAGTACCAAGCTCTGTGGGAAGCACTATGGTGAAGAGATGAGACAGAACTCAGGTAGCAAGGGCAGACCAGGATCAGACCCACCTGATCATTTTTAGTAAAATCCAGGACTAATCTGGTTCTTACATATTGAGAAAATCTTGGGAATTATGGTGTACGTTCTTCCTAGGTACCCTCACTTTAATTCAATGTTTTCATCATTAATGGCTCCACTCAGTTTCCCATGAAGATACACACTGTCCTGCAGATCCAAATGGGCAAAAAAGATGCCCACAACTTTGCCCATGCCCCAGAAATCAATATTTCCCAACTTCCAGGAAAATCGTGTCTTCTTGGTGGACATACTTTCAAATCCTTGAGTCCCTGCCCCTCGGATTGTGTCTGGCACAAAAATACTTGGAGTGACTGAATCTTGAAATTCAGTTTGGATAATCATGTGTTAAACCCATAGAGAACACTTACTGTATGCAGGTGCTGACATTTACTTCTCTCAGAGGCCCTTGGGAGAGTCTGTACTAGTACCCTCCTTTCACAGAGGAGGGCATTAAGATGTGGAGAGGTCAATCACTTGTCACAGTCTACCTAGACAGTGTTGAAAACTGAATCTCACTGCGCAGGTGTTTGGCCAGCAGACCTGCCGGCCTCTTAGGGAATCCATCATTTCTGCATGTTTAGGCTAAATTGGTATCTCCTTGAATAAATCCTAATGAGCCTGTTTTCTCCTCAAAGATTTAAGTTTAGTGTATTCAGATATCTTGCATCATCAATTAGAAGATACTGTGCGGCACTGCAGATTCAGTAAGTTGGGTGGACAGAATCCAGCTATAATTACAGAAACTCCTGGATACGAGGGGAAATGTGCCAAATTTCCCTGACAGGCAGTTTCTGTAGCCCCTACTTGCTGCAACTAGAGAAAAGCCCTCGCAGCAATGAAAACCCAGCACAGTCATAAATAAATAAATAAATAAAATTATGTATAAAAAAGCTAAGTCTTCTAAAATCTTCTTCAAGATATCCCTCAAGCTGGAGAAGTTAAGAGAAGAGATGGAAAGGAAACCCACCTTCCAGATGACTTCCTTTATCATGAATATCACTGGCCCACAGGGCTCACAACACAAGCCTTTCTGAAGTCAGGAATTACAGACACTGAATGAGCCAGCCCTCTCTGTAAACCCACACTGGCTGTCACAAGGACCCCAGATGTAGAAAGTGAACATAGATCTTCCAAAGCTAGACAAAAGTTCCCAACTTCCCTCCCCGCCCACCTCGGCAGGAGGGTGCTAAGAAACTACATTTAAAAAAAAAAAAATGTTGGGAAGTAATTAGCCTCCAACTAATTAAAAAAACATAAAATAAAATTAAAAAAAAAAAAAAAGGACCAAAAATCACTCAGGCAGACTGTGGAACTTGAGGTCAGAATGTTCTTGACCTTCTGGCTCTTCCTGCCTTACTCAATCATACAACTGAGTCATAAAAGTAAATCAAGAGGGAAAGAGGTGGGGGAAAACCTCTGGCATCTCTAACACACTGCCATTCTCAGGGGCCTAGCCAGTTCCTACAAAGCAGTAAGTCCCAGAGAGCCTGGAGAGTGATTTTGAGACCTGAGCATCGAGGATTTGGGAAGCAGTTGCCCAGGGTACAAAGTTCTTCTGCTCAGTAAGAAATGCGGACTGGTGTGGAACTTCTTTCCTGAGCTAGACTGTCACAGCTAGAAAGAGCCGGGGCCCATTCAGGGGGCCAGGCTAGTGAGGAGCAGCCCAGTGGGTCCTGGGGGAGGCTGACAGCCCCACAGCATTTCAGTGCAATGAGTCACTCAGACAATACAAAGAACAATGTGATCTGTAGGCGGTTATCGATAGCTCCAGGCAGCCAATCCTTCTAGTCTATAAAGATACAAATCTTAATTATTAATGGTTAAGATGAAAAAATTACTGCCCTCAAGTTAGGAAATTCAAACAGATTGTTTCCTCAGATCGCACCATACAAAAGAGGGTCTGTTCTGTGAAGTCCAGCCTGTTTGGCTTGTTCCAATGCCAAGTACATTCCCAGTTTTATCCCAGTCAAGGCCAGTTAAACTCATGTTGCACAAACTTGAGTTCCCAAGACATAGATACACCTGGGAGCCAGGTGAGAGATGCCTGGCCCTGGCAATACTGCCTTTTGTGAAAATACTTTGATAATGTCTCATGTAGCAATAGGTCCAGAAAAAATTGCGTTTTTTTAATGGTACAAAATGTAGATTAGTAATTACATTGCTGCTGAAAATATCCTGCATCAAGAACAGTATGTTGAAGGGGCAAAGACACAACCACTGCAAACCTCCATCATCATTTGAGTGAAACTACATTCTAAGCTTTAGAAAATTAGTCTAAAAGACTATAGGTTATGATTATAGCAGGACCCACAACAGTCTGTACTGTGTACATAAAAGACTACAACCATATTATACATTTAAATTGAAGTTCCCTCCAGTTGAAAAGGTTATTAAGTCTATAAACAAGTTAAGTATGTTTACAGTAATGAGATAATGAATCCCTTTTAAGGAATGCATGCTTATGTTCTTAGTCATGTACAGACTCTTTGCGACCCCGCAGACTGTAGCCCCCCAAGCTCCTCTGTCCATGGAATTTTCCAGGCAAGAAAAGTGGAGCAGGCTGCCATTTCCTACTCCAGGGGATCTTCCTGACCCAGGGACCAAACCCATATCTCCTGTGTCTCCTGCATTGGCAGGCATATTCTTTATCACTGTGCCACCTTTGGCAAGCCCTTTTAAGGAATGAGCCCTTTAAAAGTACTATTATGGGACTTTTGAACTGACAATCTCTCCTGGTCCTTAACTTGGTGGCAATGGACATGAGTTTGAGCAAACTCTGGGAGATGGTGAAGAACAGGGAAGGCTGGCATGCTGCAGTCCATTGCGTGTAAAGAGTCAGATATGATGGAGTGACTGAACAACAACAAAACTGTAAGACATAGCACTGACTTTTATTTTAAAAATTATATCAATTCCTTTTATATTAAGAGTATGTTTTAAAAGTTATGAATGAATATTAAATTTTATCAAATATAGTCATGAAGAAAATCAAATGACAGCTTTGTCCGTTTTTGATGAAGTGGTTTAATACACGTTCTGATATTATAACATTTCTGTTGCTGGTTTAAAACTTACATGATCGTGACATATTACTTTTTTCTGATGCTGGACTCCATTTGCCTATATTTTATTTAGAATTTTTGTTATCAAAATGAGTAGTATTGTTATGCAGTTGTATTCTGTTTTTAAATTTGGGATACTTTTGTCCATTTTTTAAAAATAATATATTGCTCTACCTCATAAAAACACACGTGGAAGATTTTTCTGTCTCTGCACTGGAACAGTTTATAGAGTATTTTGAAATTCTATGTTTATAAATAGTTTCAGATATTTCACCTGTGAAACCATCTGGGCAGAGGTGCATTTGGAGGGACAGAACTTTGAATACTGTTTAAAATTTCTATCTCTAATTAAAAGCAGTTTGGTACATAGGAGTATTGACACTGTTCTCTTTCCAAATGTTTTATGATTCATTTACTTTCCTTAAAGGTTTTTCTCTTTCTCATTTTTATTTTGTATATTACTATATTTGCTTTTCCATGTATCTATGCTTAGTCACTTAGTCATGTCCAACTCTTTGAGACCTCATGGACTGTAGCCTGCCAGGCTTCTTGGTCCACGGGATTTTCCAGGCAAGAATATTGGGGTGAGTTGCCATTACCTTCTCATATATAGAGAGAGAGCTAACCTATATATTCAGTTCAGTTTAGTCACTCAGCTGTGTCCGACTCTACGATCCCATAGCCTGCAGCATAACAGGCTTCCCTGTCCATCATCAACTCCTGGAGCCTACTCAAACTCATGTCCATCACATAGGTGATGCCATCCAACCATCTCATCCTCTGTCATCCCTGTCTCTTCCACCTTCAGTTCTTCCCAGAATCAGGGTCTTCTCCAATGAGTTGGTTCTTTGCATCAGGTGGCCAAAGTATTGGAGTTTCAGCTTTAGCATCAGTCCTTCCAATGAATATTCAGGACTGATTTCCTTCAGGATGGACAGGTTGGGTCTCCTTGCAGTCCAAGGGACTCTCAAGAGTCTTCTCCAACACCATAGTTCAAAAGCATCAATCCTTCAGTGCTCAGCTTTCTTTATAGTCCAACTCTCACATCCATACATGACTACTGGAAAAACCATAGCTTTGACTAGACAGACCTTTGTTGGCAAAGTAATGTCCCTGCTTTTTAATATGCTATCTAGGTTTGTCATAGCTTTTCTTCTAAGGAGCAAGCTAATATAGGTTAGCTAATAGTGCCAAAGAATTGATGCTTTTGAACTGTGGTGCTGGAGGAGACTCTTGAGAGTTCCTTGGCCTGCAAGGAGATCAAACCAGTCAATCCTAAAGGAAATCAACCCTGAATATTCCTTGGAAGGACTGGTGCTGACATTGAAGCTCCAATACTTTGGCCATCTGATGCAAACAGCCAACTCATTGGAAAAGACCCTGATGGTGGGAAAGTTTGAAGGCAGTAGAAGAAGGGGATGACAGAGGACAAGATAGTTGGATGGTATCACTGACTCTATGGACATGAGTTTGAGTAAACTCCAGGAAATAGTGAAGGACAGGGAAGCCTGGCATGCTCCAGTTCATGGAATCGAAAAGAGTTGGACAAGACTGAGCAACTGAACAACAACTGTCTATTTAATTGTTAAAAGCATTATCTCTTGGATTAATTCATTTATGCTGTTTATATAATTAAATTATGTTTTCAATTTTAAAAAGTTTTTATTTTACATTGGAGTATAGTTGATTAACAATGTTGTGCTAGTTTCAGGTGAAAAGTAAAGTGATTCAGTTATATATGTATATGTGTGTGTGTGTATCTATTCTTTTTCAAATTCTTTTCTTATATAAGTTACTACAAAATAATTGAGCAGAGGTCCCTGTGCTGTGCAGTAGGCCCTTACTGGTTATCTGTTTTAAACATAGTATGTACATGTCAATCCCAAACTCCCAATCTATCCCTCTCCCCTGCCCTTACCCCCGGTAACCATAAGTTCATTCTCTAAGTCTGTGAGTCTATTTCTTTTTTGTAAATAACTTCATTTGTATAATTTTTTAAATATTCTGCTATAAGTGATATTTTATGATATTTGTTTTTCTCTGACTTAACTTCACTTAGTATGATAATCTTTGGGTCCACACATGTTGCTGTAAATGGCATTATTTCATTCTTTTTAATGGCTAAGTAATATTCCATTGTATGTATGTATCATATCATCTTTATTCATCTGTGGATGCACATTTAGGTTTCTTCCATGTCTTGGCTATTGTAAACAGTGCTGCAATGAACACTGGGGTGCATGTATACTTTTGAACCAAGTTTTTCTCCAGATATATGCCCAGGAGTGGGATTGCAGGGTCATATGTTGGCTCTGGTTTCCGTGGCTTAGTGGTAAAGAATCTGACTGCCAATGCATGAGATGCAGTTTCAATCCCTGGGTTGGAAAGGTCCCCTGGAGTAGGAAATGGCAACCCATTCCAGGATTGCCTGGGAAATCCCATGGACAGAGGAGGCTGGCAGGCTACAGTCCATGAGGCTGCAAAGAGTAGGACATGACTGAGTCACTGAGCATGCACACAGGCATGGTAGCTTTATTTTTAGTTTTTTAAGGAATCTCCAAACTGTTCTCTTTAGCAGCTGCATCAATTTATTGATGCATTCCCACCAACAGTGTAGGAGGGTTCCCGTTTCTCCTCACCCTCTCCAGCATTTACAGTTTGTAGGTTTTTTGATGATGGCCATACTGACCAGCGTGAAGTAATACTTCATTGTAGTTTTGATTTGCCATTCTCTAATAATTAGCAATGTTTAACATCTTTTCATGTGCCTCTTGGCCTTGAGGCCAAGTATGTCTTCTTTGGCAGAATATCTGTTTAGGCCTTCTGCCCAGTTTTTGATTGGGTTGCTTTTTTTTTTTTGAGTTGTATGAGCTGTTTGTAACTGGAAATTAATCCTTGTCCCTCACATCATTTGCAAATATTTTTTCTTATTTCAAAGGTTGTCTGTTCATTTTGTTTATGGTTTCCTTTGCAATTCAAAAGCATTTCAGTTTAATTAGGTTCTATTTGTTTATTTTGTTTTTATTTTCATTATTCTGGGAGATGGCAACTATATGCCAATAAAGTGGACAACCTGGATGAAATGGTCAATTCTTACAAAGGTATAATCTCTCAAGACTGAACCAGGAAGAAATAGAAAATATGAACAGACCAGTCACAAATACTGAAACTGAAAGCATGATCAAAACTCTCCCAACAAATGATAATCCAAGACCAGATGACTTTACCAGCAAATTCTATCAAACATTTATTTATTTATTTATTTATTTATTGTTGCTTATGAGCATATATATATTACCATTTATTTTTATTAGTTGGAGGCTAATTACTTTACAGTATTGTAGTGGTTTTTGCCATACATTGACATGAATCAGCAGTGGATTTACATGTATTCCCCATCACGATTCCCCCTCCCGCCTCCCTCCCCACCCCATCCTTCTGGATCTTCCCAATGCACCAGCCCTGAGCACTTGTCTCATGCATCCAACCTGGGCTGGTGATCTGTTTCACCCTTGATAATATACATGTTTCGATGCTGTTCTCTCAAAACATCCCACCCTCGCCTTCTCCTACAGAGTCCAAAAGTCTGTTCTGTACATCTGTGTCTCTTTTTCTGTTTTGCATATAGGGTTATCATTACCATCTTTCTAAATTCCATATATATGTGTTAGTATACTGTATTGGTCTTTATCTTTCTGGCTTACTTCACTCTGTATAATGGGCTCCAGTTTCATCCATCTCATTAGAACTGAGTCACATGAATTCTTTTTAATGGCTGAGTAATATTCCATGGTGTATATGTACCACAGCTTCCTTATCAATTTATCTGCTGATGGGCATCTAGGTTGCTTCCATGAACTGGCTATTATAAACAGTGCTGCGATGAATATTGGGATGCACGTGTCTCTTTCAGATCTGGTTTCCTCAGTGTGTATGCCCAGGAGTGGGATTGCTGGGTCATATGGCAGTTCTATTTCCAGTTTTTTAAGAAATCTCTACACTGTTCTCCATAGCAGCTGTACTAGTTTGCATTCCCAGCAACAGTGTAAGAGGGTTCCCTTTTCTCCACACCCTCTCCAGCATTTATTGCTTGTAGACTTTTGGATAGCAGCCATCCTGACTGGCGTGTAATGGTATCTCATTGTGGTTTTGATTTGCATTTCTCTGATAATGAGTGATGTTGAGCATCTTTTCATGTGTTTGCTAGCCATGTGTATCTCTTCTTTGGAGAAATGTCTGTTTAGTTCTTTGGCCCATTTTTTGATTGGGTCATTTATTTTTCTGGAATTGAGCTTCAGGAGTTGCTTGTATATTTTTGAGATTAACCCTTTGTCTGTTGCTTCATTTGCTATTATTTTCTCCCATTCTGAAGGCAGTCTTTTCACCTTGCTTATAGTTTCCTTTGTAGTGCAAAAGCTTTTAAGTTTCATTAGGTCCCATTTGTTTATTTTTGCTTTTATTTCCAATGTTCTGGGAGGTGGGTCATAGAGGATCTTGCTGTGATTTATGTCGGAGAGTGTTTTGCCTATGTTCTCCTCTAGGAGTTTTATAGTTTCTGGTCTTACATTTAGATCTTTAATCCATTTTGAGTTTATTTTTGTGTATGGTGTTAGAGAGTGTTCTAGTTTCATTCTTTTACAAGTGGTTGACCAGTTTTCCAGCACCACTTGTTAAAGAGGTTGTCTTTTTTCCATTGTATATCCTTGCCTCCTTTGTCGAAGATAAGGTGTCCATAGGTACGTGGATTTATCTCTGGGCTTTCTATTTTGTTCCATTGATCTATATTTCTGTCTTTGGGCCAGTACCATACTGTCTTGATGACTGTGGCTTTGTAGTAGAATCTGAAGTCAGGCAGGTTGATTCCTCCAGTTCCATTCTTCTTTCTCAAGGTTACTTTGGCTATTTGAGGTTTTTTGTATTTCCATACAAATTGTGAAATTCTTTGGTCTAGTTCTGTGAAAAATACCGTTGGTGGCTTGATAGGGATTGCATTGAATCTATAGATTGCTTTGGGTAGTATAGTCATTTTCACAATATTGATTCTTCCAATCCATGAACACGGTATGTTTCTCCATCTGTTTGTGTCTTCTTTGATTTCTTTCATCAGTGTTTTATAGTTTTCTATGTATAGGTCTTTTGTCTCTTTAGGTAGATATACTCCTAAGTATTTTATTCTTTTTGTTGCGATGGTGAATGGTATTGTTTCCTTAATTTCGCTTTCTGTTTTCTCATTGTTAGTGTATAGGAATGCAAGGGATTTCTGTGTGTTAATTTTATATCCTGCAACTTTACTATATTCATTGATTATCTATCAAACATTTAGATAAGAATTAATATCTGTTCTTCTGAAACTATTACAAGGAAGGAATATTACAGAGGAAGGAATACTCCCAAACTCATTCTATGAAGCCACCGTCACCCAGAAAGTAAAACCAGACATATCACAAAAAAAGAGAAAAATTATAGGCCAATATCACTGATGAACACTGATGAACACAAAAATTCTCAACAATAAACTAGCAATCTGACTCCAATAACACATTAAAAGGACCATATACTATGATCCAGTGGCTTTATCCTGGGATGCAAGGATTTTGCAATATCTGCAAACCAATCAGTGTGATACACCACATCAACAAATTGAAGAATAAAAGCCATATGATCATCTCAATAGATGCAGAAAAGTTTTTGACAAAATTCAGCACCCATTTATGATAAAAACCCTCCAGAAAGTAGGCACAGAAGGAACATATCTCAATATAATAAAGGTCATATATGACAAACCTATAGCTAACATCCAGATATTCCACTGAGAACTTCCAGATGTTCAAGCTGGATTTAGAAGAGGTGAGGAACCAGAGATCAAATTGCCAACATCTGTTGGATCATAGCAAATGCAAGAGAATTCCAGAAAAACATCTACTTCTGCTTCATTGAACATGCTAAAGCCTTTGACTGTGGTTCACAATAAACTCTGAAAAGTTCTTCAAGAGATGGGAATACCAAACCACCTTACCTGCCTTCTAGGAAATCTGTATGTAGGTCAAGAAACAACAGTTAGAACTGGACGTGAAACAACAGACTGGTTCCAGATTGGGAAAGGAGTACGTCAAGGCTGTATAATGTCACCCTGCTTATTTAACTTATATGCAGAGTACTTCATGCAAAATGCCAGCGGGATGAATCACAAGCTGAAATCAAGCCTGCTGGGAGAAATATCAATAATTTAAGATATGCAGATGACACCACCCTTGTGGCAGAAAGCGAAGAGGAATTAAACAGCCTCTTGATGAAGGTGAAAGAGGAGAGTGAAAAGGCTGGCTTAAAATTCAACATTCAAAAAACTAAGATCATGGCATGATCACATGAAACTAAGATTATGGCAAGATCACTTCATGGCAAATACATGGGGAAACTATGGAAACTGTGACAGACTTTATTTTCTTGGGTTCCAAAATCACTGCAGATGGTGACCATAGCCATGAAATTAATAGACATTTGCTCCTTCAAAGAAATCTGTGACAAACATAGACAGCATGTTAAAAAGTAGAGACATTACTTAGCAGACAAAGGTCCATTTAGCCAAAGCTATGGTTCTTCCAGTAGTCATATATGGATGTGAGGGTTGGACCATAAAGAAGGCTGAGTGTCAAAGAATTGGTGCTTTTGAACTGAGGTGCTGGAGGAGACTCTTGAGAGTCCCTTGGACTGCAAGGAGCTCAAACTAGTCAATCCTAAAAGAAATCAACCCTGAATATTCATTGGAAGGACTGATGCTGATGCTAAAGTGCCAATATTTTAACCATCTGATGCAAAGAACTGACTCACTGGAAGTGACCCTGATGCTGGGAAAGACTGAAGGCGGAAGGAGAAAAGGATGACAGAGGATGAGATGGTTGGATGGCATCACCAACTCAATGGACATGAGTTTAAGCAAGCTCTGGGAGTTGGTGATGGACAGGGAAGCCTGGTGTGCTGCAGTCCGTGGGGTCGCAAAGAGTCAGACACAACTGAATGACTGAACTGAACTGATAGCTAACATCATACTATACAGTGAAAAGCTGAAATCATTTTCTCTAACATCAGGAACAATTCAAGGATGTCCACTCACCACTTTTAGTCAACACAGTTGTGGAAGTCCTAGTCACAGCAATCAGGGAAGAATAAAGAAATAAAAGGAATCCAGATTGGCAAAGAAGAAGTAAAACTGTCATTGTTTGCAGATGAAATGATACTATACATAGAAAACCCTAAAGATGCTACCAGAAAACTTTTAGAGCTCATCAATGAATTTGGTAATATGGCAGGATACAGAATTAATACACAAAATCTGTGCATTTTTTTTCATTTCTATACATTAACAATGAAAGATCAGAAAGAGAAATTAAAGAAATAATCCCATTTACCATTACCTCAAAAAGAATAAAGGACCTAGAAATAAATCTACCTAAGGAGGCAAAAGACCCACACTCTGAAAACTATAAGATGATGATGAAAAAAATTGAAGACGACACACACAGATGGAATGATATACCATGTTTTTGGAAAGGCAGAATTAATATTGTCAAAAGGCAATCTACAGATTGAATGTAATCCCTATCAAATTACCAATGGCATTTCCCACAGAACTAGAGCAAAAAAATCTCAAAATTTGTATGAGACACAAAAGACACAATAGCCAAAGCAATCTTGAGAAAGAAAAATGGAGCTGGAGAAATCAGGCTCCCTGACTTCAGACTATACTACAAAGCTACATTCATCCAAACAGTATGGTAATAGTATAAAGACAGAAATATAAATCAATGGAATAGGATAGAACAGCAAGAGATGAATCCATGAACCAATGGTCAATTAATCTACAACACAGGAGACAAAATCATATGATAGAGGGAGAACAGTCTCTTCAATAAATGGTGCTAGGAAAACTAGACAGCTACATGTAGAAAATAAAGTTAGAACATCCTTTAACACCACATATGAAAATATGCTTTCAGTTTTACACAGCCCTTCCCACTGTTTTACCCAGTTTGAGTGTGTGCATGTGCATGTGTATATTTTTTCCTGCCTATTTCAGTTGAGTACATACTTAGTTTACTTTCATTAGTTGCTGCTCCATAACATAGCCATAGATTTTCCTCTAAACACCATTTTGCAGTATACACATTGTCCTTTGTTTTAATCCTATAATCCAGAAATAATAATATCAACCTCATACTGTGAAGATAAATGCATAATAATCATCCCTCTAAATTAAAAAAGGTTTTCATTATTTTACAAAGTACTGGTTATTTTTTGGGCTCCAAAATCACTGCAGATGGTGATTGCAGCCATGAAATTAAAAGATGCTTACTCCTTGGAAGGAAAGTTATGACCAACCTAGATAGCATATTGAAAAGCAGAGACATTACATTGCCAACAAAGGTCTGTCTGGTCAAGGCTGTGGTTTTTCCAGTGGTCATGTATGGATGTGAGAGTTGGACTGTGAAGGAAGCTGAACACCGAAAAATTGATGCTTTTGAACTGTGGTGTTGGAGAAGACTCTTGAGAGTCCCTTGGACTGCAAGGAGATCCAATCAGTCCATCCTAGAGGAGATCAGTCCTGGGTATTCATTGGAAGGACTGATGCTGGAGCTGAAACTCCAATACTTTGGCCACCTCATGCGAAGAGTTGACTCATTGGAAAAGTCCCTGATGCTGGGAGAGATTGGGGGCAGGAGGAGAAGGGGATGACAGAGGATGAGATGGCTGGATGGCATCACCGACTCAATGGACATGAGTTTGAGTAAGCTCCGGGAGCTGGTGGTGGACAGGGAGGCCTGACGTGCTGTGATTCATGGGGTTGTAAGGAGTCGCACATGACTGAGCGACTGAACTGATCTGAACTGAACTGAAGTGGTACTTACCTTATATTTTTTTCTTCTAATTTCTTTTACACAATTAGACATTAGGTTTTTCATTCTATGAAACTTATGTTTCTCCTATGATTTACCCAATTTTCTATGGATTGCACATTTAAACAGTTTATAATGATTTAACTATAATTAAAAACTCATAAATAATTTAAATTAATTTTTAATCACTTTGAAGTAACGAGTTTTGGGGAAAGGGGAAGAATCTAGATGTCAACAGAATTTTTTTAAGTCCAGTAATTTACTAGGATTTGTTCTTTTTCCTCCCCTACCCCCCTTGCCGGAAAGCAAGGATTTACTATTTCTTACAATAAATAAGGAGAACCCTAGGGATCTTTCCCAAAGCAGTGTATCCCCAACAGCAAAAGTGGGGAATTTTTACGCCAAGGATATATGCATGTTCACGAAGGGGCTTGAGCAGTGAACTCAGAATAGAATTGGGGTATATATCAACAGTGTCCAAGCTTTAATTGATTGAAGTCAGGAGAGTCAACCTCATTCCATCCTCCACCTGGTGGGGGGGTCTTAGTTCCTGCAGATTTTAATCATTTGACCAACAAGACAAATTCAGGATTCAGTTCAGAGTATAGTTATCATGCTGTCTGGGTGAAGCACTGCTGCTGTTTTGCCCCTGGCCCACTGCCCTGAGCTCGTCAGCAGTCAACTTGTCAGTACTGTTGGAAGGCCTGCAGGCAGCCCAATGCCCACCTGGCAATACTACTGTGAGGCAGTGGCCGACCATGAGGGTTACCTCAACTTCTTCAAGATGGTGGAGGGTCTCTTTGGTCTCAGTGCTAACATCATGGAGGACAAGCTGATAGAGGATCTCAAGACCTAGGAGAGTGAGGAGCAGAAGCAAAACTGGGTGTGTGATATCTCGCAGATTATCAAGCCCTGCAACTATGTGCTGAGACTGTCCTTCTCCATATGGTAGAACAACAGCTCCTGGGAGATCATTGAGAGCTACCGTGTCCAGCACAATCCAGATTTTTTCTGTTTTTTATAGGTTTGAATCCATTTCTTCCCTTGGATAAAATACCTTTTAAAATATATAGATCTATAGCTTTATTTCAGGAAAGTCTTCTTAAATTATATCTTTAGATATTTTTTTCTTTAAATATTCTGGACTTTTTCTTGGGGGTAGAGCAAAATACTATCCTTTCTTTTCCTTTGTATTAATCATATTCTTCTTTGTCTGATTTCCATGTGTATTATTTTCCCTAAAATCAATTTGAACACTTTCAAAAAATCTAATTTTGCTGATCAGTCTCAAGCTTGTCATTCATATTCTTCACTCTCTTTACAGTGAATCTCTCTCTCCTATTTTTCCAGCATTTTTTAGTCTTTCTTTTCTTCCCTTTCTCCATTTCTTTTCTCAACTCTGTTAACTTATTCTTTGTCTTTTCTTTCATTTTTTAGCTCTTTCATCTAGGCTTTGCAGTCTTATTTCAAAGAACTCTTTTTTTTTTTTTCCACAAATTCATGTGTGTGAACATCTTAATTATAACTTGACCATGTGGCAACAATTTTCAAAGGTCTGATCTTCATTTCCTCTTTGTGTCATTTTTAATTACTGCTTTTCCCTATAGAATGTTTGCACAGATCCAACAGTGATTGGTGTTGAATGCGACAGCAATCCTACATGAAGGAATTCATCTTTTCATGAGGGAGCCCTTCCCCAGTGATTGTTCATTAGGGCTAGGCAGGGGCTGGGGATGAGCCTGAGAAGCAGACTACCCTGGTTCCCTCCTTTGCCAAGGAACACTCTCAGTGCCACTTGGCCGTGTGACAGTGACTGCTCTGAGCTGCAGACTATCTCTCCTGATCTCCTGACTATCTCTCCTGATCTCCTGACTATCTCTCCTGATCTCCTGACTATCTCTCCTGAGCTGCAGAGATGGGGAATCCCATGCACTTTTCACTGGAGCACTAAATTCATCTTCCCCTTTCACTGTGCACCTAGCTCCGTTGTGAATCTGTGTGGCTCCAAGTCTGTGAGCCACCAACACTCAGGCAATGGTGAAACAAACATAGTAAGATATGATCCACAGTCCATACAGGAAGATATGCATATAAATAGAGTTATAGCAACTTCTATGTTTTTGGATATGTGATTCCCTTCATTGGATATGTGATTTGTAAATATTTTTTCCCATTCTGTCTTTGTCCTTTCCTTCTCTGAATTCACTGAGCTATAAAAAGCAGTCACCACAGAGGAGGACGTGGAAAATTCTCAGTGCCTGTTGACTCCCTCCCCTCCCTTTGTACGCACAGAAGAGGCCTCAGGTTAACAACTCTTTCCATACACAATTTTTTTAACTTAATCCTCATAAAACCAGAAGCACTCCTAATTAAATTGTATCCATGGAGTCTGTGGCTCAGATAAACGAGACGATCAAACAGAACCTGCTTTGCAGGAGAAATAGCAGATGCAGTCTGCCCGCAGCCTCTCGCCTTCACATCCATTCCTACCATGCTCATCCACCTCATCAGGGGCTTCTACAAGACTGCTCACCTTTCTACAAGTAAGTCCATTAGAAAAGCACTTTTGGGTGTATACTCTCATCTATTCTCACCAAGATTATAAGTCAAAGAGAAAGAAAATGAAATCTGGATGTTTTAAAATCTACATGGGCAAAGGATCAAGGTTTTCTCTATGTTTTGTTTCCTCATTAATTAGTGCAGGGTCAACAACGGCTTCTGACAACTAAACCTAGAGGAGCTATCTCTGTTGGTCAACACTGGTTCCCTGCAGAGTGTATGGCACAGATTAGCCTGGGGAAAACAGTGGGGCAGGCTCTAGCTAGACAGACCAAGAGAAATACCATTCATGCTTCACATCATCCAAACCCTGGAGTGTGAACATCATACAGCTGCCCATCAGGTCTCCTGACCTGCATGCCAGCCCCTCCCAGTGTTTTCTGAAGATGCTCAATAGAATGTTTTCATACATTTGTGAAATATATGAAATATAAGATATATGTTATGTTTCCTTAGCCAAGTAAAAACCTCTAAAATCTCCTATATGAGGAATTTCTTCCAAGTTCTATTTATGGTTATCTTGCCATTGATGAGCTACTCGTTCATCCATGCCTTCATGTATTAATGCATTCATTCATTCAGAAGAAAAAGGGGAGGAAGAGGATGCTCACTAACATTGGGAAATAACTTCTTTGAGACAAAATCAGCCTTGCAGAGCTCCTGTGGATCCTCTGAGTTGACACTTTCAAGCTAAAAAATCCTCTTTTGGGGGTTCTTCCTTTTCTCCCCCTGGGGAGTATTGCTGGCATATACTAATATTCATTTCAAAACAAAGAAAGAGTGTGCATGCAGTGAGTGCCAACTAGGTATCAGGTACCACGTCCCTGTGACTGGAACAAGAGAGTAGTCACTGCTCCACAGAAGACGGACTGAAAGGAGACAGCATGTGTGAAAGCATTCTGTGGACCACAGCCACATGGTGAACACTAATCTTAGATTACTGCAGACAACCTTCCTGCCTGCCTGCACCTCACCTTCTTGCCTCTGCACCCTCAGCTCATTACAAAGTGCTTCATGGCTCTCAGAGAGTTACACACCCAAACTCAGATTAGGTCATGAACTTTTTTGGAGATGAAGCACATAGGAGGCACTGTACACATTCTTTCCTGTCTTCTTTTGGAGTCATATGCACTGTGCCCTGTGGGCCCACTATCAGAAGCTGCAAATGTAATCAGACAAAAGTTCACTTGGGGTGGTCAATGTGAAGGTATTAGAAGCAGTCCTGTGCTAAGCCACAATGGAGTCTGACACAAAAGGAAAAATCAGTAGCACTGATCCTGTCTTGGTTTAAAATTTTGATGTTTTGTCCCTTGTGAAGTTTTTGCATGAATTTTGATTTTTTTATACTACACTAGAATATTCCTTATCTTGATGAACACTTTTGGTGCCCGAGGTGAGTGTATCACCTAGGAAGAGCCCATTCTCCTGTTTTTCCCCTCCCTTGTGTTCATGCACATGCACAGCTCTGAGGCTCCATTCACGACCCCAACATGGACTGTATTATCCAACTATCTCTAGAGCCTGAAAAACCTAAAGGAAATCAACCCTGAATATTCATTGGACTGATGCTGAAGCTGAAGATCCAATACTTTGGCCCCCTGATGTGAAGAGCCAACTCATTGGAAAAGACCCTGATGGTGGGAAAGATTGAGGGCAGGAGAAGGGGGCAACAGAGGATGAGATGGTTGGATGGCATCACCAATTCAATGGACATGAACTTGAGCAAACTGGCAGATGGTAAGGGAGAGGGAGGCCTGGCATGCTGCAGTCCATGGGGTTGCAAAGAATCAGACAGAACTTAATGACTGAACAACAACAAAGCCTGAAACCTCCCAGCATTTCTCCTCTTCACTTCCAAGGCAAAACACGCTTGACCTATAGTGTCAGCTGGTCTTAGATCTTCATAGCAGAAAATTGAAATATAGACCAAAGGTAGTCCATCTTACCAAGACTCACTGTGTTAAAGGTGTGTACCCCCACCCCCCTCAACTCATATAGCCCCCAGGGTGGCTGTTTCTGGAGACAGGCCCTCTTAGGAAGTTATCAAGGTCAAATGGGTTCATAAGGGTGAGGTCCAAGTGATGCCATTAGTGTTCTTCTAAGAGGAAGAGACACCAAAGACCCCTGTCTCCACCACATGAGGACACAAGAAGGTGGCCATCTGTAAGCCGGAAGGGGAGCTCTCATGAGCACCATGATCTCAGACCTCCAGAACTGTGGGAAATCAGTGTTTGCCGCTTAAGTCCCCCAGATCATGGCATCTCATTATGGAAGCCTGAGCTAGGACCCAGCTGCAGGTAGTCACAAAGCCTGTCTGGGGGAGGGCGCCTAGCCCTGGGTGAAGCCCCTGTGTTCCATGAGAGGCCCAAGTGTCCAGTGAACTCATCTCTGGAAGTAGGAACTGAGTCACAGAAGATAGGGACTGCCTCCACCGGGGGTGAGGCCCCCAGCGGGGAGCATCTCAGCACATAGGGACACACTTGAGAAGAGCTGGGTTGGACAGCTGCAGAGGTTAAAGGACGTGGACACAGCCCTGGTGCTCTGGTCTATACAACCACTGGCTCAGGGGCCAGTGAGGGCCGCACGTGCTATGGGCATGAAAGTGCTACAAAGTGGCGCAAGTCAGAGAGGCCCTAGCAGCATCCAGCCCCAGGCCCCAGGCCCCAGACACATGCCCTGGATGCAACTCTTGGGCTCACAAGGCTGGACAGACGGCCCTTCTGTGTCTTCCCACCCCTCCAACAGTTCAGTCCCTCTCTGCCTGCCCGGATGCCATACAGAGGGAATCTTGGAGAAAGGAGGCCTTCCATGTGCCACAGGTACAACTTGGGGAGATATACCCCATATCTAGACACAAGGACTCTAAAATATTCGTTTTGGTTTTTGGCAAGGGACTCCAGTGTTAGAAAGAAGCTACCTTCTATCCATCCGTACTTGAGTGAGTGAAGTCGCTCAGTCATGTCCAACTCTTTGCGACCCCATGGACTGTAACCATGGGATGGCTCCTCCATCCATGGGATTCTCCAGGAAAGAATACTGGAGTGGGTTGCCATTTCCTTCTCCAGGGGATCTTCCCGACTCAGGGATCGAACCTGGGGCTCCCGCATTGCAGGCAGACGCTTTAACCTCTGAGCCACCAGGGAAGCATTAGTGCCACTCAGAAGCAGGCATTGCTGTAACTGCCAGAGAGCTCCCTGTCAGTCTCGGACAATCGTTACCACTGGTGTTAGCATAATACTAGGGAGGTGGTGACAGGGACAGCGAGCCAGGTGGGACGGGCCAGGCTGGCCAACCGCAGTCTGAGACTGCACCGTGGGTGGTGATTCATGCTTGAGCCTCTGTTCCTCATCTGCACAATGGATGCCAGAGGTGGGGTTAGCCCTACTTCATAGAGGCGCTTGAGGACAAAATGTGGCTGTGCTAACACCCTGCTTGGCACAGAACAAGTGTCCTTTAGGTTCTGTTAACTTCCAGACCTTCCAGCTATCTGGAAGGAACTTCTGACATGTGCTTTCTCATACACTTAGAGACGGCAGGTCTGAGTTTGCATTCTATTATCGTCATGGCCTAACCGCATGGCCCTGGGGAAGTGACTGTCATTTCATGTCATTTCACCTTGTTCTGGCCCTGGGAAGCTGCTCTCCAGGCAGACCTGCTACATTCAGGCAGCCATGCTCGAGTGGACAAGTGTGGACAAAACTGACCCTCTGAATCACACTGACCTCATGCTGCCCAGGCTGAGCTCTGCACCTGGGAGCCCCTGGGACCACTGGAGGTCATTCTTTGGATCTCTGGATCCATCACAGGGAGGGCTTCAGGGCCTTCATCTTTAGGGCTACATATAGAGAAAGTCTTCAACAAGCGCTGAAAATGGGCTGGGAAGGTGAGGAAAAACCACTAATTAAAAAGAAGAATTAGGGAGAGAACAAGATGGTGGAAGAGCAGGTGGATGTGGAGCACATCTCTCTCCACGGATACATCAGGAATACACCTTCAGACACAGAAGTGCATGCAGAACACCAGCTGAGAGCGGACAGGAGTACGTGACCAGCAGAAAAGAATTTATAGAACCACACACAACAGGGTAAGAGGAAGGAACTAGAGGGAAAAACAGGAGTCTTAGTAGGACTGGACGTGCCCTCCGCGGGTGGGGGAACTGAAGCAGGGGTCTGATCCCCACATCAGGGCAACTGAGTCAGAGAAGAAACATTTAAGGCTGAGAGTGAAACAGCTGATCTGTGGCAGCCTAAATGGAATGAGAATCAGACAGTCCTTGCCGCAGCCACACATACCCAGGACAGGCACGCAGGTCCCCCGGAAGGGGCAGCGACTGGGAGCTGGAGTTTAGGGATTGTGGAGCAATCCCAAGGTGAGGGCTGCTGTTGACTGCAGAGAGACGGATCGAGGGGATGTGAGGGAGGAGCCTATGATGGGAAATGCTCGTGGAGGAAAGCTGGGCAGCCATGGAAGCAAGGCAATACTGCTGAGTCACTCGTAGGGGGTGGAGCCATCATCATAGTCTCTCTCTCCCCACACCCCAGCATCAGCAGCTGAACAATAGAGAGGCTGGCCCATTTAATGCCTGATGCACTGAACTACATAGTAGGACCCCACCCAGGGTGCTCCTTTAAGTGACTGATCCAACGACCTACACAGTAGGACCCCGGTCAGAGGGGCCCCTTTATGTGCCTGATGCCCCAATAACAGAGAAGGACCCCAGGAAACAGAGCCCTCTAAGTGCCTGAATGGGCAGAGGTATGGAGAAAGGCTGGCCAAATAGGCCTCCTGATCGCCAGCTACAAGAGACTCAAAAAAAGACTCTGACAGGGCCACAATTCCTGCGGTGGAGGCAGTCTGTGTCCCTGCACACTTGGCACCGCCAGGGTCCCCGCAAGCCAAGCAGGTGTGCCACCTTCTCGCTCAACTCTCACTGGGGCAGAGCTGCCACAGGCAAAAAGAGTCTTGTGTCTGTGTGCACAGGGTGGCTCCGGTAGTGTCCAGCTCTTTGCAGTCCTGTAGACTGTGGCCTGCCAGGCTTCTCTGTCAGAGAGGGGGGTTCTCCAGGCAAGAATATTGGAGCGTATTGGCCAATACCGGTTGCCATACCCTTTTAGAGCACTGCCCTAGCCTCCGACTCCCCTCCGTATCTGATGCAGCCAGAACCCTTGCGACCCAAGCAGCTGCTCCACCTCCACACCTGGCCCTCACAGGGGCAAACCCAAGTCCTCCAGGGCAGCCTCAGGAGCAAACCCCAGTGGACGACCCACATGCAGAGGTGGAAATAAAACCGCAATTGAAACCCAGGGGCAGTGTGACTAAGGAAGAAGGCCCAAAACATTCCCACCAGCTGTACAAGCTGCAGACTAAATCCACACAATCAACTAGGCAGACTCTGTCTATGGAATATATAAAAGGCCACTGAGAGCTCCCACAAAAGAAAACACACTAGTTCTGACAGCTGTGGACATTGGAGGCAAGAACACAGAGGAGGAGGACCAGGTTAGAATCTGAGCTGCCCCTACGGCAGGCCCAGAGATCAGCACAGTGTTGGAGGGCATCCTAGGGAGGGGAGGTGGACGGTGACTCCCAGCGAGGGAAAGGCCTCTGAGAGCAGTGACTCAGGAAAAACATCTATTATTATGTTTTGGCTTGTTCTGCAGATTCTTTTGGATTGTTTTTCTTTTTTTCCCCCTTTACCCCCACTCTGCTGTAGTTGTCAATTTCATTGGCACTATGAAATCTAATTAAGTTTTCGAGCTTTTTTTTCCCTCCGTCACATTTTTTTATTGTTATAAACCTCTGCCTCTACGTTGGGCTTTTGCAGTTCTGTGAGGTTTTCTTTTTTTCTTTTCTCTTTTTTTTAACTCTAATTTTTAACTTTTTAAACCTATTACTTTTCTACGTTTATTCCTTTGTTTGCTTTTTCTACTGTTCTCTTCCCCCTGCAGTTAATCTTTAATGTATATCAATCTTCATCTACCTCTATTTAACTTTGCATATCTGTTCTTTCTTTCTTTTCTTTCCTTCCTTTCCTCTCAACATATGTGTTAGCTTTGCTTTCATTGCTTTATTCCCCACTTGACACCTTGCTTTAATTTTGTTTTCCAGTTTGTGCTTTAGTTAATTTCGTTCTTAACTGGTAAATATAATTTTTTATTTCCTTTGTTTGCCGGGTCAATCCACTGTACTTTATTTTTGTTGGACTGTTTTGACTTTGCTCATGGGTGTATATGTATATGTGTATATTCCATTATTTTAATTCTTATTTGCCTGATTTTGTAACTTCCATTTGTCTGGGGTTCATCTTTGATTTCTCATTTTTGCATATTTGTTTTAATCCCACTTAATGCCATAACAAAACACTTGTGGAATCTTTGTTCTTGACCAGAGATCAAGCCCTGAGCCTTTGGAGTGGGAGCACTGACTCCAAGACACTAGACTACCAGAGAACTAACCCTATGGAGTTTCAAATAGTGCGAACTCACACAAAGGAAACCATTTGAATACAAGACCCAACCACCAGTAGCACCCTGTGCAGGACGCCTCATCTGAACAACAAATAAAACAAAAGTAAAAACCCAATCATCATCAGACTGGATTACCACCTCACTCAGACTTGCCCTTAGAGGAAAAACAAACAAACAAACAAAAACTCAGCACAAATCTCACCCTATACACAAACTTACACAAACCACTGGACCAACCTTAGGAGGGCAGAAACAAAAAGGAAGAAAGAATTCAACCTTGAAGTCTGGGAAGAGGAGACCTCAAACACAATAAGTTTTTTAAAAAAGTAATGAAAAGGTAGAGAAATACTACACAAATGAAGGAACAAACTAGAAATACAGAAGTCCAAATAAATGAAGAGGAAATAGGCAAACTACCTGAAAAAGAATTCCGAATAATGATAGTAAAGATGATCAAAAACCTTGAAAACAAAATGGGGAAAATGCAAGAATCAATTAACAAAAACCTAGAAGAATTAAAGATAAACATACAGAGACAAACAATACAATTACTGAAATTAAAAAATATTCTAGAAGGAATCAATAGCAGAATATCTGAAACAGAAGAATGAATCAGTGAGCTGGAAGATAAAATGGTGGAAATAACTTCTGAAGAGCAGAATAAAATAAAAAGAATGAGAAGAACTGAGGATCATCTCAGAGACCTCTGGGACAATATCAAATGCACCAAATTCGTATTGTAGGGGTCCCTGAAGAAAAAGAGAAAAAGGGTAGAGAAAATTTTTGAAGAGATTACAGTTGAAAATTTCCCCAACATGAAAAAGGAAATAGTCAATCAAGTCCAAGAGGCACAAAGAGTCCCATATAGGATAAACCTAAGGAGAAACATGCCAAGACACATACTAATCAAACTAACAAAGACTAAACACAAAGAAAGAATATTAAAAGCAGCAAGGGAGAAGCAACAGGTAACATACAAGGGAAACCCCATATGCTTAACAGCTGATCTTTCAGCAGAAACTCTGCAGGCTGGAAGTGAATGGCAGGATATATTGAAAGTACTAAAAGGGAAAATCTACAACCAAGACTACTGTACCTGGCAAGGATCTCACTCAAAATTGATGGGGAAATTAAAAACTTTTCAGACAAGCAAAAGTTAAGAGAATTCAGTACCACCAAACCAGCTTTACAACAAATATTAAAGGGACTTACATAGTCAAGAAATACAAAAGAAGAAAAAAACTACAAAATCAACCCCAAACAACTAAGAAAATGGCAATAGGAACATATATATCAATAATTACTTTAAATCTAAATGGATTAAATGCTCCAACCAAAAGGCACAGACTGGCTGAATGGATACAAAAACAAGACCCATATATATGTTGTCTATAAGAAACCCACTTCAGACCTCAAGACACCTATAGACTGAAAGTGAGAGGATGGAAAAATATATTCCATGCAAATGGGAAGCAAAAGAAAGCTGGAGTGGCAATCCTCATATCAGAACAAATAGACCTTAAAATAAAGAAGATTACAAGAGATAAGGAAGGACACTACATAATGATCAAGGGATCATCAAAGAGGAAGACATAACAACTGTAAATATCTATGTAACCAACATAGGAGCTCCTCAATACATAAGGCAAACACTAACAGACATAAAGGAGAAACTGACAGTAACACAATAATAGTATAAGACTTTAACACCCCACTCACACCAATGGACAGATCATCAAAACAGAAAATTAGTAAGGAAATACAAGTCTTGAATGACACATTAGATGAGATGGATCTCATTTATATCTTCAGGACATTCCATTCAAATGCAGAAGAATACACCTTATTCTCAAGTGCACATGGAACATTTTCCAGGATAGACCATCTCTTGGGTCACAGATCAAACCTCAGTAAATTTAAGAAAACTGAAACCATATCAAGCGTCTTCTCCAACTACAATGCTACGAGACTAGATATCAATTACAAGAAAAAAACTAAGAAACACAGACACATGGAGATTAAAAAACATGTTTCTAAATAACCAATAGGTTACTGAAGAAATCAAAAAGTTTTTAGAAACAAATGACAATGAAAATATGACAGCTCAAAACCTACAGGATGCAACAAAAGTAGTTCTAAGAGGGAAGTTTATAGCAATATAATCCTACCTCAAGAAACAAGAAAAACATTGAATAGACAACCTAACTTTACACATAAACCAACTGGAAAAAAAGAACAAAAACCCCCAAAATTAGTAGAAAGAAAGAAATCATAAAGATCCGAGCAGAAATAAATGAAAAAGAAATAAAAGAAACAATAGTAAAGATTAATAAAACTGAAAGCTGTTTCTCTGAGAAGATAAACAAAATTGCTAAACCTTTAGTCAGACTCATCAAGGAAAAAAGAAAGAAGAATCAATAAAATTAGAAATGAAAAAGGAGAGGTTACAACAGACAATGAAGAAATACAAAGGATTATAAGAGAGTTTTATGAACAACTATATGGCAATAAAATGGATAACCTGGAAGAAATGGACAGATTCTTAGAAAAGTTCAATCTTCCAAGCCTGAACCAGGAAGAAATGGAAATTATGAACAGCACAATTACAAGCACTGAAATTGAGACTGTGATCAAAACTCTCCCAAAAAACAAAAGCCCGGGACCAGATGGCTTCACAGGAGAATTCTATCAAATATTTAGAGAAGAGCTAGTGCATATCCTCCTAAAACTCTTTCAAAAAATTGCAGGGGAAGGAACACTTCCAAACTCATTTGACAAGGCCACCATCACCCTGAAACCAAAACCAGACAAAGACAACACAGAAAAGGCCAGTATCACAACTACAGGCCAGTATCACCTATGAACATAGATGCAAAAATCCTCAACAAAATTTTGGCAAACAGAATTCAGCAGCATGTTAAAAAGCTCATACACCATGATCAAGTTGGGTTTATCCTAGGGATGTAAGGATTCTTTAATATATGCAAGTCAATCAATGTGATACACCATATTAACAAATTGAAAGATAAAAACCATATGAT